>NC_085842.1:44727625-45073458 GCF_035594765.1 Anolis carolinensis
CATACCTCACAACCTCTGAGGATGCCTGCCATAGATGTGGGCGAAACGTCAGGAGAGAATGCTTCTGGAACATGGCCACACAGCCCGAAAGACATACAACAACCCCATCCTGTGATTATCAAGAGCTGTAAAATAAAGCTGACTTTGACATGATGGTTGTCGTGAATGGGATGCAATTTTTAAATCTATCTTTGAAAAAATCTATCTTGAATTTATTTTTACTGTTATGGGGAGAGAGACTTTAGGAAGCATTTTCTTTCTTGTTTACAAAAAATAGCACCAGCGTTTAGGTACTATTGGCTTTGATTAATATGAGGTGCTCTGTTTCAGACAGAAAAATATCTTGGGAGAGTCTTATGAATAATTCTGCCATGTTAGGGTTTTGTGTTCAGATTTCAGGTCCTAGTATACACAAAATATTTAGGAGAGTTGGGCCCGTATAGATGCTAGAGATAGAGCTTTAGTGCAGACCCATTTTTTTTGTTTTCAGTCTTTCTGAAAAAAGACTAAATGCCTGCACAGAGCCAGATATGTGCTCAAAACCTGGGATATAGGTCACTCAATATCTTAAGAGACAGGCCTGTGAAAAGCCAGTCAAGGAAGCTTATGCCAACCAGCTTTTCATTAATGTCCATGTTAATGAAGGGTACTCTAAGAAGTTCTGAATATTGGCAGATTGGATAGACAGAATTAGGAAGGATATAGAGGCTACTTGTTATTCTCCAGGACAGTCTTTCAGGAGAATGTGCTAATATAGAGCATTTACAGGATACTGATGGGTTGCTATCAACAAATCACACAGGAAAATGGCAGGTGGTAAAGAATTTGCATGGGTTCTTGCTGCTCAGCATCAGAAGATGGCAAGGGTCTTGGAGTCACCATAAGTCATAAGTAATTTGAAAGTACACAGCAACAAAAAGTTGGCCATTTGTGACCATAAACATGAATCCCTTGCAGTTACAACATCTAACTTACAATTTTGTAATTTCTGAATAGGGTGCCTTTTCTGTGCAAAATGCAATATTTTTAGAGGTGGTGTATTTTGCTGGTTTCTTTGCAAATCAATGTTGCTCTCACTGGTTCCTGTGCAAAACACTATTGCTTTCATATAGAAAACATATGACCCCAAATGAAACAGAATTTTTTGGGTGCACAAATCACTTAAATTTTGGTAAATTACGCATCACTATTTTCTTTGCACAAAGAAAACATTTGTCTTTGGGGAGAAAAGGCAAAGTTGTCATATAGGAATCTGTTTATTTTGCAACATACAAATGAAAACCTATTGGGTGACCTTGGGCAAGTCAGACTTGCTCGCGCAAGGAAAAATTCACAAGAAATGCATATACGCTCACAGAAAGCAAATTGCTAGAACTATACACTCTTGAATTCAGAAACAAAGTTAGTGAACTGTTACATCCCTAGTTCAGACAGTTTTACAAATACCGGTGCTAATAAATCTAATGACAAGCAGGCTCAACCTTTGCACCAAGGTTACTGTCAGTCATTTTCATTCCAAATCTCCATTGCCTCCTTGGTCGTTGAGTTAAATAATAAGATCAATATGACTTAATATCATGGATCACATACTCAGACCTTCAGATATATAAATGACAGGGAAGTGGAACATTAAACGGTACAGTATTTATATCTCTCCATATAGTGTATGGGAATGCAGTGCAGCCTTCTTGGGACTCATCTACTTGAGAATATAAGTAAGAAACTGCATGCTTTAATGTCCATTTGTGCTGAAAGGGGCTATTGCCAAACTGCAATCACTACAGCACACAGTTGACTAGTTTTGAAATGCTGGGCTCTGAGGGATCCTTCCTCAAAACCAGAACTGCTGGCAGACTGCACTAGGAAATTGCTTGTGCTCCTTCTGCCTTGACTTGGGACAGAGTTGAGCAATAGTAGTAGTTGTAATAAGGAACAGAGGCTACTAAAACTGACAGAAAGAAGCCTTTGTTGTGCAATCTAAATGTCAAGAATGAGGAAAGGAAGCTGCGAAGGAACTAGGTGAGATCCTGAAGTTTAAAAATAGATCACTGAATGCTAAAGTTGAGATGGCCCATGTCATTGCTGTATTTCCCTGTTTCTATAAGCAGTTGTGAAAGGTATGTGAAGAAAATCAAATCACATGAGATGAGGTGCTGCATTAGAGTTCTAAAGATAATATGGGTTGCTCCAAAGTCAAAAAATGGCTGATGGATCATGCTATAGCATGTGAAACCTTTCCAAGAGGAAATGTCCATAAAGTCAGTCCAAAGATGCATGAACACTGCAGAATTATAGCAATTGGACACCACTTTAACTGCCATATCTCAATGCAATGAAGTTATGGGAGTTGTGTTTATAAGATTTTTAGCCTTCTTTGCCAAAGGGTGCTGATGCTTGATTTCATAGCCTTGAGACATGGTAGTTAAAATTGTGCCAATCTGCATTTATTCTACGATGCGGATGCAACCCAAGTGAGAAAAGTGGGTGAAGGGATGTCCTGAAGTATTCTCCAGAGGAGCAAATGTGAGAAATTGCAATGATCAAGGCCAAGTGCTGGAAAAGATGTCTTCTATGACTGGTGATGTTATGCCATCCATTGGTTATGCTCTAGCCCACCTTAACTGGAATAGGAAGAACTGGAGCTGTTCAGATTTATTTTATTTATTTATTTACAGTATTTATATTCCGCCCTTCTCACCCCGAAGGGGACTCAGGGCGGATCACATTATAACACACATAGGGCAAACATTCAATGCCCATAAACACATCAAACAGAGACTGAGAGACACACACACAGAGGCAAGTTAACTTTCTTCTGAGGGGATGTTCAATTCTGGCCACAGGGGGGAGCAGCTGCTTCATCATCCACACTGACGGCACTTCCTCATTCCAGGTCGTAAATTAGTTAATCTTGCCTCCCCACTTTTATTAGTGGTACCTTATCTCCTACTTGATAGATGCAACTATCTTTCGGGTTGCTAGGTCAGCAACGAGCAGGGGCTATTTTTTTTTTTTTAATTGACGGGTGCTCACCCCGCCACGGGCTGGCCTCGAACTCATGACCTCATGGTCAGAGTGATTTAAGGCAGCTGCTCAACAGCTGCGCCACAGCCCGGCCCACCTTTCATGAGGTGCATCTACACTGAAGAAAGAATGCAGATTAACCTCCCTTTTGTTATGGCTCAATGCAAAACTTCCCCCCAGCAACATAATGAGAAAAGAAAGACAGGCCATAAAAGATCTCAACTCAGATCCAGAAATCATCATTCTCCCAGCTGACAAAGAGAATGCCACGGTAATCATAGAAATAGAACAAAACAAAGAAAAAATCAGACAACTTCTAAAACCCACAATTTACAAGAAACTGAAACAAGCCCAATCTTGAGTTTTCTAGTGTGTGCACCACTATCTTTAAGTCTTCTAATGCTCTTTCACTCCGCAGATGTACCCTTGCCCTGGCAGATCTCAAGAGATCTACTGATGGAAAAATTGGCCAACAGATCAGTTCTGGCAGACAAGATATACTAACAGAAGATTTCAGAAAGAGATGGGATTGAGAGGGAGCTGTATCAGATCAAAACCTCCTCCAGAGGATCAACCACAGGATCAGCACAAAATTAGAGCAAAAGCAGCCCAAGCAATTCAGTACCCCTACTGAGATGAGTTTGGAGTCAACACAGCTTCAGCTAGCACAGTCTTTTGCTCATCATCTGGAGTTGTGCTTAGGTGTCTCATGACAACCAACTGGTATGAAAACATACACCTCTTAATTCAGAAATATGTCCAAGCTCCAAAGAGAATGGCTAAAGTTGGAAAATGCTGAGTACAAGTAATTAAATCCACTATTTAACATTAGAGATGTCTAAACTATGGAGCACATGGGAAAGCACAGGGCCCAATAATGTACAACCTTTGGGTCAAGAAATGTGATATGTTAATAGAAGTGAGGTTATTTTTACTGCATCATTTATGATTTCGCTTAGATCAGAGGTTTTTTGTTTGCCTGTTAAAAGATTCAAGATCGTGAGGGGAAATAAATTTAAAAAATCAGACTTCTTGCTGTCTGTGCCTTTTTAACTTAGAAAATCTTTAACTTAAAATAATACCTAAGCTGTATAAGAAACAGTTTGTAAGTTGAACCTTGCCTCTGCTGCAAAACAACAAACACATTGGATTCAAGGCATTTTCTCCCTTTGATTAACGTAAATGGAAACACATTCTTCTTTTAAAAAGAAATGAAAGAAGCCCAATGCTATTTACACCCAAATGCACTGTAACATCTATCTATCTATCTATCTATCTATCTATCTATCTATCTATCTATCTATCTATCTATCTATCTATCCGATGTCTTTAATGAGTGAGCAAGCAATAAAGGGGAGGCCTCATTGCTATGCTGATTTGATTCTACAATGATGTTGGACATAGGCCTATAGTCTCAATTGAACAACATACATAAGAAGCATTAAATTGCTTTTCATTTATTCCCTATAGTTTGTCTTGTCTGGGGATATCCTTATGACCCATTTCATTTTCTAAGAAATTGCCAAGAAATATCACCAAAAATTAATGGAGGTGAATCCAAACAATTTCCAACTATGCAAATTACTTATTTAATTTTAGCATATCTCACTTGTATTTCATATATATCTGTATTCCACCTGAGCATTATGAAGAACTTCCTGATCATAAGAGCTGTTCACCAGAGTGTAATGGAGGCTCTTTCTTTGTGGGCTTTTAAACAAAGGCAGGATGGCTATCTGTCAGGGGTACTTTGTGGTTTTCCTGGATGGCAGGTGGTTGGACTGGATGGTCCTTGTGGTCTCTTCGATCTCTGATTCTATGCTTCTCGGGACCTCATAACATTGATGAGCTCCAGCGAGGCGATTTACCAGTTTCTGTGGTGAATTCACGGGGCAGCAAGGCAGTCCCTAACCCTACCCCATACCTCGTCTTGCCCACAGCGACGCTTCCTCATCACAAATGGGAAATTATTGCTACGTGGGTTCACTCTGCACTGGCTTTATTGTTGCCAACAGAACACGGGAAATCTCCCATGTTCTGGGAGAATCATTGTAGGACACTTGTGCCACAATTGATTGATGGAGTCCCTAAAAATCATGTGATGAATGGCATGGGGTTCCATTGATCAGCTGTGCTATAAGCGTCTTATGACTCATGCAGCCCTCCTTGTGATGAAGTTGTAAGTTACCACAGAGTTGCCTTGGAGTAGCCTGAAATTCCATGAAAGGACACCTTCGTGATCTTCCAGGGTGACTCTATATTATGATGGGACCATAATGAATGCAATTTAATATCATTTTGTTGTAGCCACAGTTTCAGGTAACTGCAGTTCAGCGAAGAATGTATCCCCTGGGGGTATGGGAGTTTTACAGTATAAAAAAGAGGATCTCAGCAGGTATTATTGTCACACAACCAGATAATAAACAACACCAGCTGGAATTCCTTCATCTACACAAGTTAAATATTAAATGCAGAAGAGAGGGGGGTGGATAGATAGATTTTATACAGGAGGGAAAGATTGGAGGGACATTTTCCCCTTCCCTTATGACTAGCATGGGAAATATGTAAACTGGCAAAGGAAAAATGCTAAGATCTCCCACTCTCTCTCCTGCATTGAATTCCATGCAAATTTGTGTAGAAATACTTGTTGCCTATGGATACTAGGTGAGATGTTAAATACAAGGCTGTTTGATTGTTACTATGTTAAATATTCATTAATGGTGTGATCATGCATAAATCCAGTTGAAGTCTTTGGGGCCTAACCGTGCATAACTGATAGCAATATTGAACCCTAAGATCTCTAAGACTGCTTGGTAAATGAGATCCAGATTGTAAAGCATCTTTCAATATTGTAATATGGTAGAAATGATGGATACTACAACCATTGCTACTAATGATAAAAGGGAAACAGTAGGATTTATTTGTAAATATAGAACAAAATAATCACACTGTGAAAAGAAAAGTAGAGTTACGCATCAAATTATTTAGGCATAAAAACAAAAGTAATCTTCATAACTTTAATAAATATCATCCCAGGTTCCCAAGAGGATATGGGCACACTGCTGTTTTCATTGATTCATATATTAATATCATTTTGCATTCAGCTAATACAAAATTGATGACACAAAAGTGTTTTTCCATTACTGCTCCTTCAATGGATAATATAACCCACTTTTCATATTTTCCATGTGAAATTTAGAAACTTCATAGATACATTATGCACAGAAATGAACAAATTAACTATTGAAAAGCCTGGCACATTCTGAAGGGGGGGGTGTGCCTCATGGGACTTGAAAGCAATACACCATATCGAGCAGTGATTTTATACAATAATAAGAACATAGATTATCCAAGCTGGAATGGGTTTCACAGAACATTGCATTCATCCTTCTGTCAGGAGTAGGAATCCTATGCAAAGCAGTCCTTCTAAAGATGTGACAGTCTTTACCATCACTGATGGACATCTTTGAATATGCAGCCAGAATGTAAAAACAGAGCTCACAGTGAATCCTTCAACTGTGGTGAGTGCTTTACATCGCAAGGGAAATGACAGGCGTGAACGTCAACAAATCGAACACTAGCTGACCCATCAGTCTTATTTCTCCACCACGCTTCAGCCATGCTGTCCACTTTTTTATTTGTAAAAGTGCTGCATGAATGTTTTTGGTTTTATTTACTCATTTATCACATTCTGAGTCAAAAAGGAAAAAGAAAATAAAACTTCCTTAAAGAGAAGACTTTGGAAGGGCTTTTGTTGATATTAAGAAGGGGGAGAGCTAGTCAGGATGGCAGGTGGATATCATCTACTTGAAGATCACAGAAATGCTTTTCTGAAAGAACACAGTCCTGAGATGTAGCATTGAAGTGAATGTTTTAAGGATGCTTTCGGGGCATCTGTCCTTTAATGTGAATATAGCATGCATTTTTAGGTTTATCATTTATTTATATAGTGCCAATCACCATGCATGGCATTTTACAAGAAAAAGAACAAGAAACCAGTTCCCTGCCCTCATACTCACAATCTAATTAAGACATGGCACAGAAGGAAAAGGAGATGGCAAAATGGAAAACAGTTAAAGTCCAGCAGATACCTCTCTTCTTCCAAGGCCAGGACAGTGACAGTTGTAATGTGAAAGCTTCTGGGACTAGACGTGAGGGAGATGTGTCTTTTCGGTTTGCAAGGCTCCACATTTTTATTCCTGTTCCATTCAATTCCTTCTCTGACTCTGATGGCAGAAGTACTCCCAGATTGCAGGACAGAGCTACTACCTTCACTGTGGATGCTATAGAACAGTGGCACTGCCACTGTGCATCACCACATTCACACTTATGTAATCATGCAAATGCTCCATCCCCAATCACAGACCAGGAGCAATAGGAACATCCTTGGGAGAGTAATGGGCTCTCGGATGTATCTCAATGGATTGTCATTGATGAATGCACAGGGGATGTTGAGGAGGAGGACAACACTTTACACCTACATGATTCACTTCAACAGGAACACTCTTCAGGGGACATACACACTGTCTTGCACAAAATGGACCCTGTCAATCCTCAAAGGAAACAGGTCTTGGTAGTAGGTGACTCCCTCCTTAGAGGAACGGAAGCCATCATTTCCAGACCGGATGGGATGGCTCGAGAAACATGCTGCCTCCCGGGGGCAAAAATACACCATATCACTCAGAGGCTCAGCAGGCTCCTAACGCCCCATCACCCTCCCCACCTTATGTTGATTCATGTAGGTACCAATGACACCGCTAGGCATACTTTTCAAAAGATCACAAATGATTTTCGAGCTCTGGGAACAAAGCTAAAACTGTATAATGTACATGTGATCTTTTCATCCCTCCTCCCCATTGTAGGACATGGCTCTACAAGGGCCGGAAAAATAGTACAGGTCAATAACTGGCTCAGAAAATGGTGTCAAGAGGAGCATTTTGGCTTCCTTGACCATGGTCTACTCTTCCAAGGGGATGGACTACTGGCAAGTGATGGAGTGCATCTCA
Organism: Anolis carolinensis; assembly: GCF_035594765.1. NCBI lineage: Eukaryota > Metazoa > Chordata > Lepidosauria > Squamata > Anolidae > Anolis > Anolis carolinensis. The sequence goes on from NC_085842.1 coordinate 44,735,656, forward strand.
CACAAGTAGGAAAGCATCTTTTTGCACACAGACTCACAAACCTCATCAGGCGCACTTTAAACTAGATCCACTGGGGGAGGGGAACAACAGCCTGGCGAACACTATATTACCCACGACTACAGGGAACCGCCAAAAGGCTAAACGGAGGGCTGCACAAACACAGCAAGGACCAAGGACAGAGACCACAATAATCCCAAATAAACAGCTCAAGGGGAGGTCACAGGGGCTTACATGTCTTTACACTAATGCTCAGAGCATGGGAAATACGCAAGACGAACTCCAACTCTTAGCACAGCACCACACATACGATGTCATAGGCATCACTGAAACCTGGTGGGATGACTCCCATCACTGGAATTTAACCATTGAGGGCTATAACCTCTTTCACAGAAATAGAACAAAGGGGAGAGGAGGGGGAGTAGCTTTATATGTCAAAAACAGTTACGTTGCAGAAGAAATGCAAGACTGTAATCCGGGAAACCAGCTTGAAAGCTTCTGGATAAGAATCAAGGGAACCGGGACTCAAAAAGACCTTGTCGTGGGTGTCTACTACAGACCTCCGAGTCAGGATGAAGGACTTGATGAAGCACAAAGAAGAGATATAGTAGTCATGGGCGATTTCAATTATCCCGATATCTGCTGGAAAACAAACTCGGCCAAGAGTACAAAGTCCAACAAATTCCTCACTTGCCTTGCAGACAATTTTATGGTCCAGAAGGTAGAAGAGGCAACAAGGGGATCAGCAACTCTTGATCTAATCTTAACAAATGTGGAAGACCTGATCAATACAGTTGAAGTGGTTGGATCCTTAGGGGCAAGTGACCATGTGCTCCTGCAGTTTGCAACACAAAAGAATGCTGAAACTAAGACAAGTCAAACACGCATTCTGGACTTTAAGAGAGCTGACTTCCAAAAAATGAAGGAATTACTGAGCGGCATTCCATGGACGCCAATATTAAAAAACAAGAGAGTTAAGGATGGATGGGAGTTTTTCAAAAGTGAAATACTCAAGGCGCAAATGCAAACAGTGCCAACAAAGAAGAAAAATAAGACAAGTGCGAAGAAGCCAGAATGGATGTCCAAAGAACTTCTAACTGAGCTAAAGCTCAAAAGTGACATGCACAAGAAGTGGAAAAGGGGAGAAATCACCAAAGCGCAAAATGAGCTCAGGCTTGCCAGGGACATAAAAAACAACAAAAAAGGTTTTTTTGCTTATGTTGGTAGAAAAAGGAAGAAAAAGGAGGCGATAGGGCCACTGCAAGGAGAAGATGGGGTGATGGTGACAGGGGATAGGGAAAAGGCAGAACTGCTTAATGCCTTCTTTGCCTAGGTCTTCTCACAAAAAGAAAGCCATCTTCAACCTCAGCAACATGGAATGGACGAAGGATTGGGGGAAATCCAACCCCAAATAGGGAAACAAGTTGTCCAGGAACACCTGGCCACTCTAAACGAATTCAAGTCGCCAGGGCCAGATCAGCTACATCCAAGAGTATTGAAGTAACTAGCGGAAGTTATTTCAGAACCACTGGCAATCATCTTAGAGAGTTCTTGGAGAACAGGAGAAGTCCCAGCAGATTGGAGGAGGGCGAATGTGGTCCCTATCTTCAAGAAGGGAAAAAAAAACGACCCAAACAATTACCGTCCGGTCAGCCTCACATCAATACCAGGCAAGATTCTGGAAAAGATCATTAAGGAAGTGGTCTGCAAACACTTAGAAACAAATGCGGTCATTGCTAAAAGTCAACACGGATTTACCAAAAACAAGTCATGCCAGATTAATCTGATCTCTTTTTTCGATAGAGTTACGAGTTGGGTCGATACAGGGAATGCTGTGGATGTAGCGTACCTGGATTTCAGTAAGGCCTTCGACAAAGTCCCCCACGACCTTCTGGCAAACAAACTAGTAAAATGTGGGCTAGACAAAACTACGGTTAGGTGGATCTGTAATTGGCTAAGCGAACGAACCCAAAGGGTGATCACCAATGCGTCGTCTTCATCATGGAAAGAAGTGACAAGTGGAGTACCGCAGGGTTCCGTCCTGGGCCCGGTTCTGTTCAACATTTTTATTAACGACTTAGACGAAGGGTTAGAAGGCACGATCATCAAGTTTGCAGACGACACCAAACTGGGAGGGATAGCTAACACTCCAGAAGACAGGAGCAGAATTCAAAACGATCTTGACAGACTAGAGAGATGGGCCGAAACTAACAAAATGAAGTTCAACAGGGACAAATGCAAGATACTTCACTTCGGCAGAAAAAATGGAAATCAAAGATACAGAATGGGGGACGCCTGGCTTGACAGCACTGTGTGCGAAAAAGACCTTGGAGTCCTCGTGGACAACAAGTTAAACATGAGCCTACAATGTGATGCGGCAGCTAAAAAAGCCAATGGGATTTTGGCCTGCATAAATAGGGGAATAGCGTCTAGATCCAGGGAAGTCATGCTCCCCCTCTATTCTGCCTTGGTCAGACCACACCTGGAATACTGTGTCCAATTTTGGGCACCGCAGATGAAGGGAGATGTTGACAAGCTGGAAAGCATCCAGAGGAGGGCGACTAAAATGATTAAGGGTCTGGAGAACAAGCCCTATGAGGAGAGGCTTAAAGAGCTAGGCATGTTTAGCCTGCAGAAGAGAAGGCTGAGAGGAGACATGATAGCCATATACAAATACGTGAGGGGAAGTCATAGGGAGGAGGGAGCAAGCTTGTTTTCTGCTGCCCTGCAGACTAGGACTCGGAACAATGGCTTCAAACTACAGGAAAGGAGATTCCACCTGAACATCAGGAAGAACTTCCTCACTGTGAGGGCTGTTCGGCAGTGGAACTCTCCCCCAGACTGTGGTGGAGGCTCCTTCTTTGGAAGCTTTTAAGCAGAGGCTGGATGGCCATCTGTCGGGGGTGCTTTGAATGTGATTTCCTGCTTCTTAGCGGGGGGTTGGACTAGATGGCCCATGAGGTCTCTTCCAACTCTACTATTCTATGATTCTATGATTCTATGACCTGCCCTCAGGTCCACCATGGCTGTCCATGCAGGAGCTGGAAGAGAGAAGTCCATCCCTCCCCACAGAAGGGGCCAGAACAGGGGCACAAGTGGTGGTGGGGGGCTTGCCTACTAAGGCCAGGATGATGGCAGAGGCCATGGCAGCAGCAACAGGTGAGATGGAAGGCAACCTGGGTAAAGTGGCAACAGGAGGGGCAGTGATCTTCCACTTGTGTGCTCATGATTAAACCATTCCTCTAAGCAGTCCAGAATGGAAAACCCAGTGCAGAGATTGTGATACAAGAAGAAATCCATGAGAATGATACCATGAGTCTCATGCAGGCTGGGGGAATCTGGAAGTTGTAGCAATGGCAGCCATTTTGGTTTCATCCTCTCTACACATTGGATACCATCCTAGTGACACCACTGTGCACATTTTTTAAAAAACAAAAAAAAAAATTAGAAGTGGCACTGTTGACAGAGTGTGCTCACATTGATTTATGAAAAAATTGATCCAGTTTTTTTGGTCAATTTTTTGTCATTTCTTTTTTTACTTATACATAAGTATATATGATAACCCTACAATTATATCTCCATGTTTGAGATTTTGAAACTGCAAAATACCTCAATCCCCCCCCCCCCACACACACACACACACACACAGTTAAAGCTAGTGTTGTGTGATGGGCACTGTGGGCTACTGTTTCTTAAATATGTAAAAATGCAGATTTTACTGTGTGTGTCATAGGAATCACTAGGGACCTCATCAGATGGGGTGAATTCAGCATCCTAGGATGCTTTCACCTCATCTAGAGGATGAAGCCCCACGCCAGACATTACCTGATGTTGTGAGTTCCAGCGGAGGCCCCGCCCTCAACAGGGATGAAAGTATCATATTGTGCTGGCTCCATTGGAGCCGGCACAGGGCCTCTCCGCAAAGGTGATGCTTTCGCCATGTGATGGGAAAAGAGTTGAAGAGAGGGAGCTGTGCACAAGGTGACAGATTTGCCCCACTGCTCCCTACTTCCTCCCAGATGCCAGGAGAAGCAAGATGCTTCGCCTTGCCTTTATGACATGTTTGTTGATCCTCTAGTGCAGTGGTTCTCAACCTGGGGTCCCCAGATGTGTTTGGCCTAAAGAAATCCCAGCCAGTTTACCAGCTGTTAGGATTTCTGGGAATTGAAGGCCAAAAACATCTAGGGACCCTAAGTTGAGAACCAGCTTCCTCTGGTCAGCTTCCTCTGGTCATGCTGGAGGACTTAGAGATTTCTAGAGACAGCATCTCTCTAGGAATCTCTAGATCCCTCAGGTTGATTCTCTGCTCAGCTTCCAGAGAGTCAGTACTGGAATCATAGAATCATAGATTTGAAGAGATCTCGTGGGCCATCCAGTCCAATCCCCTGCCAAGTAGGAAAATCGCATTCAAAGCACCCCCAACAGATGGCCATCCAGCTTGTGTTTAAAAGACTCCAAAGAAGGAGCCTCCGCCACACTCCGGGGCAGAGAGTTCACTGCTGAACAGCTCTCACAGTTAGGAAGTTCTTCATAATGTTCAGGTAGAATATCTTTTCCTGTAATTTGAAGCATTGGAAACTGCCACTACAAAGCTGTTGGGCCATGAACAGATGTCGAAACCTATAAACAGTGGTAGCTGATGGCCCTTGTGTCATTAGATGGTGAACTCTCTAAATTTTATGCTGAACTGTAAACAAACTGTTACTGGATTTTATCCTCACAATAGGTTTTGCACTTTGAACAGCTCCTTTAAAATTCACTGATCACATTCCCAGTTAGAAAACAAAAGAAAATATCTTTAAAGGGAAAAGTACAGCCTACAGCATTCAGTGCCCCATTGATATGGCAGCCACTATCTCCCTTTGGTCTACATACTGGCAAGAATAAAATGACATAAAAGTAGCATGACATATCACGGAACTGCAGTTTAAAACATTATACTTCTCAGAAATGCTTCAGTTAAGCTGGGATGTGAGATTCTCATTCTCAGGTATTGCGGAAAGTGCAAAGAATTCTGTCTGGTATCTGAGTACTCAGCAGGAGTCTTTCCCATGTGAAATATGATCACTGCTTATCTCTATCAAATTCTTTCCCAAGTATTTCACCATCTTACACTTTCTCAGATTCTCATCTTGGAAATCCTACATTGTGTTGAACGATTTCTTTTGTCCTATTCCGCACAAGAATCATTACACCTGAGAGGTATCTCAGGTGCATATCACTGAGATATAACTTAACATGAATGTGTCAAGACCCACCGTCTTCAACTCTTCTCAACTTCATTTAAAGATATATTTCTGCCTTATTGGTATCACATCCTTGAATCAGCCTATTGAAAGGTAATCTTTCCATTTAAACACATGTTTCTTGGAAAAAGCTTATAACTTGAATTCCAGCTAAAGCACAATCCCTACCCTTTGAGAAATTTTTACATTCTAATTTACAGAGGATATACCCAAGAATCACCATAATTTTACATCAGGGTTCCTTAAACTTTTTAAGCAGAGGGCCGGTTCACAATCCTTCAGATTGTTAGGGGTCGAATTACCATTTGAAAAAACATACGAACAAATTCCTATGCACACTGCATATGTCCTATTTGTAGTGCAAAAAAAAAGAAAAAAGAAAAACAACAATATTGAAAGAACAATATAATATTTAAAAATAAAAATAATTTTATCCAACATAAACCTATCAGGATTTCAATGGAAAGCATGGGCCTGCTTCTGACCAATGAGATAGTCAAGTTAATTAGGATTGTTGTTGTGTGACTTTAAGTTATTTCAGATTTTAGACGAGCCTAAGTCTAAAACTAAGGACGGGGGCCAGGTAAATGACCTTAGCCGGCCGCATCCAGCCCACAGGCCTTAGTTTGGAGACCCCTGTTTTACACCATAATTTTACAAGTTTACACCAATGTACAACTTTAAAGCAATAAAAGTACAAGTTGAACATCCCTAATGTAATGCTTTTGTTTTGGATTTGGGGGGGGGGTGACTATCTTTATTTTATATATGTAAATAATGTAATATTTTGAGGATGGGACAAAGTCTAAAAGAGCAATTCAGGTCCCTTCTGCACTGCCCTATATCTCCGGATTTGATGCCAGATTATCTCCTTATCCCAGATTATCTGGCAGTGTAGATTTATATAATCCAGTTTAAAGAAGATAATCTGGGATCAGATCCTGGGATATAGGGCACTGTAGATCCAGCCTCAGTTATGTTTCTTATATATGTGTATCCTGGAGGTAATTTTATACAATATTTTTAATATTTTTATGCATGAAATAAAAGTGGTGTTAAGGTCCCTAGTGTCCATTTAACAAATCTAACATCAATCCACAGAATCACTGGGGAAGTCTACACTGGCTTCTAATTCAGAGTCAATCCACAATCTAAAGGCAGCCAGATGCATCCAGATTAATCTGCTGTGACCTGCATTGGCATTCACATGATCCAGCTAAGCTGTGAATGCATCAGCCCCACTGAATGGTCACCTCTATGTCACCAGCACTGCTTCCAGACAGCTACAGAGTTCTGTATAAGCTCCTGGCTGTTGCAGGCACCCCATTCTGGCATCAGCAGAGGCCCATCTGACCAGCAAAAAGGAGAGGAGTCAATGATAGACCAGTGTTCTGTTCTCCTAGGGGCTGCTACCATGTCGCCAAGCAGAAGCAGCTCCCCAAGAGAGCTTTGCTGGTAATATGGCTTCAGGTAAAGTCACAACAGCCATGTGATCAGCAAAAGTGATAACATCAACAAGGGTCTGCCAGGGAGCTGTTTCCGTCTGCTGAAACAGCAGTGAATTTTTTTGACATGTGGACATTGGATCACCTGAGATCCAGCCCAATCTAACTCTCTACACATTGAAAACATTGGGAATCACTCCAGAGTTTCCTGGAAGCTCCCAAGTAGCCTACATATCTTCTTGTGATGGATTAAGACTGGGAAGTAATGCTTCTGTTAGGTAATTGTTCCTATGCAGTGAGTTTAAGGTGACTATGTTTTCTTTGGCTCATGAAGTCATGGGGTAAGACCATAAGTAAAAGTCATTCTCAAATTAGTCCCGGTGCTCAGGAGGAGTTGAAAATGGACCACAACTATGTATTTCTGATTCCCAGGACATATACATTGGCTACATTGTTGTTGTTGTGGTTTCTTGTTGCTGTTTTACTGCTGGGGAATGCTTTTTGATGGCAGCAGGAGACTAGTCTAGCCTAGCATTTCATCCTTTGCCTGGGACAGATGGATGTTGAATGTGACTTCCATGTCCCACTTTTTGTTCCCACAGATTTTCATGTCCTAATGTTCTCTTACCAACACGTTTTCCGTATTCCAAATTCAATCACTTTGGACAGCATTTTGGGAGAAAGACATGACATAGCTTAAATAAAATAAAATAAAAGAGATAGATGGCTGATATCAGCTTTACATGCCAGAGCAACGGCAGATTCAAACTACCCTCAGATCAGGTGAGATTTTGGATAAATGACTAGGGGAAGATATGACTATTAATAAAATTGGACAATTGAATAGAGGATAATTTATTAGTAAGAGGATTGAAAGGGAAGTAGTTTGTAAATGTCTATGACTTGGCAAGGGAGGGAGAATGGATGAGATAAGATTTTAAATCATGATTTATTGCGGTACTATAATATTGTAAACTGTTTATTGTGAACATTTAATAAAATATTTAAAAACAAAATAAAAAAAGAGAAGCGAAGCTCTTTCATGCTTTTTAGTTATATCACTCTGATTCCATTCTAATTGTCATGGTTGCATCCTGTGGAATCCTGGAATTTGTAGATTGGGGAAGCAGATTGGCTACCAGTTTTGAAAATTCCTTCCCCAAATCCCAGGGTCCTATAGGATATTATAAGAGCAATTAAAGTGGATTCATGCTATAATTGTGTAGTGTAAAAGGGCCCCTGGAGCAACCACATTGAGAGTGTTGTATGTTTTGTTTTACAATTGGTCCTCCTTGACCCCAGTACATCTTGCATGACCTGGCTCTTTTGCACAGGGAAATAAACTTGCATGAATTATGTTAGGCATCTGGATGGTTATAATTTAGCTTTGTTTCTTCATCATATATATGTGGGTTCGAAATAAAACATGCCTCCTTTAAGACCCTGAGAGCCAGATCCTAAGCATCTAGATGTTATTGGGTGGTAATTTCCATGAGTCCTAGACAACATAGCCATTGTGAAGGATCAAAGGAGCTGCAGTCCATTATGCACATCCTTAGACTAGACTGAGCTCTGTAATTGCCCCATGCCTGTCCTGGCTGTTATGCCTTTCCTTTTGAAGGTGCTCCATGTGTGAACTAGCCTTCAAAATCCTCGGATGCAAGATACTTTCGAATGGACTCGGGACATGCAGCCTTTTCCATAATGTTTGAACACAGTGAAACATGTTTGCCCCAGTTCATTACTGTTTTCCCACTGCCTGGTCATCAATGTACATCCAACACTTTGGAGGGAAAGTGTATTAAAGATGCATCTCTCTCAAGATCAGGTTCTGCATGCATAGTTCTAACAGCCCCTACAGTAAGTTATTTCATTTCCATCCATTCCCTCTACTCTCCCCCCGCTACGCTCCCCTGGTATAATTTATGGCAGTCACAAAGCGCAAGTTAATGCATCTTTTTCATTCCACCCTCACTCGAAATTTATTATATATTTGAGCTAGTTGGATGAAGAGCAGAGGCATCTAGTACATTTTTGAGTTATAGATGGCATTTCAATAAAGCACAATTGCAAGGTACAATTCTCTGATGTCTTTGATATGTTTGGCCCCTATTCTTTAAAATGTCTCTTCTTCGGCAATGACATCAACATTACCATTAGCTTGAATAATGAAAGATAGTGTGTATATATGCTTATTTCTTGAGCTTCACGCTGTGCACAACTTTGAATGCAAAAGCAATGGAGGTACTCCGAGGTGACGGATTGCCTATTGCCTGTTTGCCTGAAAACAAACACATTCAACAGCTATGATCCTGCAAACCTCCCCCCCCCCCTCTCTCTCTCTCTCATGCACACACACACTCACTTCTGGGTTTAAGCAACCACCTGGAGGTACTCTTTTACATTATGCTCCACAATTTGAAATGCATACTGTTTGATAAAGCACCCAGGCACGCATGAGGCACACACACACACACACACACACATAAATCTCCCCAAACATCCAGTTTTCTATGTTATAGCTCCAATCTTATATTTCCCCCTCATTACTTTAAAAAGAGAATGTGATGCCCAGTGGCATACTTTATATGTATGGGGTGAGCAAGGAGACCATTTCTTGGCACACAGCCCCTTCCTAGCAATGTCCTTCTATTCTCAGGAGCCATATTCACATTTCCAGAGATCTGTTCCTGCTTTCACCATTTTATTGCATCCTATATGCAGAAATGTGCACACACCCCATTGGGGACAGTGTTGGCCATTTTGCTGCTGGAAACTCAGCAACAAATAGGTTCTCCCGTCCCCTGCTATTTTTCTAGTCCAAGCCAGAAGATCCCATAAATGCCTTTTTTGGCAATAAAAATATGACATTAATACATAAAATAAAATTTTCTACCCTTTCCTAAAGACCCAAATCCATTCCAAGAGTGGGGCTTTCTCACTCGTCTTAATGATAAGGCCTACTCTGCTAGTGAACCAGTATGTTTTCTCTGATGGTATCCCAAACATTTTTTCAACTCTAGAGATCTGGCTGGGATATCCTTGTTCCTCCTTAACTAAGTATTGTGAACACAATCTTATTGTTCTGGTGTGCATTCAAACCACTTATGGCAACCCTACAAGAAACCTTGCAGGGGCTTTTATGTGACTAAGATTGTGTGACTCATCTAAGGTCATCCAATGAGTTTCCATTAGCAGGGAATCAAACACTGGTCTCCAGAGTCATAATCCAATTCTCAAGCCACTACACCATGCTGGTTCTTACAGTCAGAGCAGTGAAAGAGAAATCATTTTCACCATATGGGTTGACGTGTTTAACCACTGTGGGTTAGTCCAATGAGATTTATTTTTCTGGTGGAACAATCTGAAAGCCTAGAGCATTATGTTAAAATGTTCAAGGGTCTCAAAAGGGGTGGAATTCTTCCTTCCTTCCAAGTTAAAATGTCTGAAAATGCTTTTACGAGGAACAGTAAAAAAAAAAAAACCCAAATATTATTTGAAAATGGCATGTGTCACTTTTGATAGCCCAAAATGATAGCTATTTATGCTATGCAGCCTTGCAAAAATTACATATACATGCCTTTATCTATATGCAGCAAATTTAAAATTTAAAATACAATGTGGTCCAACTCCTGGCAGGAATGATCACATGACCTGTTGGCTCTCATCACCGCCCACCAACCAGTTTTGGGCCACTCACCCCTAACTCTTTTCCCAGCTCAAATGTGCAGCCTATTGGGGACAGCTACACAATAACAACAAAAAACCAAGAATTCATTTGGACCTTTGGCCAGAATGTGGGGTAAAAAGCCATTCCTTTTAAACTCGTTTAAGAGCCAAAGAATCAGCTAGAACATGAATCATAATAAATGTTGTGTATCAAGATAGTGGCCAACATGAGGTGAACATGAAAATGTTTTTGTCCAACTAGAAAAGCCCCAAGAATGACAACCTTTGGATTTCCTTTCTAACAGAACAGGATAAATATTAACTCTGAAAATCATTTCTTCCTCTTTTCCTTTAACATTTTCTAAATTTCTCCTTCTTCATTTGAGACTAATAGTCCCCTTGATTCACCAAACTTTAATTTACTATCTTCTTGATGTTAAACTCACTCTTTGGTTGGTGAACAATAAGTCCTTGCCTTCATTTTTTCATAGAATCATAGAATCATAGAATAGTAGAGTTGGAAGAGACCTCATGGGCCATCCAGTCCAACCCCCCGCTAAGAAGCAGGAAATTGCATTCAAAGCACCCCTGACAGATGGCCATCCAGCCTCTGCTTAAAAGCTTCCAAAGAAGGAGCCTCCACCACAATCTGGGGAAGAGAGTTCCACTGCCGAACAGCCCTCACAGTGAGGAAGTTCTTCCTGATGTTCAGGTGGAATCTCCTTTTCTGTAGTTTGTAGTTTCTGCTGCATTTCTATTATTAAGCCTGATGTTCCAATCCTAAATATATTAATCAATCATATTATTTCTATAAATGTTTCTTACTGTAAATCAAAATGAAAACTGTAGACAAGAAAACATAAGACTTGGACTTGGAAGGGCACATAAGATTTTTATGTGTAAAAGTCCATCATTTAATAGAATTTCCAGTTTTTATGTATGGTTGTGAAAGCTGGGCAGTGAAACAGCTGTCAGTAAGATCAACTCATTTGAAATGTATTGGATAAGAGTCCTACCATGGGCTGCTAAACACAAATAAATGGGCCAGAAAATAAATGAAACCTGAACTCTCACTTGAAGCCAAAATGCTTAAACTGGCAATATCTTTGGAGATATCTCTTTGGAAAAGTTGATACTACTGGTCAAAGTAAAGGGCGGTAGGAAAAGAGGAAGCCCACATTAGCAATGTATCTATTCAATCAAGGAATTCACAGCTCTGAGTTTGCAAGACCTGAGCAGGACTGTGAATGAATTGAGCTCTTGGAGGACTCTCATTTATAGTGATGCCATAAATTGAAGCCAACCTGATGACAAATGACAACAAAGGTTTCCTAGTAAACTAAAACATCTGTTTTCTGTTGCCTCTGTTCTTGAGCTAATTTCCTCATTTTGTAATTACAGTGTAAAATTTACTATGCACACCCCCACACCTCTAGGGGGAAAAAAACTAAATTTCCAGGATCATCAGATATACAAATAGGAGTCATTCAAGTGAGTGTGCAGATATTATCTTTGCTGTGCGGAATGGGGATATACGTTACAATATTGCAACCTAGCAGTCCAATTAATAGTAAAAAGAATTTAAGGTCCTTTCTACACATACATTTTAACCCATATTAAATTAGGTTATAGGAGGTGGCGACTAAACGATGTTTAGCCAAAATGCAGGAGGAATCAGTAGGAATTGGATTAAGGGTTGGAAAACACGTGTTAAAAAGGTGTCCTTTAAACTCAATTCTTCTTGAAAAAAGCCACTTTCCATGCCTGTGTATCCCTGCAGCCATGGAAAACTCATGCTTTCCTTCCCTCTCCCCATCTAGACTCCTTCCAAGCATGTGTGTGTCAATCAAGTCACATACACACATAGCTCAGGTAAGCAGAAGGGAAAAGGAAATACAAATTATGTCTTTTGCACTTTGTAATCTTAAGAACTGAGGGAAGACAGAGGTGTGAGGGAAGTTTTTTAAAATCATTCTGTTATGCTCTGGATCACATATATGCATCTCCAGAGTGAATTTTAAAATAAAACTTCCACCTGATATCCCCTGTCCACCCTCCATCTTAATCTGGATCAAAAGACAGCTGTGAGGACAGCTGGGGATGATTTACTGAGATTCAAGTTTCCCTGTCTGGACTGCCTCTCAGGTACAGTGTTTTTTAAACTCAGTTCCCTATCTTATGTTTTGGGGCAGTCTGGCAATACCCTATGAGGTCATTACTTCCTTCTGTGATATTTACATAATATCTTTGGCTTTAGAAGTTCTTTTGAGTAGATATTGAAGAGGACACTTTTCAGATTTTCAAATCAGAGTCAATTCATTGTTTCATTAGAGAATCTCTTAGATGTATGGAATAGAAATTTACACAATCTATCAAATAGGACACTTGTGAAAATACTCCTTTTTTCAGTATGATATTTTATTTTATTTTATTTTTTATTAGTAGGGACCCCTGGTGGCACAGTGTGTTAAAACACTGAGCTGCTGAACTTGCGGACCAAAAGGTGCCAGGTTCAAATCCCAGGAGTGGAATGAGCGCCCGCTGTTAGCCCCAGCTCCTGCCAACCTAGCAGTTCGAAAACATGCAAATGTGAGTAGATCAATACGTACCGCTCTGGCGGGAAGGTAACGGCGCTCCATGCAGTCATGCCAGCCACATGACCTTGGAGGTGTCTACGGACAACACCGGCTCCAACGCCCAGAGTCGGTCACGACTGGACTTAATGTCAGGGGAAACTTTTACCTTTATTTTATTAGTGTTCCATAAGACAAAAAAGGAACTGTGATTTCATCATGTTGATATTTGAGGATGGGGTAGTGAGATCTGGACCACTTTGGGTCCTGACTCTGAATGGAGTTCCCTTAGCTCAATGGTGAAGTCCTGAAAAAAATGTCTGAACATCACCTAGTGATTGTTTTAGACATTTACATGAATCTATTGTTTACAGTGGACTTTGCAGAAGATGCTTCAGCTGTACTTCATAAAAAAGAAAATCAGCCTCTTTAGCAAGCCTTGCAAATGCTGATTTATTATCAGTAAATGTTTGTTTTGTATGCCTATTTAATAGGTCACATTAAAAAAAATTCGGGCCAAAAGGAGAAGTTTAAAAGGCCCTGATCAGGAAACATGCCCCACTGAATATATTTTGCTTTAAATTGCATATAGAAATTACTGGTTTACAGCAGCCAAACATAAGAGCACTAAATAGCCTAGTATTTATACAATACATATAACATTAGCATGGAACTCCTTACAAAGAAAGATGCAAGACCATAAATAAATATAACAAAGGAAGAAAAAGGAAGAGAGAAGCTATATATTGGTTTTCTTTGAGGGGGAAACCTAACTAGAGCTCAGGTGAACCCAACTGACCAATCAAGAATTGCAAATTCCTGATCATTTTAATATCCTGCCACTCAAATGGATTTTCACCAGCAAGCTTATTCTCTCACTAATGAGGAAGCCATTGAGCTCCCTTGAAAAGCAAATCAGAGATAATGTGAGTGCATTTAGTATTACATTTTTGCTGGACTGGCTTCTGGAAGTGTGCTGTATATAAATTTGTACAAAATGGAAACTACAGGAAGAAACAAGACTAAAACAGGATTTCCTGACATTGGAAATTGTATCATCTATCATGGAATTGCCCTGTGAATGTAACATGTCTAATTGGGTCACATAATTGTGAACCTCTTTCCTCTTTCTGCCTCCTACCTGAAGTTTCCTACCTGAGCACAATCCACTTGTCATATTATGTGGTTATTTCAAGGCTTTCCCAGTGCATGCTTATTCTGTCACCTGCAGGCATACCTAGCTGAGCAAAGAGATTGATAGATTTGAGAAAGGAAAGTGAAAACCCCAAGTGGGAGGCAAACACAATATAGGATCATGTCAAGAAGAACTAATTAAATGGAAAAGAGTTGAAACAGAATTTAGAATGATTGGAATGAGTATTAAAGTGTAAGAGATAAACTCTCTCCCATACCGCACTGATGCTTTCATGTTATGAACGGAAAGAGTAAATCAAAACCAGGTAGAAGTAAAGCAGATCAACATTTGGCATGAAAACAGAGCCAAAGAGACCTGCTAAATTCCCTAAGTGCTGAGATCAGTTTCAAAAGAGCAAAGCTGAAAATATACAACTGGCTTCTCTGGCCCAGGATAATACATGTGAGTCATGGACTACACACGTTGATAGAAAACCAACTATTATAAATTGTCACTTTCTGAAAGGGAACTGCTATGTGTAGTTCTACCGACTCAAGGCACAGAAAATACAATTCCCACACCTTATAGGAAAACTATCACAACAATACTGGAAATGTCATAAAACAAGAGTAGAACTGGACTTTACAGCCTGTAATGGCCACCCTAAAGAGAAAGAGCAAAGCATTTTGCCATTAGCAGGCTAAATGGCATCTGAGATAAAGCATCCTGGACGGCTGTAATAAGAAACCACTATACAAATCTGGGTTATGCACTTTACATTAATGGGGACTTGATAGATCGTCCACAGCTTGTATAACGGTATAAGACTGATGGACTTCCCACATTTCTTGTCTACATTTCATGTGCAAAATTGAACCACATTCCTTACTAGAATGTAATTTACATTTGTATTCAAACATACAATACAGATATGTCTTAGGGTTCATATTATAGATACCTGAGAGGTGCATCTACATTGTAGAATTAACACAGTATGACAGCTACAGTGGTAACAAATCAGCATTTTTTGACAGAAAAAGCTAACGACCTCGCAAAATTAAAACTCCCATGAATCCTATTATTGATCCATGACAGTTAAAGTGGTATGAAAGTGAATTAATTCTACACTGTAGATGGACCCTAATGCATTTATATTATGCCTGGCTCCATCCTAAGCTAGATACTGAGTGTTTCCCTGGTAGCGATTTCTAATATATTACTCTAGCAGAGAATCCCACCAAACTATAAATCCTAGGATTCCATTAGATAATGCCTTGACAATTATAAGTGGTATAATATTGCTGTAACTGTGTAGCAGAGACATATTCTAAATTGTTACAAAGTTTATGTATTCAACTGTTTTACCATTGCTGTATTTTAATTAATGTAACTGATTGCATACACAGCTAACTGATAAATGCTATCTATGAGGATATGGTTAACTAACTGCTATGATTTTGAAGGCTATTTCAGTCAAATAAAATTTTATGTTTAGAGATTACATTGTAGTTTTCCTCCCATTTATAGTTTTATATTGATTTCTTTAAAATTATAGTTAGCACGAAATGCGAACAGTAAAGAAGAGAAGAATGAGGGAACAATGGGCTTGCAGTCTAAGGGAGAAGATAATATTATGATCGCTTATACTGGATATTAATCTATATGGCATATATTGATACAAAGGAGGAAAAAAACAAGTGCACACATCTATATAAGCCACCCAAATAAGGTGTTGGAAAAACAAGGCACATTTTCAGAGACCCCAATCCTCTAGAATGATTGGCAACAGGGATTGGGCTTTCACTGATGGAATAGAAGAGTGTCTTGCCAGCCATAAGCATTCTCATGTGCTGATGATAATGATATAATAATGATGATGATATGGTGGTGGTGATGATGATGATGATGATATTATTTAAAACACCCAGATAGTACACAATACCATAAAATACATATATAAAAATACAAAGATTAAAACACAATACTAACAGAATGCAAATTTCAAATTCAGGTGTTAAAATTGACTGGGTAGGTCTACCAGTTGAGATAGGTCTTTCATTGTGTCTTAAATTTTGACAGCTCATTTAGCTGTCGAAGCTCTTCCGGCAGGTCATTCCACAGTTTCGGAGCAGTTGATGAAAAGTTCCTCTGAGTGGCTGGTTGAAGTAAATGTCACCCAGAGGACCTAAGTGCATTAGAGAAGATGATCCTGTAAGTAACCTGGACCCAAACGATGCAAATCTTAAAGGACAAAAGCACTTTGCACTTTGCTTGGAAACTATTTGGTAACCAGTGGAGTGATTCTAGCATAAGTGTATATTCTCACACCCAGATATTCCAATCTATGTCCATGTTTTGACGTAACTGCCATTTCCAAACTTGGTACAGCAGTAGCCCAATGTAAAGCACATTGCAGAAGTCCAACCATGAAGTTACCACAGCATGCACTACCATCTTTAGGTCTTCTGATTTTAGGAATGGGTGCAGCTGGTGGATCAGCTGAAGCTGGGAGTAAGCACTCCTGATAGTTGCATCTGTCTGGGCTGACGTTTGGAGAGACGGATCCAGGAGCACTCCCAAGCTACAAACGCAGTCTTTGATGGGGAGTGCGACCCCATCCAGAACTGGTTGACAGTGACATACTTCCATCCTCAGATTAGGATCCTTTATTTGTTTTTTTATTTATTTATTTAATTTATATTCCGCTCTTCTCGCTCAGGGGGACCCAGAGCTGTCTTACATTATGGCAAGATTAATGGCCACATATAATACAAAATATAGTAAAAACCAACTATCGTAAAACACATTTAAAAACCAGTATCATACCCAATTAAAACAGTAAAACACTGTGTGACCGTTACAACAGGGCCAGTAGCATTGGGCCAAAAGTCAGAACCAGTCTGTATTCAACTTCACATTAATTCAGGTTATATCAACTTGTATCTTAGGATGGGCCAAAGATGCTTTATGGCAAGCATCTTTGTCTTATCTAGATTCAGTTTCAATTTGTTTTTCTTCATCCAGCCAATTACCTCCTCCCGGCATTAATTCAGAGAAGATACGCTGTCCTTAGCTGAAGCTGTTTTTGGGTGTCATCAGTAATGGCACCCATGCCTTCATATAATTTCTGACAACATGTATATGTTTAAAAGCATTGGGGATGGAATACCACCTTGTGGAATGCCATGTAAGAGCTCCTTTTTTGAAGAGCAGCTATTCCCAAGAACCACCATCTGGAACCTGCATGAGATGCATGACTGGAAACACTGCAGCACAGTGTGTCCGATTCAAATCCCCAGGCATTTCAGAAGGATACTATAGTCGATGGTATAGAAAGCCGCTGAGAGGTCTAGAAGCACCATCGGGGACACACAGCCCTTGTCAATGTTAAGACTGAGATTATCCACTAAGGTGACCTTAGCAGTCTCAACTCCTCATCCTACTCTGAAGCTAGTTTGAAATAGATCAGAAATTGTCCTAGTAAAGCCCAAGGAACAAGCATAACATTGTTAATGTAAAATATGCCCTACCTGGCTGTTTCTTTCCCTTATACTCGATACTGAGGGGCCATCTAGACTGTAGAATGAATGCACTTTGACACTACTTTAATTGCCATGGCTCAATGCTATGGAATGCTGGGATTTGTAGACTGGCAAAGCACCAACATGCTTTGGGGGGAAAGGCTAAAACCTTGCAAAACAACAACTCCCAGGATTCCATAGCATTGAGCCATGACAGTTAAAGTGGTGTTAAACGGTATGGATTCTACAGTGTAGATGCACCCTGAGTGAATGGGGGAGAGTAGAGATAAACTCCTTGCTTCCATGGATTCCATTGTGTTCTCAGTGTCCCTGCCTTGTGACACTCCATAGCTTGGGGTTAAGATTAAAGAATGGAAAGTCTAGTCCAGGGGTCCCCAAACTAAGGCCCGGGGGCCGGATGCGGCCCTCCAAGGTCATTTACCTGGCCCCCGCCCTCATTTATAATATAATATTTTTATATCAGTCTTAATAATATAATATATTGTATATACATATGATATTGATAGTAATATTATCATTGTTTACAATATAATACTAATAATACCATATAATAATATTAATTATATGTTATATATTACATATAATATTACAATATAGTGGTATAGTTCAATATAGTAATATATAATGCTAATAATAATATTGTGCAATAATAATAATAATAATAATAATAATAATAATAATAATAAGTTTATTTGTATCCCACCACAATCTCCCCCGGAGGGGACTCGGGAAGGCTCACAGAAATATCAAATGCAAAACAATAACAATATACAATACATCAATAAACAATAACATGCACCAATTGTAATATTTGCACATTAACCAAAAAGAATAAAAACACACTTCTTAAAAACATAGAATTTAAAAACAGTGAGGTTGTAATAGTAGATTAGCAAAGTGCACATCATAGGTTGTAAACTCAAAACATAGATAAAGTGCTATGCTAATAATATAATATAATGTATGTACACACAGCTGCTCTAAGTCCCCTTTGGGGTGAGAAGGGCAGGATATAAATGTAATAAATAAATGTAGTAAATGAATAAATAAATAATTTTAGACTTAGGCTTGCCCAGAGTCTGAAATGACTTAAAGGCACACAACAACAACAATCCCAATTAACCTGACTAACTCATTGGCCAGAAGCAGGCCCACACTTCCTATTGAAATCCTGATAGCTTTATGTTGGTTAAAATTGTTTTGATTTTTAAATATTGTATTGTTTTTTCATTGTTGTTGTTTTGCAATACAAATAAGATATATGCAGTGTGCATAGGAATTTGTTCGGTTTTTTTTTTCCAATATGATAATCCGGCCCCTCAACAGTCTGAAGGATTTTGGACCGGCCCTCTGCTTAAAAAGTTTGAGGACCCCTGGTCTAGTCTATGCATTTGTAATGACTCAATCTGATTCTAGCCATTGGCTTTAAAGCTTTGAGACAGAACTAACTTGTAAGCTCAACTGCTATAAATGCACTGGAAATCAATAGCTTTCTTTTGAGCAGTACATCAGGAGCATGACAGAGATGCATATCTCCAGAAGCTTTTGCAATCAGTCAGTCTGTAAGCTATACAAATAAACTATCAAACATTATAAAACAACAACACTCATAAAATCAACCATGATTACAATCACAATTAAAATATCATAATTGAAATCCACTTCAGTTATAATTGCTACCCTTGAGTCAATTAGTTTCAATCAACAACACAGAATATATTTTTCAAATTACATACACATTTTCCTACATGTATAACAAATAATGCCATCATGTCATTAACAGAAAACACATTGTCTATTAAAGTTCTATTGCAACAAATTGTTTAATTTTAGCCCAGTACTGAGAAAGATATAATCAGAACCTTCTTCCATTCCGCCCCCAACCATATACAATAGTAATTATTATTATTATTATTATTAGTCTCTGACCAACACTGTCCGAATTTTTAGCACTGATATCAGCATGGAGTTTGGTTTGGACAAATGTTCGACAGTGGCATTGAAGAAGGGAAAAATCATTGAAAGTGAGGGCATAAATATGCCCAATGGCCAAACAATAAAGTGTCACCAGCCAGAGGCCTATAAATATCTGGGCATACTACAGCTGGACAACATCAAGCATGAACATGTGAAAACTGTGGTCAGCAAAGAATACACACAAAGGGTCAGAAAAATTCTCAAAAGCAAGCTCAATGGAGACAACACCATCAAGGCCATAAACACCTGGGCCATACCTGTCATAAGATATACTGCTGGCATTATAAATTGGACACAGGTGGAACTGGACAATTTGGACAGAAAAACAAGAAAACTCATGACCATTCATCATTCCCTGCACCCTCGCAGTGATGTTGACCGGCTATATCTGCCTAGAAGATCAGGGGGCAGAGGACTCTTACAAGTAAAACAAGCAGTCAAAGAAGAAGAACATGCCCTGGCAGAATATGTCAAGCAAAGTGAAGAACCTGCTTTGATTGAAGTCAAAAATCAGAAACTCCTCAAAACACAGCAGACAAAAAACCAGTACAAGAAAACCGCACTACAAACTAGAGCTGACATCTGGCACAACAAAACACTGCATGGAAAGTTCCTTGACAAAATTGAAGGAAAAGCTGATAAGGAGAAGACCTGGCTCTGGCTCACGAATGGGACTCTGAAGAAGGAGACAGAAGGCCTGATCCTTGCAGCCCAAGAACAAGCCATCAGGACAAAGGCAATTCAGGCCAAGATCGGAAAATCAGCTGATGACCCAAAATGCAGACTGTGCAAGGAAGCTGACGAAACCATTGATCATATCCTCAGCTGCTGTAAGAAAATCGCACAGACAGACTATAAACAGAGGCACAACTATGTGGCCCAAATGATTCATTGGAACTTATGCCTCAAGTACCACCTCCCAGCAGTAAAGAACTGGTGGGATCACAAACCTGCAAAAGTCTTGGAAAATGAGCACGCAAAGATACTGTGGGACTTCCGAATCCAGACTGACAAAGTTCTGGAACACAACACACCAGACATCACAGTTGTGGAAAAGAACAAGGTTTGGATAATTGATGTTGCCATCCCAGGTGACAGTCGCATAGATGAAAAACAACAGGAAAAACTCAGCCGCTATCAGGACCTCAAGATTGAACTTCAAAGACTCTGGCAGAAACCAGTGCAGGTGGTCCCGGTGGTGATGGGCACACTGGGTGCCGTTGCTAAAGATCTCAGCCGGCATTTGGAAACAATAGACATTGACAAAATCACCATCTGCCAACTGCAAAAGGCCACCCTACTGGGATCTGCACGCATCATCAGAAAATACATCACACAGTCCTAGACACTTGGGAAGTGTTCGACTTGTAGTTTTGCAAAACGAAATCCAGCATATCTATCTTGTTTGCTGTGCCATACAACGTCGTTGTGTTGATAATAATAATAATAATAATAATAATAATAATAATAATAATAATAATAATAATAATGGCATTTGGAAACAATAGACATTGACAAAATCACGATCTGCCAACTGCAAAAGGTCACCCTGCTGGGATCTGCGCACATCATCCGAAAATACATCACACAGCCGTAGACACTTGGGAAGTGTTCGACTTGTGATTTTGTGATACGAAATCCAGCATATCTATCCTGTTTGCTGTGTCATAATAAAATAATAATAATAATAATAAATTAATGGATAACAAATAATAAATTTAATCTTAAATGTGGTTGTGTCCGAATAAGTATTTCCTTTGGTGTTATAAGAATTCAATTCTTGGGACATAAGGTCTGTGAAAGCCTTAGGTAACTGCTTTTGCCTGACACTATAGCAAGACTCCACCTGCTTCTCTCCTCTCCCACCGGCTGAGGCCCCTTCCACACAGCTCTATAAAATCCACATTGAACTGGATTATATAGCAGTGTGGACTCCAATAACTCAGTTCAAAGCAGATATTGTGGATTTTTCTGCCTCGATATTCTGGATTATGTGGCTGCGTGGAAGGCCCTTGTGTACTTTGAACTGAATTTGCACCATCAGAAGTAAATGGAGACCAAAAGGAGAAAGTGGGATGAGCAATGATAAACTGTCACAATTTTAAAGTGTCTGGGGAAAAAATGAGGCGACTGAATAATCGTGGCTGTCTCTACCAATTCAGAGCGGCTTGAGACTATTAGTGGGTTTAGTGGGATTGCCAGGTTAAATAATTGACAGGGCTCCTATTGCTGCTGTTGTCAACTGCTATCGAGTCAACCCTAACTTATCATGACCCTCCAAGTCACCCTATCATCAAGAACCTTGCTCAGATCTTGCATATCAAGAGTCATGAATAGATTTAGATTGTCCATCTGGGATGTGGTCTTATTTTCCAGCTGTCTTCCTCCTTACCAAGCATTTTTGTCTTCTCTAGTGAGTCATGTTTTCTCATGATTCATCCCAAGTTCAATAGTCTCAGTTTAGTCATTTGGTTTCTTACAAGAATTCAAAAGCCCAGCCACTGAAATCTGCAATAAGATATAGCCTGAGGTCAAGGAGCCATAAATCAGAACAACTTCCATGTAGAGATGTCAGTGAACAGTTCAAGAGTCACAAATCCAAAACATTCAAGAGCAGGGTCCAGTGATCATGAGGTGGTTTGAAATTGCTTTCAGTACCAGACAGGACTTTAAGCTTTCTTTAGCAAGCCCCAGCTCAGCCTACATACCTATGCCCTATAGAATTTGTGTCTGAGGGTCTGCTTAATTTGTCTTTGCTCAATTTGTCTTTGCCCTTCTTGCTGAACTAGAGAGGGACTCAAGCTGCTTATTACACTGAACTTCTGAAGAAGGACTCAGTCTCTTCATTTTCTGAAGAAGATGAACTCTCCAGGGGAACATGACATGGAGTTGCCTTTGCCTTCCTTTTAGGTGAGAAGAAGACAACTCAATGGGTTTCCATGGCCAAGAGGGGATTAGAATTCTGGTCTCCAGAGCAGAATTTCAGTACTCAGACCACTACATTTAATTCTCTTTTTAGCAGTATCCATAGAATTATTCGTGAACAGATCCTGGATTAGAACAAGGTACAATAAGGATCCATTAGATGGAAGTATAGCATATCTATTTTCTGTCTCACACACCAACATACCTTTTATCTACTGCAGCACCTGCAAAAGCGCTTTATAACAGCCAAATTTGTATTTAAGCACTTCCATCAAAATGCACAATTTAAGTTGTGACTGTGCAAATGCAGTTGTAACAGTGCCAAATACAACCCATGCCAAGTTTTATTACAAAGGATCAGCTGTTGTCCACTCCGGCACCCATTCCCCACTTCATCTCTGACATTCATGGAGCAATCCTAAATCCACATTTAATTATCTGATGTATAAACGACTGGGTTGCCTTACAGGATTTT
This sequence comes from Anolis carolinensis, assembly GCF_035594765.1. Lineage (NCBI taxonomy): Eukaryota > Metazoa > Chordata > Lepidosauria > Squamata > Anolidae > Anolis > Anolis carolinensis. The sequence goes on from NC_085842.1 coordinate 44,758,640, forward strand.
AAGCTTCAGATCTAAATATCAAAGTCTTTCAAAATAAATAAGAACAGAAATACAACAAGTTCCCACCCCCACCCTTGATTTAATCAAACCAAATTCTTCTTGTTATCCAGGGAGAGCAACAGGCTTGCCTATCAGAGTGGCCTAGGCTGAATGGATTAATATTTTTGCCTTATACTATCAAGAGAGTCTCATCTCCAAATAAATCCATGCTGATCTGTGTATAAGAAACTGGATTATCCCAACTAGCCTGCCGGCAAAATTTTAGCATTGGAACCGACTGGTGAACTGGGGTGGAAGGAAGCAGACTGTTTTTAATAGGCATACGCAGGAGTGGGGCATCCTGACTTCTTCATGAATTAGTCTTTGGCAGTAGGCGCACAACATGTGTTGTTTATCAGAGCCATGTTGAAAGGATACACTGAAGAAATACTGTAGTGCGCCATCCAGCATAGCCTACCAATAATTTGCAATAAAGTGGTGCAAAGGGTACTGAGGAGTTTCCCTCAAACTCTGGAATATTCCTCAACTTGGATCAAACCCATGTGATACTCACTGGAAGCCGCTGTGTGCCATGATGACAGCCAGTGGTCCATTTGGGTGGGTCCAGGATTTTTTGTTACTTAGACAAGCCCCTGATGCACCTCAAAATAGTTATTTTTAAAGATCTTTTAACTGGCGATACAGTTTTGTTTAATGTGCATGCTAGCTCCCCCGCCAGGTGCCACTGCACTCACACTCATCTTATTGGCTTCCCTGAGGCAACTAGTTGCCCAACTTTGAGGCTATGCCTTCAGATTGATTCCATGCAGCTCCATTTTTATTCTTCTGCCAATCCTGCCAGTAACTTCCTTGGACGGTATAAGTATTTTTGTGTTAGAATTTTAAGAAGCAGAATACTGTATGAGGGTGCAATTGACAGCCATTTACTTCAACAAACACAGTCAAATAATATAGTGGTCTATTTTGGTTTTCCTTTAGCCTATCAAATAGAATCTGTCTATTCATTGTTTACAGTTGCGAGTTGCCTCCCTCCACCTAATCTGGTGCTGTTCAAGTTTTTTAAAATATTTTTTTTTTTTGCAATGAGATGAGTTTAAATGTAAGAGACTTGTTGCAGTTTTTTCAATGCTCAGAGAAAGGATCCATTTGCATTAATGTGTCTCTTTGCCCAGCTGAAGACACTACATAATTCTTTCCCATTTGTACAAGATGGTTATCCCTTTGGCCTTCATGCTCTTCTAGGCGATGAATCTCTGCACTGCAAGATGCCTTGGCTAAATGGTGTGCATTCATTATAATGGGTTTCCTCTGTGCTGTCTGTCGCTCCTAATAGTCACATATATTGCTTTTAACTTCTAGAGCTATTCTGGGCACACACTAAGTGAAATGGGTTGTTTCATGAGTTGCATATGGGATTTTCTTGTCCATCAGTCTTTTAAATAGACAGTGCAGTGTTGTAATTTTCTTAAAACAGCTTGATTACATTGATCTCTCACCATGGATTAGTAGCAATTGCATGGCTATTTATTTCCCTGTTTCATAAGCATGGGGGGGGGGGAGTATACCCCCTCCCTCATTTATGACCTGATAGTTCAATCTCATCTCTTTCTTTACACCCAGTTGTCTCTATAGGAGAAAACAATACTTACACTTTGGTCTGAGACTTAAAGATAGTCTAGGACAAAACTAGGCTTTTTATCAAGCAAAAGGAACAGAATGCCTCGTTGTGAATTTGTGATCACAACCATAGCCAGTTCACAAGTCTTAATTGATTTATTAATTTGAGATATATCTGTCCTAGCAACACACAACATTTTTGTAATCGTGGTTCAAACTACTGCAATGATATAAATTAAGTAACAGAGCAGTACATTTAGACCAAAAACTAGTACACATGTATAGGATGGGGGCTTCTTAGTTCAGCAGCATTACATATGCAAAAGAGCTTTGGGGTTATCATTTATAATAATAGAATAATAATAACTTTATTTTTATATCCCACCTCTATTTCCCCTAAGGTATTTCCCCTAAGGTGGCTTACATGGGGACAAGCCCAATCCAACAAGATTAAAACCAAGCATAGATCAAAACATATTTCAATAAAATCAATGAATTTATCTTAAATTGATCATGTCCCAGTAGTGAGATGCTGCAACAAAGAATGCAAATAATAACTCAGCCTGCATTAATAGAAGAATAGTTTCAAAGTAAACGTAATAATCCCCTTTTGTACTGAGCAGGCCTCATCTGGAGTCCTGTGTTCAATTATTGGCACTTCATTTTAAAAAGGATATGGAAAAGTTGGAGCAAGGCAATGAGGATGATCAGAGGAATGTAGAACAAAACATGTGAGGAGAAGTTGAAGGAGCTGGTGAAGAGAAGACTGAGAAATTACATGATCACATTCTTTAAATGCCTCAAAATATGCCACAAGGACAGAAGTTCAGGTTTTGTTCTCTGCTGCATTAGGGAGTAGGACCAGTTCTAATGGTTTTAAGTTACACAAGAGTAGATTTCTATTGAACATTAGAAGGAACTTCTTGACAGTAATGATGATGATTCCGCTGACAAGAAATGAAAGAATTTTAGATCTCCAGTATAGTCTATAGTTAGAAACTGCTACTTGTTGTCATTCCTGCTCAGGATAAGTATTTCTGAACTAGAGATGTAAAACATTGGGGGGGGGGGGAATCTCATTCTCAGTGAAAAAGGATAGCCCCAAAACCTTGAAGTACCTTGCTATAGAAATCTTGAACTGCCATGAGATTTTTCACATTTCTGGATTTGTTTTAGAAAAAAAATCTTTTGAGCAAAAAAAACTCACATATGGTTTCTGAGGAAAAATCCCCATGACTAGCATCCTGTTCAGTATTGACAATGTCCTAACCCATACTTTGTTGTTGTTGTTGTTGTTGTTGTTGTTGTTGTTGTTGTTGTTGTTGTGTTCCTTCAAGTCCTTTCTGACTTACGGTGACTTTAAGGCAACCCTGTCATATGTTTTCTGAGGCTCAGAGTGTGTGACTCAAGGTCACCCAGTGTCACGACCCAGGCTACAGAGCACCAATAACCATACGCAGAGGCCAGATTCTATCTAATATCTTTATTAAGGAAATATATAAAGTTAATAAAAGCAAATGTAAAAGTTAGTCCAGAAGCAGACCTTTCAGGAAAGGTCAAAATTAGTCCAAAGAAACAATGTCCAATATGAAATATTAAGGTCCAAAGTTGTAATCCAATAACCGAAACACTCACTTTGCCAGGCAAAGTGAGGGGAGATGACAAGGTCCTTTAGTCCATGAACTTGAGCAAGGCTAGGAATTAACTTGATACTTGAAAGCAAGGCTTGAATCGTGGCACAAGGTAACAAGGAACAAGAACAAGATCCGTGGAATTTCTTGGTAAAATCCGTGAAACAAGGCAAGGTTTAGTCCTGAAAGGCGAGGCAAGGTCCGTAGGTAAACAAGGCTGGGAAACAGGAGCGAAGGCTTGAAAACAAGAACAAGGCTTGAACAGGAACGAGGCTTGAATCGGAGCGCGCTGTCCAGACACAACTCGCTCCGGAGGCTGACGAATTGACTCCGCAAAGTTACTCCGCGGGTAAAACACCTATATAGAGTCTAACTTTCCCGCCGAGAGCAGTTCTCTGGGAACCAGAAACGAAAGCTAATCTCTGAGACCAGATGTTTGACTCCTTAAAGATTCTCATGGAAAGCAGGCTTAATTGGCTAAATTCTTAGCAATTATTCTAGCACTCCTGCGCGAGGCCGCTTCCAAACCTCTCTGTTGTTTACAAAACTCATGGCGAGAAAACACAGGAGATGTAGCCTCAGTGTTTGTTTGACATACTTCTGGAACATAACCCTCTTGCAGGTGCAAGGTTCCCAGATCTGGCTGGGAAGAATCTGTCTGGGAAGAATCCAGTTCTGACTGGGAAGGTAAAAAACCCAAGTTTTCTTCTTCATCAGGCATCACAATGTCATGAGCAGGACTTCAAGGCCCATGGGTCATCACACTATCCCCCTCCTCAAGCCCCCTCCCAAACTGGGACTCTCTCCCCGAGGCGCGAGGTCGCGGCTTGGCGGGATAGGTCTGATGAAAGCGACGGGTTAGATCAGGAGCATGGACTGTGGAGGCGTCTTCCCAAGAGCGTTCCTCAGGGCCAAAACCCACCCAGTCAATGAGATATTGCAGGCGGCGGCGGTGAAAGCGAGAATCCAAAATGTCCTGAACCTCGAACTCGTCCTCCCCATCCACCAAAATAGGGACGGGGGCCGGCCGGTCTACATCTGGCCGCACACCATCCGCCGGAAGGAGCAGGGAGCGGTGAAACACTGGGTGAATGCGCATTGAACGCGGAAGTTGGAGTTTGAAAGTCACGGGGTTTAATTGCGCCACCACTGGATAGGGGCCAATGAAACGGGCATCTAACTTCCGGCAAGGGCGATGGGAGGGCAAAAAGCGAGTGGACAGAAAAACCCGATCTCCTACCTTGATTTCGGGGCCCGGCTGGCGATGTTTGTCCGCGTGACGTTTATAGTCCTCCTTGGCTTGTTCCAGTTGCTGGAGCAAAAGTTGTTGCACCGCTGTGAGTTCCTGCAGCCAATCCTCTGCTGCGGGAACTTCTGAAGTTTCAATGACAGGGGGAAAGAAACGTGGATGGAAGCCGTAGTTTGCAAAGAACGGCGTTTCTTTTGTAGAAGCCTGGACTCCATTGTTGTAGGCAAACTCCGACAGTGGTAACAGAGAAGCCCAATTGTCCTGTTGGTAGTTTACATAACAGCGAAGGTACTGTTCCAAAGTGGCATTGGTGCGCTCCGTTTGCCCATCCGTTTGGGGATGATGAGCTGAAGATAAACGAGAGTCTATGCCCAATAGTTTTTGTAGTGCCTTCCAGAAACGAGAGGTGAATTGGGATCCACGGTCTGTGACCAAACTCTTGGGCAATCCATGTAGTCTGAAAACATGTTGGAGGAATAAATCTGCAGTCTCTTGGGCCGTGGGAAGGCCTTCACAGGGAATGAAATGGGCTAACTTGGTGAAAAGGTCCACCACCACTAGGATCGTGGTGAATCCACAGGAAGGTGGTAAGTCAGTGATAAAATCCGCAGAAATTATTTCCCATGGGCGAGATGGGGTAGGAAGGGGGTGTAGAAGCCCTGAGGGCTTCTCCCTTCTTATCTTGGAGCGCTGGCATACTGGGCAGGTGTTGACATATTTTTCCACATCTTTGCGGATCTTGGGCCACCAGAAATCTCTTAGGATCAGATGCATGGTTTTAAATAGTCCGAAATGCCCTGCTGGTTTGCAGTCATGACACAGACGAAGTGCTTTTTCCCTGCCCGGTCCGGGTGGGATATAAACATGATTTCTATAGCAAAGCAGTCCATCTTTAAGCGAAAAGGGAAAATGCAGACCTTGACGAAGTTGGTCCTGCGCCCAGGCATCTGCTTGCTGACTAGCCCTGATTTCTTGAGCACAGATGGGTCCTGGAGTAGAGGGAGTTGAATCAATGGGAGTGGATTTGGTGTTCCCCACTGTGAGCGTGGCAAAGTTCTCGGGTTGTAGTAGTTGGGATTCAAAGGTCTCCTTGCGTCCTGCAGCGTCTTCCGGTTTACGTGACAGGGCGTCTGCTTGTTTGGTTTGGGCTGGGGTCACATAATGAATCTGGAAGTTGAAACGTTCAAAGAATAAAGCCCAACGTTGCTGCCTCTGATTTAGCTTGCGGGCAGTTCTTAGATGTTCTAGATTCCGATGATCAGTGTGGACTTCAATGGGAAATTTGGCCCCTTCTAGCCAATGTCTCCAAGTTTCAAAAGCTGCCTTTATGGCTAATAGTTCTTTTTCCCAAATGGTATAGTTCCTCTCTGGTGCGGTTAGTTGACGAGAATAATAGGCACAAGGATGAAGGTGATCTCCCACCGGTTGTAGGAGCACAGCCCCAATTGCCACATCAGAGGCGTCCGCTTGCACCACAAAAAGGGTTTCAGGATCTGGATGCTGAAGGATTGGCTGGGATGTGAATAATTTCTTTAGTTGCTGGAACCCTTTCTCTGCTTGATCAGTCCAGCGGAAGGGCTGTTTTCCACGGATGCAGCTGGTGATTGGGTCAGACCAGCGGGCAAAATCTGGAATGAACTTGCGGTAATAGTTCGCGAACCCCAAGAATCGCTGCACCTCTTTCTTGTTGGTTGGCGCCCGCCATTCCAATACTGCTGAAACTTTTGTCGGGTCAATGGAGAGCCCTAGAGGCGAGATGCGGTACCCCAGGAAATCTACCTCTTGTAGATCAAAAGCGCATTTTTCCAGCTTGGCATAAAGTCCATGATCCCGCAATCGTTGTAACACCATTTTAACGTGGTTCTCATGTTCTGATTGTGATCTAGAAAACACCAAAAAATCGTCCAGGTAGATGATCAAGAACCGATCTAGATAGTCCTGAAAAATGTCATTGACAAAATGCTGGAACGTTGCGGGAGCTCCGCATAAACCATAATTCATAACTCGGGACTCGAATAATCCGAATTTAGTCTGGAAGGCGGTCTTCCACTCGTCCCCTTCTCTGATGCGAACTAGATTATAAGCCCCCCGCAGGTCCAGCTTGGTGTAGACCTTGGCTCCTCGAAGTCGGTCTAGTAGATCCGAGATTAAGGGCAGGGGATAGCTGTTCCGCTTAGTGATATTGTTCAATGCTCTATAGTCCACCACCAAACGTAATTCCCCTGACTTCTTCTTCACAAACATCACTGGGGAGGCGGCTGGGGATTGAGAGGGTCTGATGAATCCCTTGCGAAGGTTTGTCTCTATGAATTCCCTGAGAGCTTCTTGCTCTGGTTCAGTCAGGGAGTAGAGATGCCCTCGCGGGATCGGGGCCCCCTCCACCAAGTCAATGGCACAGTCATAAGGTCTATGTGGGGGTAATTTTTCGGCTTCTTTTTCATTGAATACATCCCAATACTCGGAGTACTTCTTTGGCAAGGTGATAATGGGCTCGGTGTCTGTGGCATGGCAGACCTTGGCTACGAGGCAATGGTTTTGGCAGTACTTTGAAGCAAACTGCAGTTCTCTGTTGGACCAGGAGATGCTTGGGTCGTGAAGTGTCAGCCATGGAATCCCCAAAATCACAGGGAAATGGGGAACCTCAGTAACAAAGAAGGAAATTTCTTCCATATGTTCCCTTATCCACATCCTGGTGGGTTCCGACCACTGGCTTACGGGGCCCGTCTTGAGAGGGCGGCCATCGATGGCTTGCACCACACGGGCATTCTTGAAGTCATGATATTGTAATCCCAGAGAGTCGGCATACTCTCTATCAATGAAATTGTTGGTAGCTCCTGAGTCTATCATGGCGTGGATCATGACGGGTCCCTTTTTTGCTGACCATAAGGTGACCACTAGAAGGAACAGGACCCCGGTTGGCGGCTCTTGAATGGGTTTCTTGACCGGGTTGGCGAGCCTCTCTACGCCCGGTCGTTGGCTTCCCCCGCCGGCTGTGTGCCAGCCGTCTCAGACGCCATCGTCTCCGTGGAGGACGCCGCCGCAAGACGGGCGGCGGGCTTCCCTTTGGCTGGGCACTCTCTGGCGAAGTGGCCCCCATTTCCGCAATACCAACAGAGATTTAGGCGTTGGCGGCGGGCCTTCTCGGCGGCATCTAATCTGGGACGCACATTGCCCAACTGCATCGGCACCTCCTCGCTCCCTCTGGGGTATGGGGATGGTGGTGGGGGTCTCCACACTGGACGCGGCTGAACGCTGGCGGGAGCGGGGGGTTTTGCCCCAGCTCTACCGCTCTGGCCTCGTACCCACTGTTTCCTGTTGGCAATCATGACTTCGGCCCGTAAACATTGATCGAAGCGTTTGGGGAGGATCCACCTTGGAGATTTCCTCCAGCATTTCAATGTTGAGACCCTCCCGAAATTGTCCTCTGAGGGCAACATCGTTCCAGCCGGTGTTGTGGGCCAGCACTCGGAACTCGGCTATGTACTGAGACATGGGTCTGTCTCCTTGGAAGAGGCGGCGGAGTTTGTGACCGGCTGCCTCCAAATTGTCCTCGATTCCCCAAGTCTCCTTAAGGTGGTCCAAGAAGCGTTGCGCTGATCTTAGGTGTGGAGAGGCTTGGTCGAACAGTGCCGTCGCCCAGTTGGCCGCTGGCCCGTCTAGAAGACTGTAAACCCACGCCACCTTGATGTCTTCTTGGGGAAACTCGGCAGCACGGGCCTCTAGATAAGCTTGACATTGGCGACGGAAAACATGAACCTTAGAAGCTTCTCCAGTAAACTTGGTTGGCAACGCCATGGCCGGAAGACGGATTCCGCGTTCCTTCAAACCCTTTATTTCCCCATCCTGTGCATTGAGCTTATCACGGATTCGGTCCACCTCATCCTTGTCGATGGTGTAGGTAATCGGCTGGCCGCCCGGTCCAGGTCCGGCTCCGGTAGACATTCTGGCCGAGGTTAATTGGTGCTTAGGGTGGCGGAGTCAAACTGTCACGACCCAGGCTACAGAGCACCAATAACCATACGCAGAGGCCAGATTCTATCTAATATCTTTATTAAGGAAATATATAAAGTTAATAAAAGCAAATGTAAAAGTTAGTCCAGAAGCAGACCTTTCAGGAAAGGTCAAAATTAGTCCAAAGAAACAATGTCCAATATGAAATATTAAGGTCCAAAGTTGTAATCCAATAACCGAAACACTCACTTTGCCAGGCAAAGTGAGGGGAGATGACAAGGTCCTTTAGTCCATGAACTTGAGCAAGGCTAGGAATTAACTTGATACTTGAAAGCAAGGCTTGAATCGTGGCACAAGGTAACAAGGAACAAGAACAAGATCCGTGGAATTTCTTGGTAAAATCCGTGAAACAAGGCAAGGTTTAGTCCTGAAAGGCGAGGCAAGGTCCGTAGGTAAACAAGGCTGGGAAACAGGAGCGAAGGCTTGAAAACAAGAACAAGGCTTGAACAGGAACGAGGCTTGAATCGGAGCGCGCTGTCCAGACACAACTCGCTCCGGAGGCTGACGAATTGACTCCGCAAAGTTACTCCGCGGGTAAAACACCTATATAGAGTCTAACTTTCCCGCCGAGAGCAGTTCTCTGGGAACCAGAAACGAAAGCTAATCTCTGAGACCAGATGTTTGACTCCTTAAAGATTCTCATGGAAAGCAGGCTTAATTGGCTAAATTCTTAGCAATTATTCTAGCACTCCTGCGCGAGGCCGCTTCCAAACCTCTCTGTTGTTTACAAAACTCATGGCGAGAAAACACAGGAGATGTAGCCTCAGTGTTTGTTTGACATACTTCTGGAACATAACCCTCTTGCAGGTGCAAGGTTCCCAGATCTGGCTGGGAAGAATCTGTCTGGGAAGAATCCAGTTCTGACTGGGAAGGTAAAAAACCCAAGTTTTCTTCTTCATCAGGCATCACAATGTCATGAGCAGGACTACAAGGCCCATGGGTCATCACACCCAGTGGATTTCCATTACTGAGCACAAAAGACAGTATTGTACACTTTTTTTTTTTTTTTTGCAAAAATGAATTTTTAACACACACACACACCAAAAAAGCACGGAGCTCTGGAAAAAAACCTTGAAAAATGCCTCCATACTTTTGGATTTTTGCCCAGCAGAGAGAAAACTTTTGAAGTTATTCTTTCTTGAATGTACAAATGGAATATGTGAGAAGTTACATCCCTTTTATAAATACATCCACAACTAATTTTAATGATATCCAAGTGCTGCATTATAAGAAATTGTTTTCTCACAATAAAGTAGATTAAAAACTTAAAGATGAATAATACAAGTTCCAAAAATCAAACAGACTGTAAATCTAAAATGCACCGTATTGGCATAGCTACTGAGCAAGGCACATTTTCATTTGTTAATAGAATTAAAGATACTTTTCCATCTTCTCTTTCTTCATGTTCAGAATATAAGCCCCTTCAGCAAACAAATATCAGTCTAATAGGAAAGCAACCAGTGTCTGCTTCACCCGGGCTGCTTTTAGAGGAAAAGCTATTGTATTTCCAGGAGAACTGAGTCAGAACAAGCATATTCTCAACCAAAATAAAAGAGAACCAAGAAAAAAACAAATGGATCTGTAATGACAGGATAAGGCCCATACAATGTACCCAAAAGGGCAATGATGATACAATCAGATATCTTCTAGAAATTGATTCTTTTATTGAGAAAATATAACCCAAAAAAGCAGTGAAATGACTAACAACTGAAGGCTTCTTATAAAAGGAGGAGAGCAAAAGGAGATATGTGAAGGAAAGGTTACAGGTGTGTATTAAACTTTAGCTTCAGCAGAAGATAAGAGAAAGAAGGATTTTCGCAGTAAAACTGAGAAAGACAGGGAAAGAGATTTAGAGCAGAAAGTAAGTGATCAAAACATTTTATTGATCTTTTATTCTAGTCTGTCTGAATCCTTGGAAGGTGTCCTGGTTCAGGGACACACAAACATGCACACACCACACAGTAATTCATGGCCATTTTGGTAAAAAAAAACATAAATAATTAAAATTGTTTTGAAGAAAGTAAATCAGCTTTGAAATTATGGTTATTATTTCAAGCCAGCCCTCAACTGCTCATGCATGCGCACATATCCACCCATTTCCAGCATGATCTATTCATTCATATTTGCCTGAAAGAAGCACATGGGACTAAATAGTAAAGACAAAAATGTTGAAGGAACCGCTTGCTAAAAACACCGCTTGCTAATTTCAAACTTCACAAAAGAGGGGGCCAGGCTGTGGCACAGCTGGTTAGTAGCTAGCTGCAATAAATCACTGTGGACCAAGAGGTCATGAGTTCGAAGCCCGGGTAGGATTAAGTGCCCGACCCTTAAATAGCCCCAGCTTGTTGTTTACCTAAGCAACCCAAAAGACAGTTGCATCTGTCAAGTAGGAAATTTAAGCACCGCTTAAGTGGGGAGGCTTATTTAACTAATTTACATCACCATAAAAATGTCCAGAGCGTGCGTGCCGGAAGATAAGGAAGTATTCTATCAAGGACTCAGTGTTACAGTGGGTGATGAAGCAGCAGCTCCCACTGTGTCCAGAATCGAGCATGACTACCTCATGAAGTCAGAAAGCTAGAAAATGTTGAATAGCCTCTGTGTCTCTGTCTGTGTGTGTGTCATATGTTTAATGGCATTGAATGTTTGCCATGTATGTGTACATTGTGATCCACCCTGAGTCCCTTTTGGGGTGAAAAGGGTGGAATATAAATACTGTAAATAAATAAATAAATAAGATATATCAATCCTGTGTTTCCCTCACGGAATGGGCAAACCACTCAGGACAACAAACACCACTTTCCTTTTTTATTTATCACACAAATGTCACATGATTCATTGACTTTCTATTAATGGATCTTGAAGTGTGGCAAAGTGTTACTAGAGCAATTGCAAACCTTCAGCAGACAACCCTTCCTGAATGAAGCAGTGTTTGCTGGTGATACAAAAGCCCAGTTGGTGTGAAGAACTCCCCAAAGGTGGTTCAGACATAAACACCAAAGTAAATTTCAAAAATAAGAGGATCCAAACATATGGCAACCAAAGCTGGCAAAGGTGCGATGATCTGTGATTCCTGTCCTAAAGTCATTTTAAACTTCATCCTCTTTATGTCAGTTCACTTGTTTTTTTAAAACACTGATAAGAAAAATAATGTAATAAAATGAAATCTGAATTCATGTCAAGCCAGAGACACTTCGAGAATCCTCAAGAGAAGATGAGTGGAATGTCTTTTATAACAATATAACTCATGAATTATCCTGGCGACTGTAGGTTTAGGCTGATAGATTAATTTCCAAAATAGTTTGGAACTGTTTTTGGTTCAAATTAATCATCACACATTTTCCATTTAAATTGAGTTCCTGCGATGCAATGTCATATAGATATTTCTATGCAGGAAGATTATTGGTTGCTTGCATACATCAGGATAATTAATCAAAACACACACAAAAATTCAACTGATGATGATATAGATGTAACTTTGTGTGGTTCTTTTATATTGCACAATTATAATACCATTATTCTATTTAATCTATCATTACAACATTCTATAAAATCCTGGGCTTTGTAACTTGGGGAGGCATTAGAGCTGTCCAGTAGAGAATTTGAATTTCCCTTCCCCAAACTGCAACTGCCAGGGTTTCATAGGATGTTGATATCGTAGTGGAATCATACTGCTCTAATTGACTAGTTTAACTGTGTTAAATTCGTTCCTGAGTGAGATGGGAAGAAAACTGTGGCCAGGCTGTGGCGCAGTTGGTTAGTAGCCAGCTGCAATAAATCAAACTCATGACCAAAAGGTCATGAGTTTGAACCAACTCCGGGTCGGATTGAGTGCCCAACCATTAAAATAGCCTAGCTTGTTGTTGACCTAAGTAACCCGAAAAATAGTTGCATCTATCAAGTAGGAAATTTATGTACCATTTATGCAGGGAGTACGTGGCTACCATTCAAACCCATGCCACTAAACACAGCAAAGGACACTGTTCAGTTTAGCTGCCAAAAGAGGGATCTGCATTTCAGCAATCTCTGGTTTTTGACAGCACTCTGGCCACTTACTTGTTGAATAAGCAAAGGTCACCTGTATTGAATTTAATCCCATGTTCAATTTATTTATCGTATCAGAAGTAAACCAAGGGTACAGTTGTAATGTATTTTAAAAACACAAACAAAGTGAAAAACTTTGAATTATACTAAATGTCCTTTGACCAATAGCTGGCTACTTGGAGTGCCTCTGGTGTTGCTATAAGAAGGTGCATGTGGCAGGGATCAGAGTGCATTGTAATAGGTGGTCTGTGGTTTGCTCTTCTCCACACTTGCATGTCCACTTTGTGGCCCCATTTCTTAAGGTTGGCTCTGCATCTCGTGGTGCCGGAGAGCAGTCTTTTCAGCACCTTCCGGGTCACCCAGTCTTCTGATCAAGACGGTGGAATGTCTGGGAACCAAGCCTTGTGAAGAACAAGTTGGGAAGCTGGTTATGTTTAGCTTGGCTAAGATTATAAAACAGTCATGTTGAAATATTTGCCGGGATGCCATGTGAAAAATCAAGTGAGCTTGCTTTTTGCTACTCAAACATGAACCAATGGTTTCAAATTAGGAGAAAAGATGTTCCACCTAAGCATTAGGAAGAACTTCCTTATGGTAAGCACTGTTCAACAGTGAAATGGGCTACCTTAGAGTGGAGATTAATTCTGCTTCTGTGACAAACTTTGAACAGATATTGGGTGTCCAACTTTCAAGATTGCTTTGGTTGTGTATTCACATGATTCTGATTGTATGAACATTTTCAAGTGCTGTAGCACACCAAGCCCTCCACCATCCTATTTCTCATTGAAGGAAAGCTCGCAAGCAGGACATGAAAACCCTTTTTAAGCAATTGGCATTCAATATTATATTACCCTTGGTTCCAGAGGCAGCATACAGTCATCATGGATAGTAGGCATCGGCAGAGTTATTCTCCCTGAATTTTGAAATCCCCTTTAAATCCTTGTAAATGGTTAGCCATCATCAAAGGTTGTGGCACTGAATCCCTTGGTTTATCCCATAATTTAAATATGTGCTGTTTTAAGTTATAACAAGTCCAATAAGCTTTCCCACACAACAGGAGTTCTCAAATCACCAGCTTTCTGAAACTTTGACAGGGATAAAGCTTTAAATTCTGTTAAATCATACAGTTCCTTAGCAGGAATTTCTCTTGGGAAGGGTAGTCTTCTCTTCAAGTGTCATGTTATGACAAGCATGACAAGAGTTGATAGCAATCTATTCCAATTCATGACATTGTTTAAATTGGGTCAGATAGAGCATCTATGTGGCTTTCCAAGAACAACTCCCAGGAGTATGTGCACTTACTATTTTTGTTAATATCAGTGCATCAGATTTTATTCCTTTAAGAAGAGATAGGCTGTGTTAACATGTCATGTACTACAAGGTAGCACATGGCTCATGAACAAGGCAACTGTCCTATTATATATATTGCAGCCTAAATGAACAGTTGAATGTATTATTCTATCTTTGGTAGCACATTTGTCCATACTCCTTTATGAATGTTCACTTAACTGATCTCTTGCTTTGAACCTCCTGCCAGTTCATATATTTAAAGTACAGAATGTCCTAGAATCAATCCTTCTGGACTCCAGGAAGGACTCAAAAACATTCTTACCTGAACATCATCAGATTGGCTGATTTGCCTGTTGTACACGAGTTCCTCTCCCCTTTGGCCATGGAGCCCATTATACGATGCACAGGGACTTCTGGCAGCGACGCTTCCTCCCCATGGGATGGGGGCAGAGGTAAGTCGAGTAATGCGGGAAGTGGAGTGATAGGATATTCACTCCCTCCGCTGAGACCCCACGGATTTGCCATGATGCATAGCAAAGCCATAGGCCTTTGTGATAAGGTCTATAGAGAAATGCAACTGGTCACCATAAGCTGGTCGTTTACTAGTATTGTTGGGTCACAACTTCCAGAATTCCCCATCAATAGCCAATCAAGCTAAGACTTTGACAGTTGACAAACCATATCTGAGATCTGAGGTTGAGATTTACTGCCATATACAATACCAATTTAAATGGTCTGACACAGTATAAGTCACCATCCTATATTGTTATTTTTCACATTTCTGGGGAAATAAAGCAAAGGATTCCCCATGAGTACTGTTAGATATTTCACAGTATTGATAACAGGAATATAAAATAAGAGGACATGGCTTTATAGTATTACCACCCCACCCCCCCCCCAAAAAAACCTTACTGATAGGCTGTTTTGACATGCTCTGTATTTAACCAATATGAAAAAGACAATCAGGAGTGCATTGATTGTATTTTCCTGTATGGTGGGGGTCGGATTAGATGGCCCTTGTGGTATCTTTCAACTCAGGATTCTAGATGTACCTTCTCTTGGGACGCACCTATACAGTAGAATTTACGCAGTTTGACATCACTTTAACTGCCATGGCTCAAACTATGAGAACATGGGATTTGCCATTTGGTGAGGCACCAGCACAATTTAGCCAAGAAGGTTAAAGAACTTGAAAAACTGCAACCCCCATGATTTCACAACATTGAGCAGTTAAAATTATTTAATTCTACAATGTAGATGTATCCTAAATTCCTAATTGTCATGGGCACATCTAGCCAGAACATATGATAAAGAATTTTGGTGGCTTCTCTGTTGGGATACTTTGATATGTTCTGCTTTTAACCATCTCTCTCCATCTGCTGGATGTCAAATAGCTTTTTATTTAGTCAGATTTTTGGCAATGAACTGATTATTGGCTTTTAAATGCTCTTAATCTATTTTATGTTAGCACTGTTTTCAATAGCACCATATGTGTATTTAATTGTTGTTGTTGTTGTTGTTGTTGTTGATGATGATGATGATGATGATGATGATGATGATGATGATGATGATAATGACTGGTGGGAACTGTATGTGTGAATTATGATGATGCAAATCAAATTTCACCATCTATCTCTTTTTTGGTCATGCAGAGTCCAACATTCTTCTCCAATCAAACAATAATCTACCAAAATCTACCTAGTAAGCCCTCTCAAACTCAACTATTTCTGTATTGTTGGAGAACAGAGGGGTAGGCTATTTTCTTGTAGTTGAACATGGTGCAAGTGTGTACCCACAGGGAAGTCTTACGGAGCTCTGGAAATCTCTGAAGATGCCTGTCATGGTGCATTAGGATTAAAGAAAACAGCTAGATGCATTCTCTCTTAGCCTCCTGCCCTCCTATAACAATGAAAATGCTCTTTGTGGAGCTACACAGCTTACAAGGTGGGTTTTGGGGGAGCTAGCATCAGGAGATGTAACTACAGAGGCATAGCTGCATAATACTGCCTTTTAATGCAGGTTCTTGGTCACTGATTTTTAACTACCTTTTTGTATGAGCGTGCTGTGAATATATATTGGGAGAAAAACAGAAAAATAAATAAATAAATAAATAAATAAATATATTAAATAAATACATAAATACGGATTCCTGCAATGCACTCCATGTCACATCTAGGCTTGGGGAAATGGGTTCCACCTCAGGCAAATCGAAGGTTCAGACTCTATTGTCCTTTACAAAATGTTTAATGGTTGTTTGAAAAGTGGAAATAAAATAGTGAGGAGGGGGAGCATGTATCTCGCTATGGAGGAAACAATAAGAGTTGTTTTGCCCTCTGTTTTACATAGTCTTATTGCTTAGAGCTGTTGCTATGCCTGCTCACTGCAAGGAGAATTACCCCTGCATTTTGCCAACCATGAAATACTATGAAAAAAACTTGAATTACATCTCAGTGTAGACAGAAAAAGAAGAAAAATGTCCAGTGTGACACCTGGGATATTGTTGACGGATGGCGGGCAAAAGAGTGCCAAAAGAGTTGTCAGCATAACACAAGCCTTCTGTACACTTTCCCATCTGCATGTCTGAAGTACATGCACACAAATCAACAGCAGGTAATTTTGGTTTTTCTGCACTAATGATGAACGAGTCCCAGGCTCTTCCAGTAAATAATCGAAGATGGAGAATTGAATGAAGTAGGCTTCTCCTGAGATTTAGCTATATAACAAAAAAAGGAAAGAAAAACTAATTTCTTTACAGCTCTTTGCTACAACAGAGCTTGGGTCTCCCTCTGTAACAGAAAACTCAGGCTACCCTTGCAGGTAAAATATACGGTACAGCAGCTCTTGTGGGAAAAGTCCGCTTCAGTATGAAAAGGGCTGTCAGGTCAGGTCTTAATGTGATCGCTTTGCATTCTTCATACTGGGAGATATCATATATGATTCTGCGTACCTGAACTGACTTTTCAGTCAAGCTATATAAAGGCCAAGTTTACAAAGAAAGGCTCGATTGTCTGATATTTTCCTTGCAGATGACCAAAGACATTAAAAATTGTCTACTGACTGAAAGCTTCCAGCTCTTTTGATGCACACATGCATTTCTTTAGACCAGAGCTTTCCAAACTGTGTGTCATGACACATTAGTGTCTCAATTGCAGGTGCGTCACAACAAAAATCTTGGAGATGTATGTTATTAACTTACTTATAAATGAACGTTTTTCATGTGATATGTTGTGTCCTCATACATTTTGTTATCAAAATTCATGTATATATATCTCTTTAAAGGGGTTGTTTTAAACTCCATTTGCTACTTAAACTGAATTACTGTGTTGCAAAATGATGCATGTCTAAAAAGTGTATTACCAACATGAAATGGTTGGAAAGCTCTGCTTTAGATCCTCATTTGTTTCTTGTGAAATGAGAGTTTAAAATCGCACACATAAATAGAGATGGATGTAAATGTGTCAGGTACATGTCTTTTTGTTTTCTTTTAATTGCATTAAAAATAAGTGTTAATGAAAATTATTTTAAAAAAATACCTCCCTGCTTCAGCAGTACCTATTTATCTACTCATAGCTGTTTTCAAACTGCTAGGTGGGCAGTGAGCTGGGCTGAGGGTTGGGTGCTAACCCTGAGCCAGGCTTCGAATTGCCAACCTTTCAATTGGTAAGATTTATTGCAGCTGATTGTTAACTTGTTGTGCTGAAGTCCACCCCTTGTTTATTAAGCTGGTGGTTAACCCTGTGCTAAAGCCTGATTCATCTTAAAAGTTTAACTCAACCAGTTTCATAAATATTCCAGTGAGTTTTACACTGTGTTTATGCCACATTATGACCACATATAGTTGCTTTTGAAAGAAAATCAAATTGATCAAGAGCAAAATGAAAAAAATACTTATTCCCCCATAACTCTTTCGATATTGTATACATGTCAATTCATTTTTTTAAAAAAAAAATACAAATGAGATGCAAAGAAATGCTGGTAGGTATGGTGCAGATACAAGAAAATAGTCCTATGCAGCTCCTGTTTACACTTTCGGAATTGTCTTTTTAGCAGTAACTCACAAAATTTCAGAGATACTCATATTTAAATTCAGTCTTTGTCGCCATAAAGAAGCAAAAGGAATGGAGAAAAGATGCAGTCAGTGCTTTTCTTTGACACACTACTTTTCATATATTTGCTTTGCATAAAAATATCATTACAAAGGTACACAGAGAATTCGATATTCCAATCGGGTTCAGAGCCTTTTTAGTCTGTAGTTTTTCATTTAGGAAAGAAAATATAAGAGTTCAACTTTGTAGCACTTGCTTTATCTGAAGAGCATTGAGCTTTTGTAGGGCAAACCCCACTTTATGAGAAGTTAACATGAGATGGTATACATTGTGCAAAACTCTGCCAGAAAGGTAAAATAACTTGCTCACTGTGTGTCTTGCATAAAGGGGTCTACAGAGGACAATGATTAGCAGATGGAAAAATGAGATCAGAAAGGGCAGAATTTTTCTAAAAGAGACACATGAGGTAGCAAAAGAAGGACTCATTTAGAAAATGTCATATCGTTATATTAAAAACAAGACCTAATTGTTATTAGTATTCTAAACCACATAATGCTTAGCATAGTGGCTAAAACAAATGAATAGTGGTAATAGTGGCAACTGGTAGCTTCAGGGTTTTAATCGAAATAATAAAGAAAAGTGAAGAACCCATTTTTGCAACTTTTTAAAAAGCCCAGCTCAAGTACAACACTTCAAGTCAATGAGGACATTTAGACTGGAATCTTTATCAGCCACAAAATATCTGAGATGGTTTCAAGAGCATGCACTTTCTTGTAGGACAGTAACTAAGAGGTGTGTGTGTATGTGTGCATTTGTTCATGCTTTCCATTCTAATATTTGTTGCACAAATATTTGAAAAGAACTAATTTCTCCAGTGTCCTCATATCAGATGCATGGAGTATGATTACAGTGGACTTGCCTCCAGAGAGGTCTCTATACACATGCTCTTTTCCAAGACATAAAACAGAAGGATCCCCAAATCTCAACAGCAAACTCCTTCAACTAAGTGGAAACACTAGAACAAAGTATTACTCAAAATGTACAATAAATTGCCATCAAAATGGAGGGTAAAATTTCAACCACCTGTATCGATGGAAAGAAAAGAGGTAGCATAGCATGTTCGGTATGAAAGCCAATGGGCCTGCTAAGCAGTGCAAGGGAATTTCAAGGGTAGAACTTGACTATGAAATCTTCCTTAATTGCAGTTCTGTTAAGAAATCCCAGTATGATTCAAAAAATAACCTAGGTTTACTGATATTATTATTTTTGCTGAGTATCCTCAAAGTAACTTAACACATGCCATTAAAATAAGCATAATTCAGTAGAATAGTAATGGTAGGATTTTTTCAGGAGTTGTTTATTTGTTTGTTTGAAAAGGAGGGGAAAAAGAAGAAAGTATCAGCTTAAAATAATTACGGAGACTAAAATCCAAATTAAATAGAAAACACATTTTTTGTTCTTTACATAGTATTATCATGGTGGGGAATAGATTATTATTGCTTATATGGTGTAATCAAGATACTTGATACTTAATGAATTTTGGGAGAAATCCTTTCCAAATATTATCTAATTATTATGTTTGACTGTTGAGCTATAAAGGCATGTTTACAAACAAAATCCTATGGGTAGTCCTATTTAGAGCAAAACAGTTGATTCAGAGGAATTTACATAAGTGATGACTCACCAATTAAAACTGATTTAGTGGGCTCTCGCTAGTTGGAACTAACAATAGAGATCAAGTCCTAGCTATAGTATTTGCCTAAAAGATTGCTAACTACATTTCAAGGCACTTGGGGTTCTGGATTAGAGTGAATAGGTTCATGTCCATATAAAGCATTGTGGTTCAGGCCAACTCTTTTTTGCTGCCTGAAATGGAGTAGTAAATAAAACATTGTAGCCATGCAATTCAAGGTGCCTACTTCCAATGCCAAAAGCCAAAGCAGTTATTTAGCAGAGGAAGCAAAAAAAATGTATCTGTTGACAACACTCAGCAGATGTCTGTAAATCAGCCAAACCCTCCTTCTGTTCAACAGGTCAGTTCGGGATCAGAGGAAGAGGAGACCCCCTTCTCTGTTCTAAAGGAGGAACAAGTGAAAGATGGAGGATAGAGAAAGATGGAGGATCTACACTGCCCTATAATGGAGGTCAATGCAGTTAGACTGCATTCTGGAACTAAATCATATGGCAGTGTAGATTGGGCCCCAGTAGGCTGTTATTAAATATAGCTGGACGTCTGACGTCCACCTATCAAATTAAAAAAAGAACTCGAGTTCATTTTTAGGAGCAATACATTTCCTGGCTCTCCGCCCTTGGCATGGTTGCACTGTTCCCAATGGATTTATGACTCTTGTGTTATTAAATTGCTTTATTCTGGATAACCCCTGAACTTCTATCTCTGTTTGATGCCATTCTTGACCTTGACCTTGGAGGTCATCTGTTTTGTCTCTTGCTACTAACAGTGGGTCTTTCTGATACTGGAACTTGTCTTCTTTCTGACTACAGCTCATGAACTCTGAATACCTGAACTTCATTAAAGCAGGGCAGATAAGTGTTGAGTATGAATGATTCTATTGTAATGCCATTACAAGGGAAGAAAAGGTGACAAAAAAGAAAAAGTGGTCCTACTGTGTTGACTCTGACTTCTCTTCTATGGTCCACCCCTGCACTGAATGTATGTATGTTTCAGCATGTTGTGTGCACACATCATTGCATAGAATGAACTTCCTGACAGTTTGACAATGGAATACACTGCTTTGTAGTTTAGTGAAAGATCCTTCTTTGGAGGTGTTTAAACAGCTGGGTGGCCATCTGTCAGGAGTATTTTGATTGCATATTCCTGCATGACAGAAGGGGGTTGGATTAGATGGCCCTGGTAGTCTGTCCTGTGATTTAGTTGGTATATTCTAGTTAGAAGTAATTAATCAGATTTAAGACAATAATTTCCTGCCCTTTCCTGGAATCCTAAATCTACTGTCTGGGTTGACCACCTTCCATTGTCTCACCTTGTCTGATGGACATGTCTTTGAAACAGCTTCAGCCCAGGATTGGTTCCAGAAGATTATGATGTGAGATAATAAGTTATTTCAGAAGATATACAAGGGAAAATGGGTTCCCCAGCCTATTCTTTAACATTAGTGCCATCAAATTAGGAAGCAATCTAATTCTCACTGTCTAAAAACCCAGATTTGTAGCAATTATAGGGAGAAATTTACTCAGGATAGTATTTCTTTTTTGACAAACTCCACTGTTTCCTTAGAGGCTTCTGTTTGTTATATCTTGTGAGGAAAGCAGCTTGTAGCCCTGCATGCTCTCAAGCTCCATTTTATAGCACTCAGATGGAAAACAAAACTTTGCTGCCTGTATTTCACTTTTATGGGACACGTGGGTGGGAAAGTTATTGTTCTAACCTAGAAAAAGAAAACACCCTAATTCTGCCTCCCCCTCACCCAGCACATAGGAAGTCCTAGCATTTCTCTTCAGAGGCAGAGACATAAAGAAAACTGAGTTACAGTAGCATCATTATTTTTCATTAATGAATAGCAAAAGAGGTGATACTTGTCAGACCTTGAAAATGTTAACGCGGTGCATTTTCATAGGATATAATGTATGCTTGCTCATACTTGGTATTACGGAGTTTCAGCAGAAATCATGTATTGCCATAAATATAAAATGAGCGGGTGGTGTATGGATTACCAACATTATCCAAACTTCAGTGATATTTTTATAATATTAACAGACTAACTGGACAGTGGGAAAGACAGTAGATCTCACTGGCTTGTATATGCATTGCATACAACTAATTGTCCAACCAACATGGAGGCTACCACTAAGTGGCTTCTTCCAGTCCTAAAGATCTGTTTAATAGATACCAGACAACCTTTGGGCAGTCAAAGCCCACTATTGATTACCTGCATCGGTGCTTGAATCATAGTATTTGTGAATCATAGGAAATATTGATACACACTGAACAGACCAACACTTCCCAGACTAATATGCCGTGTGGAAAATAATTATTCATAATTAAATAGTATATTTTTAAAACAAATATTTTGAAATATATGTATGTGCATATGTATGTGTCATTCTTGAGGAAAAATCATTGAAACGTATCTGTGAATTTATATATCAATTTTTATTCATATTGGGATAGGGGGTAAATTGTAGATGCAGAGTATTTTGGAATGAGATATGAAAATTTGATATAGACCAGAAAACACTGTGATTTCGTACTTTTGAGTCACCAACATACGTGCACGCACACATACACACACACACAGACAGAAATAAATATACACATACACAAGGAATGCATGTGATATGATCAGCCTGCTTTAATTCCTTCAAATCCTGATTCCCAAAGTCTGGTCCTCCAGGTCCAAAACCCCTGAATAACCAAAGTTTGGAAATTGCTGGAATATCTGGAACTACACTTTTAAATATCTGGAATTACACTTTCAAAATGTACCTGTTCTGACTTATAAACAAATTCAACTTAAAAACAAATCTAAAGAACCTATCTTGTTCATAACTTGGGGACTGCCTATATATGGTATATCTCTGGAGCAGTTAACCCTTCCTTATGATATAAATTTTGGATACCATAGGGAAAGGTTAATGCCACTGTTGTGTTTGTTTTGCTGTCTATGTCTCTGTTCAGATAATTTCACCTCACTATCTGTCCCTGTGATAAGTGGATTTTGAAAAATGTGCCTTGTTGTGGAAACAATTATTGATGATAAAGCTTCAGTGGAGACACCTTTTCCCCATGATTACTCTTTCAGGAGTGAATTTCCCTTTCTAGGGGTAGATTTATCTTGCTTCCTGTTGTCTCACCCCAATCTTAACTGTGAGTCATTTGTAAGTCAGATGTAACTCGGGGACTCCCTGTAATGGAATGGAGAACATGTCCTGCATTATGTGTTGGTCTGCTATCCCTATCATTCCACACCACTGGCTGGGATGCATAGGGCTAAGTATGTTGCTGCAGTCCCACAATGTTTGTCAGGTAATACATTCTCCATCCTATGTAGAAAGTTTGCAGGAAATTTAAGTGGTGGCTTCCTGATCCAATGTTCCAGAATGGATCAGAGAACTGCTGCTTTTCCCATCACCATACCCATGGAAGCTAGATTTCTGTGTTGTATTTTAGTCTGAACTATAAAACAGCTTTCCTTGCATTCAGCACCTTGGATAGCTCCTTAAAAGATCAGGCTAAAGCTCACTGATCTAAAAGCCAGCCTTGAGTCTTGTGAACATCAGTCCCCCGAAGTGTGCAGTCAGCCCAGGTTGAAATGTGAATATTCAAAACGTTGTGAGACATACCCAAACAATGCTATCCCATCCATATTGAATGAGTTTGAGTAGGAATACTAAATGGCAACTTGTAATCATTTGAATTTTATAATTTCCTCACAAAGCCTGATATCTCTTCACATCCCACAGAAAGTAGGAAACTCAGGCATGGCTAAATACAAAATGTGATTGCTTGCAAAGATAGCCTTCTGAAGTACATTATCATTTCACAATGCTTGCTCTTTATGTTATTCCTGATGGCTTGATTAAGAAAGTAAACATGGTGTTTGGATCAATAGATTACACTTAATTTTAAAAAACTCAGCAAGGAACCAATCCTGCCTGCCAAGTCTTTTATTATTAGGTTTTTTTAGCTTTTTGATCCCATTTTTGATTCAACCTTGAGAAAAACAGAATGGTCTGATGGGATAATATTAGGTAAATTAGTCTGAACAAACTCTGTATTGTCAGCAGTTGTTGGCCCCTTGGAAGTAGGCAAGGTTGCATTGTAATTAGCAATGCTTCAGCTCTTTCCATGGATTTGGTCAGGTAAGTTGCTTCTGAGCTTTTAATTATGGGAATCATTCCCATATTGATTTTCCAGAAGAGGTTTTTAGCCAGGAGACTATCAGCATTGCCCACTCCCTCACATTGCTCATGATTGCTCAGATTTAGAGAAAGAAAAAAGAGTTCTCTTTGTCCAGTTCCAGCTACTTCTATTTGCTTTTCTGCCTAAAAAATAACTGGTTAAATATATTAGCAAATTTGTAAACAAAAATCCAGGTCGAATATTCCTTATCCAGGAATCAGAAGTGCTCCAAAATTATTCGCATAGGTCGCTAAAATAGTGGTACCTTTTGGTTTTGGGGTTTTGGTTTTTTTTGTGATTTTGTGTACACAAACTGTTTCATCCACAAAGTTATTAAAATGATTGTGTATAAAATTAACAATAGGCTATGTGAATATGGTGTATAAGACACAATAAATTAATTTCGAGTTTAGATTTGGATACCGTCTTCAAGATATTTTGTTATGTAAATGTACATCTTCCAAAATTTGAAAGACAGAAAAAACACTTCAGACCCCAAGCATTTTGCATAAGAGATACTCAAAGTGGATCACCTTTCTTTTCTTCTTTAAAACAAGAAGAATTTACCTGTTTTTTTTTTAATAAGCATTAGTTCATGAAGTCTGCAATCATTAATGTTGGAAATTATTGTGTAAGTTGGACTTACACAATTGTAAGTATTTTGTATTCATATTCACAATTGTGATTTATTGCTATGCTCCCAAAAATGTACTTTACAAGACATCAACTTTACTGAGAAGACATTCATTTTGATGGCAAGCAGGGCATGAATAGATGACATCTTCTCCCATTCCCATCAGCAAGCAAGTCTGTGACAACCAGACGCAGGGCTCTTATTGTACATCTGTGTGGTAGGGTCACTTGGTGGTAAGTGGGGACTTTCTGTATCTCAATCACTAGCATGCTGATCAAAGTCTGTTCTCCTGTTGATCAGGATGCAATAGATTGACATTTTCACCCCTTTCTACCAGTATCCTCAGTGCAACATCTAGAAACAGGATCCCTGTCTCAGTTTCTTCTCATACTGTTGTTTGTAGAGAAGCTGAAAACAACAGTTGGTTACATCCCTAACAACTGGAGAACTAACTGCCATCACCTGCAGTGGCTACTACATAATAAGGCAGAATTGGGAGCCTTTATGATACCTATGTATTCCTTGGAGCCACCAGTGGCGCAGTGGGTTAAACTGATGAGCTGCTAAACTTGCTGAAATGTCGGTGGTTCAAATGAGGGGAGTGGAGTAAGCTCCCACTGTTAGCCCCAGCCTATGCCAATCTAGCAGTTCAAAAACATGTGAATGTGAGTAGATCAATAGGTAGCACTTTGGTGGAAAGGTAACGGTGCTGCATGCAGTCATGCCAGCCACATGACTTTGGAGGTGTCTACAGACACTCTTTGGCTTAGAAATGGAAATGAGCACCAACCCCCAGAGTCAGACACAACTAGACTTAATGTCAGGGAAAAACCTTTACCTTTACTTATGTATTCCCCACTTTATTGCCATGATTGTTAGTACATAGGGATCATGAATATGATTCAGTTACAGATGTGTATACACATGTAATTGCAATTAGAATTTCCAGCTGCAGTTATTTATTAATCAAATCAGAGGCAATGTTAAAAGCTGAACACATTTTGTAATTATTTATGGAATTCGAAATGCAAAAGATTTTAAACCAACAAGTAGTAAAGAGGGGTTGGAAGCATTAAAAGATTATTTGTGTTCAGATTGTCTTCCTGTGTTCTCCACAAGATACCTTATTAGCAATTAACTAAATGCATTAACCCTTTCCTGCTAATTTCCTTCTCTCTGCTCATGCCTGAAGCCCCAGAGCAGTGTTTCTCAACCTGGAGGTCGGGAACCCATGAGGGGATTGTGAGGAGGTTGCCAAAGACCATCAGAAAACACTTATTTCTTATGGTTTTAGGAACACCTTTGGCAGAGAAGGCTAAAGATCTCTCTGCCTCTCCTTCTCTTCCTTTTTGGAAACAGACAGAGAATCCTCCCGAATTTGTGCCAAATTTGGTCCAGATCCATCGCTGTTGGGGTTCATAGTGCTTTCCATATGTAGGTGAACTACATCTCCCTCAAATCACTGTCAATTCCTCCCAAATCCCTCCAGTATTTTCTGTTGGTTGTGGGGGTTCTGTGTGGGAAAATTTGCCCAATTCGATCATTGGTGGGGTTCAGAATATATTTGATTGTAGGTGAACTATAAATCCCAGCAACTACAACTCCCAAATGACAAAATCATTCCTGCTCCCATCTCCACCAGTATTCAAATTTGGGAGTATTGGGTATTTGTGCCAAATTTGGTCCAGTGAATGAAAATACATCCTCCATATCAGATATTTACATTACAATTTATAACAGTAGCAAAATGACAGTTATGAAGTAGCAACGAAAATAATTTTATGGTTGGGGGGGTCACCACATCATGAGGAACTGTATTAAGGGGTCATGACATTAGGAAGGTTGAGAACCACTGCCCTAGAGAGTCAAGGTCAACCAGTGTCAATAATATTGGACTGGATGCTTCATTGATTTGACTGTGTTTCAGGCTGCTTCTTTTGTTCCTCGCTCAAGTGGCAGGGCGCGAGCATCTATAAAGTTGACCATGAAATGCTTGGCTGAAAAAATAGAGGCCCTGAAGCAGAAGAAAGAAGAGTCTTGCGAAACAAGCTATTAAAAATATTTTTAGCCGTAATTCATTTTATTACTCCTTCAACCTTATTAAACACTCCTGTTCACCCAAGTTGCTTTTGGCAATATCCAAGTAAGCAACCAGTGGTGTATACCCAAGGAGTGGTCTCCTCAGAGTATTCCCCATTTTCACACTTTGGAAGCATTGCCTGACTGTCAGCATTTATTTTATCTGTTGCTGTTAGACTGCACCTGTATCTGAGTCTCCTGAGACTGTCAAACCAATAATCCACCTGACATCGCCTCTGTCTGCTACACATTTTATTGTTTTTATAGCATACCTCTCTATAGAGTCATTGTAAGCATACATTTTATGCAGGGTGACCTTGAGGGGAAAACCCATTGTCATGTAACCAACTCCATAAATCCTGATACACCACTTTATGTCTCTGCTTCCCTTTGTCATCCTCGATGATGAGACAAATGAGAGAAACTTCAATTCTTCTGCTTCTACCACAAATGCAATATCTGGCTCAGATAATGGCATGACTTGGTTCAGTTGTGCCACTTTGCCTTTCAGCAAAAAGGCTACATAATATAATTGATGCACAGTCTCATAAACAGAGATTTGCATCATGAAGCTTGCGGTAGGGTCTTGGCCAATGTCTTCGCAGAAGGTTTGCAGAAGTACCAAAAAGCCACAAGTTTTTCTTGATGTAATAGGAATGTAAAAAATATCTAAATTATTCCATTCCAGCTTGAAAAATGGGTTTCCTGACAGTGTGGAAATCCCATCAGGAAGAAAAATAGACCAATTACAATTTTGCACAATTTTCTCCTGGCATTGAAATGTCCTAAAATGTGGTGGGTTTATTCTGTGAGAAAATAAAATGTGGAGATTTTTTTCCACAAATACCTATGCATAAAATGGGTTTCCTACATAAAAAAAAAAACAAAAAAGGTTACTTTTGTACAAGGAGGGCTAACAGGAAGCTGTCGGAAGTATTATTTTCCTTTTGTCCTGCTCAGCACATGAACTGACCTCATTTACCCAATCTGGCTGCAGTTTGTTAGGAGCCAGATTGGGGAGGATTTACATAGTTGTATTGAGTAAGATGACTTTCCTTATAAAACCAAATCTTGGGTCAGTTACATTCACTAACTTACAACTGGTGGGATTTCTTAAAGTTTGCAATGGACATTCCTTTGGGGATACCTTCCACAAAAACCACTATGAAAAAAATATAACTCCACAGGTATGTGGAGGAAGTTGGTATTTGATATTCAGGAAATAATTTTAGTATAACCTTTTTACTTTATCCATTCAATGCTTGTATAAATAGCACAGCCCACACCAAAGTTTATTTCTTACATTTATCAACTTTCCAGCCAATATTCTCCACGTCTATGCTTTCATAAAATACTTTCCCATGTGATCTCCTGCGATGGAACTCTTGTTCAGGTTGCCCTGCCATGACAACTCTTGGCCTCCTATCACTCACTTTGGCTTTCCTCTCTTAAGATCCATCAAGGTGACCCCTTCATTGGACAAATGGTTATGTCACCAATGAGTTCAATAATAAAACTCCTATGACTGATCACTCATATTAATTATTAACTTAAAACATCAAGAAGTAAGAAATAAGCATCTCATTTTATGTTGATTTCACACAGTACAATGGAACACTCAGTGTCAACCAAAGAACATTTCTTCCTGAATTCTTTTCATATTCTCAGTTCCTAAAACTTACTCAGATCTCCTCCATTCACCTCTTTCTAACTGGCTCTATCTCTAGTTCTGAAGATGCCGATGGCTTGGTGGGTTAAACCCTTATACCGGCAGAACTGATGACTTGAAGGTTGGATTGCTGACCTGAAGGTTGCTGGTTTGAATCCAACCTGGGGAGAGCATGGATGAGCTCCCTCTATTAGCTCCAGCTTCATGTGGGGACATGAGAGAAGCCTCCCACAGGATGATAAAAAATCAAACATCCGGGCATCCTCTGGGCAACGTCCTTGCAGACGGCCAATTCTCTCACACCAGAAGTGACTTGCAGTTTCTCAAGTTGCTCCTGACACTGAAAAGAAAAAAAAGAAAGCTTTCTAGTTCTGGTTGGCCTTAATTCTGCTTCTGATTGGCTCAATCTACTTGTTTTATAGGCAGGCATCTTAGTTAAATCAATTCCCGAATACCCCCCTCTCACAGCATCCCATTAATGGTGTGTGGCTAGATTTAACCGTGGTTGTGTTACATCCCCCCCAAAAAAATTCACAGGAAAGCTGAAATTTGAACTGTGGTTTCCAAGGGCCATGTCTCATATTCTAATGAGTAGATCACATTAATTTTTATAGCAGAAATATATTTATTCCAATGACTTATTCCAGCAAACACCAAAAATTGTACTCCTTTAAGTGTCTCCTGTAAGAGTCAGGTTACCAATGCCCATTATACAGAAATACAGTGGCACACTGTGCATCCCAGGCATTTCCACCACACTATCGTGGACACCTTTCTGGATGTTTTTAGGGTTATAGTGATGATCACCAAGATCATTTACCACACAAAAATATTTTACTGTATGAACTGGGAGACTATCTTCCGCAATAGGAAGCCACCCATAGGCTGCAATCACCTACCAAGGCCCCTTTTGATGTCCCATCATTGCATAAGTTTCGCCTAGTGTAAAATCCAGGCAATGCCTTTTCTGGCCAGCACTTTGGATCTGAAATTGCCTCCCTGGGGAATGCAAAGTTGCTCAGTGGATAATGGCTCTTAGGCATATGGCCAAAAACTGTTTTTAAAATACATCAGTGGTTTTTAATTTGAGAGTGAAGGTTTTAGCTCCTCTCTGGTTTCAATACTCTGTTGTAAATCTGTGACCAACTTGTTTGTGTATATCTTTTTTTTTTTAAATGTATTGGAGTTGCCTTTTGGGACCAAAAAAAGGTAGTGCAGAAATGTCTTTATAAAGTAAAATAACAGATGTAATTTCAAGTGGAATCTGAGTGATGGCAGACATATAGTCTAAATGAACTTTTATTAGCCGCCCCTGCATTGCTAAGCAAGATGATGAGAGGCGAGAAGAGAAAAAACATTCAATAACAGGCATCAGTGGGTACAAAATCAAAATCCTTGGTGCTGAAACCAATAAATCAGTAATGTCACCAGCAACCTTATACCCAACTGTTTGTACATATCACTCAGTGTGGCTTGCCATGTTTGCTAGCAGAGGTCTTTCCAATCACCCACTATTCAGTCACCGCAAATGACTGTGTTTGAATGGGGATATCTGCATGTAAGGCCTACATTATCTTCCTCATCTACAGGTCCTTCTGTATCTGAATTCAGTCAAATCACCCCCTTTAAGGATCCTTCTAAACTGACACATAAAGTCCAGATTATCATTCAGATAATCCACATTATTTGCTATGAACTGGATTATATTGCCATATAATCCAGTTGAAATAAAATAATCTGGATTTCATATAGCAGCTGAGGCCCCTTCTACACTGCCACATCAAATCCAGATTACCTGCTTTGAATATATGGCAGTATAGACTCATTTAATCCAGTTCAAAGCAAATAATGTGGATTATTTGCCTTGACAATCTAGATTATATAGCAGTAGAGAAAGGACCATAAAAGGTCATCATACTTGGTAAGGTGAAAGGCAATTGGAAAACAAGGCTCCATCTACATTGCTATATAAAATCCATATTTTCCACTTTGGCAGTGTAGACTCAAATAATCCAGTTCAACACAGATAATGTGGATTATCTACTTTAATAATCTGAATTATATAGCAATGTAAATTCAGCTTAGGAAGGCTATATTGCATTGCATTGATGTCTTGAGTTTGCAAGACCTGAGCAGAGCTGGTGAAGACTGGTGCTCGTTGAGGTTTCTCATTCCTAGGTTTCCCATGAATCAAATCTAACTTGACAGCAAATAACAACAAATTATACAGCGGTGTTGTTGAGTTATCCAAGCATTTCATTTCTGACTTGCTGCTGATCCAGAGGCTAAAGTTGGTGAAGTGAGAATAATGATGAGATCAGAAGTTAAGTGAAGGTGATCATAAGTCTATTTTGTGTTAGTACACTTTGACATGGTTCATCTATCTTATATTGATAGCACACAAGGAATCGGGTCATAAAGGCATCCCTCTGAAGGGCTCTCCCTTATTCCTTTCCACAAACAAATACTTGGTTTCAAAGCACTGTGATAAATAATTGGATTGAAATAGAGATTGGTTGTAAGAATCTTACAACCTTTTAGCTCACTTTTAAGTGCAATCATCACTCACTATTCTAATTCAAAATATGTTTTATAACACACATGTCCAATGCAAGGCCTGTGGTCCAAATTCAGCCTGCCGATTCATTTTTTTGGCCCACAAGGCTTTCAATGCCAAGGCAAGATACCACAATTACATTTATATGGTCTTACAACTACAATAGGAGTCCCCAATGGTGCAGCGGATTAAAGCGCTGAGCTGCTGAACTTGTGGACCGAAAGGTCACAGGTTCGAATCCGAGGAGCTGGGAGCACCCACTGTTAACCCCAGCTTCTGCCAGCCTAGCAGTTCGAAAACATGCAAATGTGAGTAGATCAATAGGTACCGCTCAGGTGGGACAATAACAGCGCTCCATGCAGTCATGCTGGCCACATGACCTTGGAGGTGTCTATGGACAACGTTGGCTCTTCAGCTTAGAAATGGAGATGAGCACCAACACCCAGAGTCAGACATGACTAGACTTAATGTCAGGGGAAAACCTTTGCCTTTGCCTTTCTTCTTCTTCTTCTTCTTCTTCTTCTTAGGTGATCTGTCGTAGTTCGAGGATGATGGTCCTCCATTTCTTGGAAGACGCCTGTGTGTGATTTTTTTTTTTAATGTGTGGAGGTTGGTGCACAACCGGTCAACACACAGTCTTCATAGATTGAGGTCCCAGCAATGGTGTGATTAACACAACAAGAGTGGCTTCTCAGTCTGTTGCAGCCTTCTTCCGCCTTCACAGCCATTGTAACATATACCATGCTATCCTCTGCCTGCTCCGCCGTTGAGGTCTTTGGGTCTTTGGATTGTTCTTGGTCTGGATCTTCCCCTGTGGCCACTCCTGGGAGTGTGTGACTCCCGTGGTTGTGCCCTCAGGTTCATTGGAACACACAAGCCCCCTCACCACGTCAAGGTGACAATCCATTTGTAACTACAGTTACAAATGGCCTTTTGAAGGCAACCATAAGGCTGATGTGGCCCTTGCGGGAAATGAGTTTGACACTTCTGTTTTATGTACAGTAGAGTCTCACTTATCCAACACTCGCTTATCCAACGTTCTGGATTATCCAACGCATTTTTGTAGTCAATGTTTTCAATACATCATGATATTTTTGTGCTAAATTCGTAAATACAGTAATTACTACATAGCATTACTGCATATTGAACTACTTTTTCTGTCAAATTTGTTGTATAACATGATGTTTTGGTGCTTAATTTGTAAAATCATAACCTAATTTAATGTTTAATAGGCTTTTCCTTAATCTCTCCTTATTATCCAACATATTCACTTATCCAACGTTCTGCCGGCCCGTTTACGTTGGATAAGTGAGACTCTACTGTAGTTCTTATAGACTCATTTAGCAGATTTCCTTAGTGCACCAAGATATTTTATGATGGGCCATTACAGTTTAGATGCTGAAGATAAAATTTTCCTATCACTTATTTTGGCTGAAGCATCATCACAGCTAAATGCAGGTTTAAGTTGCATCTACACTGTAGAATTAATGCAATTTGACACCACTTTATCTGTCATGTTCGATACTATGAAATCATGGGAGTTGTAGTTTTACAAGCTGTACAGCCTTTCTCTGGCAAATTGTGCTGGTGCCTTACCAAACTACAGCTCACATGTTTCCATAGCATTGAGTCATGCCAGCTAAAGTGGTTCAAGCTGCATTAATTCTACAGTAAAAATGTACCCTTAGCCTCTATGAAGTTGTTTTTTCAGGCACCATGGGGCCGGAAGCAGCAAATCTCGTGCCCTACCCTGTTTCCCCGAAAATAAGACATCCCCGAAAAATAAGACCTAGTAGAAGTTTTGCTGAATTGCTAAATATAAGACCTCCCCTGAAAGTAAGACCTAGCAAAGTTTTTGTATGGAAGCAGGCCAAGCGCCTGTCAAACAGAACACCAGAGCATGCAGGATTGGTAAATGTACATACCATAGAGTGTTGTACATGGAAATAATGGTAGTAAGAAGAAATTCTTGATAGGATTCACAGTTTGTCTGGTTATGCTGGTTTGTGATGACAACTATTGTACATTATATAATAAATGTTCATTTTTTGTTCAACAATAAATGTGAATTCTTCTTCATGGAAAAATAAGACATCCCCTGAAAATATGACCTAGCATATCTTTGGAAGCAAAAAATAATATAAGACACTGTCTTATTTTCAGGGAAACACGGTAATAGGACTCCTAGCACTCTGAAGAGCTGCTTCCTTGATGCTGGATTCTGAGTCGAGCCTTATGCTAGGAGCAATTTTCCTAGTAATTCCTCCCACTGAGCCTCACTCCAAGGTTCCCTCAGAATCAAACAGTGAGAAAGCACTAGGCTCTGTATAGTCGAATTGGCCTCTGGCAGTTGTTAAACTGGTGTGGGTCCTCCTGTTTCTCCCAAGCAGACAGACATACCATCCAAATCAAGTGGGTGATGATGCCACATCATCCTTTAAATAGAGTGTATGTATTCTACTGCTGCACAATGGAGTAGGGTGGCACTCTGATGCATGCCTCAGATGACAAGAGAATTTGTCCCAGCCTTGAACATAGCAATTTGCAATTACACAAGTTCACATTCATCACTTACCAAGTGATGAAGCATCAAGCAATGTGCATGAGTGTATGAATCAATCCTAAAATGTTTAATACAAACAAGGAGGAGGAAGAGGTAGTGATTCCTTGCACAGCAATTCTAGTAAGTAATGATGCTGCATGCATTGGTCACTGTCAGGCAATAACCCAAATTCACTTACTAGTATTAGTTAGAACAGACCCATTGAATCAGTTGCTAAATGGTAAGTGAACACTTGTGTAAATCCCACTGATTTGATAGATTTATTCTAGTTGGGACTAGTAACCAAATTCTGTGAATGTATTTTTCAAGCTGTGGACACACTTTTGCTTACATGGTGTGTGGGTGTATAAACAGCACTATTTTAGATGTCAAGATGCATGATGCAACGTACAAAGTAAAATTATTTGTTCCTGGGTGTATAATAATCATAGCAATAGTAGTAGTAGTAGTAGTAGTAGTAGTAGTAGTAGTAGTAATAAACCAGTGCAGGTGATCGGCACATTGGGTGCCGTGCCAAAAGATCTCAGCCGGCATTTGGAAACAATAGACATTGAAAAAATCACAATCTGCAAAAGGCCACCCTACTGGGATCTGCACGCATCATCCAAAAATAAATCACACAGTCCTAGACACTTGGGAAGTGTTCAACTTGTGATTTTGTGATATGAAATCCAGCATATCTATCTTGTTTGCTGTGTCATAATAATAATAAAAAAAAAAAATAATAATAATAATAATAATAATAATAATAATAATAACTTTATTTCTGTTTTGCCCTGTCTCCCTGAGGGGACTCAGGGCATTCTGTGTGTTGTTAAAGGTTTTCATGGCTGGGATCACAGCATTGTTGTGTGTTTTCCAGGCAGTATGGCTATGTTCCAGAAGTATTCTCTCCTGACGTTTCGCCCACATCTATGGCAGGCATCCTCAGAGATTGTGAAGTATACCTCACAACCTCTGAGGATGCCTGCCATAGATGTGGGTGAAACATCAGGAGATAATACTACTGGAACATGACCATACTGCCCAGAAAACACACAACAACCCTCAGGGCGTTCTGTCTGTCTGTCTGTCTATATCAGTGGTTCTCAACCTGTGGGTCTCTAGGTGTTTTGGCCTATAACTTCCAGAAATCCCATCCAGTTTACCAGCTGTTAGGATTTCTGGGAGTTGAAGGCCAAAACATCTGGTGACTCACAGGTTGAGAACCACTGGTCTATATTGCTAGATCTTAGAATTGTTGAGTTGAAAGGCATCCAAGGACCATCTAGTGAAAACTTCTACTAGGACAGGAAGTGACAAGCTTAGAGACAGCCAGACAACCTCTTTTAAAAGTTCAGTTGAAAGAGCTGGATGGTTCTTGGGGTCTCTTCCAGTTTGTCTTCTATGATTCTATGAGTCTGTGACAGTAATCATTTCCACAATCAAGTATGGAAAGGGCAAGCTTTCAAAGCTGGAGGAACAACTGTAATTGCAGCAGCCTACAATGGAAAATAGTGGAAGTCGCAACCAGCAACAACCAGGCATTTAAAAACAGCTACAGTTTCCACCACAGGTTTTAAAGCAGCAGTATCCCCAAAGCTCAAGGTAGCTTTATTCCAGTCTCCTGTTGCGAGTCCATGCTGTGACCTTCCCCAGCAATCATAGTGCCATTAATGGGTAATGATTTACTTGCTGCACAGTAGCTATTTGTGAAGCCCATCCACTCGGCTCGCCTGAAGTACTGTCGGGACTCTTCATAAGCCTACTCCATTCATCATTAGTGGGATTTACACTGTAAACAGGACGGCCACATTACCAAGTCTAATTACAAGCCAGGAAGACAAAGCGCCATGTGTCCCCTGCATCACGTTCGAATTAGAAGTCAAGGCAGACGGAGAGGAGAGAGGGCTTTTAATTAAGCCATGACAGCTCCCTTTCACAAGCAGCCTGCAGATTAATTTAAACCTTCTCACGGCAAGAACACCAGGGTCAGGCCTCTTCCTCAGTCTTGTAAATTTCTGGACTGCGGGCCGCAAACATAGTACAATTTTCAAACCCTCCACTGCACTGCTTTTTGGTGTGTGGCAGGAGTTGTTTTGTTTCAACTTAGACATTTTGAATGTTTCTCTTTTCCATGCTTTAATTAGAAGTAAAGAAAATGCGGTAGCAAACTTCAGAGGGTGTCAGTTTCCATTTGGGCACAATCCGTCACCTCTTGAAAACGTGTGGCGAATGAATACTTCCGTAAAGGACTATAAAATGTGCCTGCTGAGGATCCCTCCTTCTGTAGCAACAAGCCTCATGATGCCATACAGACCCAGCTCCAGCCTTCTAAATAAAACCTCTGGAATTTAAAACAGAACAATAAAATTGTCTTCTCTGTAATTGCCTGTAAAGCTACCCCCATTTGCACTGTTGATAGAACTAAGTAAGCGGTTTGTGGTAATGGAAAACCACAGCAGCTATGGCTCTGGTTTGTCAGCACCACCAACAAAAAGAGCAACCCAAGAATTTTTCAACATTCCTCAATGTTATCTGCTAATGATTTTCATACCAACAAGCTAATTATAAAGCCAAAGTACTTTGGGAATATGAAATTATAGCTATAATGCTCTGTATAATTGCTTCATATTTAATTAAACGAGAATTGCGTTTTTTGAGGAGGGATGATAGCTCTCATTGTGGAGAAGGCTTCTGAAATGGTTTGTGGAGAAAATAAAAACTCTAGTAGGAATGCTTGACATAGGCTCACTCCAGACCCACTTCATGCAGCATGGCAACAGACCATGACTACTTCTGCTTGACATGAACTCTAATTGCTGCTGTAAAATAGCTATTACTTACATGGGAGTGACTCGATATGGGGATTTGCCTTGTCACAACCATGGAAACAAAACGAATAACCTCTCCTTTTCCTAGAGCTTTAGAAACAGACTTCTAGAAATGAACAACAGGACCATTACATTTGAACTAATGTATGGACAACTGGCATATGGAGATCGAGTCATGTGCCAAGACTCTTCTTGAGTAATATAAGAAAACTATTTGGTAACAACAAAAATTAACTACATAAGATGTAGATATGGAGCTACATAGGTTTTTTGTATTTTTGTCAATTGTTGAAAGAAAACATATAATTCATAACCCTGCTGGGCATGCAACTTGTATAGTTTACTTTGAATGGGGTACTTGGGGTCATTTCCTAGCCCTTGTGCTCCTCCCATTGTTTTTTTCATCATATGAGTTCAGTATTTCTGGCTTTTTTTGCAAGACCACCACATATGATAAAATATTGAATTGGGAGAATACATGGCACAAGGAGTGACAACTAGATACAGCTTTCCCACATATATCCATTTGGTGCCAAAAAACCAGATTACCCCAACATTTAAAAATGTTGCTGCATTTAAAAATAATTTGTTCCTATTATTTACCAGAACATAGTTTCTTACATTTCTGAATGCATTTCTTGTTATTTTTCCACTGATTTATTTTAAAAAGTTTAGTATTGTTAAGAAACTGGTGTAAACTTCAGAAAATTACATTCAAAATGCCTTTGAATAGCCTTTAAGTAGTATCTTCAAACATATTTGTTAGAAAGCATTACCTGTAATACAAATCGATTTCCATGCTTCCTAGTTATATAGCTGAATAAGGTCTTGTGTTCTCCATCATCAAAAAATGTAATTCCTTGCAGATGTTACTTATATCTAATTATAGTTTCCTTTCCACTTTTGTGAGGGTTAGGGGCACAGCCCCCACATGAAAGTGGAAGAACTGCAAATATCTCTGAGGGAATAGGGGGCTGCTGCTATAGTCCCTGGGGAAGGACACCTGCCATGGTCCCAAGAGGAAGAGGAGGAGCCCTGATGCTTTTCCTCATAATGCATGCTCTGTCTTTCTGTTCCTTCAATACCTCCCTTCCTTTGTCTGGAAGAGGAAAAGAAGCCAGATCCACGAGTTAAATAGAGTAGCACATGGGGGCACTTCCTGCTCATCCTGCATTTTGCAAGTGTCGCTTTTGCCCAGGCAAAGGAAGGGAGGTACATCCAAAACAGAAATACGTGGCATGCCAACCTCTCAAAAAGCCCTCCTGCTAACCTGAGGGCAGGGCTTCAATATCAACCCCAACTTTGGGAGGCAAGGACAGTGATGCAAGCTCACAAATAATCAGAACCCCGAAAATGGAGGGACAATTGTGCTTTCATGTTCTGGATCAGTCTCTCTATAACAGTGATTCTCAACCTGTGGGTCCCCAGATGTTTTGGCATTCAACTCCCAAAAATCTTAACAGCTGGTAAACTGGCTGGGGTTTCTGGGAGTTGTAGGCCAAAAACACCTGGGGAACCCAGGTTGAGAAGCACTGCTCTATAATGTGGGAAATGGTTGTCAATGGCTGACATATACAAAGGAGACTTAAAGGTCACCCCTGCCACGTTACTCTATGGACCTTGTCATACGAACCGCCAGAACTGCTGAGAATCACTATGAATTATGGCAATTCCAGCGGTACCTGGCCAGCGTGTGTGAGAACATGTTGCCCTGTGTCCCGTGTCATCCCACCTTCCCCCCTACCTCATCACATCGGGGTAAAGCTGTTTAGCCCAGCTAACCCCATCTTTTCTTATGGAAAGACAGGGAGCCTTCCATCATAACCCACTGGCAATTTTTCGACAGCGGCAGGTTTTTGTTTTGTTTTTCAGTTCAGTTCAGCCTTGGAGCCACCCCTCAAAGTACTTATCTGGGATATGATGGTAGTTGTCAGGCTGGCACCACAAAACACCCCATGTGATGAGGAGGTAGGAGAGACATTTCTGAGAAGTGACAAATAAACAGGGAAACCGTGTATTAGGTATCATCTTTAAGACCTCTGATGTGCAACATCCAAGAGACACATGTGTATAATATTCTTGGACTAAGAAGCCCTTCAATAAAAGTATCTGTTATCTCCAAAATAGGACACGTGGCCACTGTGCCATGTATTCTGGGCAGAATTCGATGTGTTAGTTATTACATGTAAAGATCACCATGACATGGGTCCAAAGTATCTGAAAGACCATATCCTTATATGAGCCTGTCTGAGCTTTTTGGAAATGGACTCCCTTTCCTCCACACTCACAACCATGTCTGGTGAAGATATAGGAGAGAAACTTCTTGGTGGCTTTTCCCCAGTTTGGAACTACCTTCCATGGTAGGTCTGGCTTGTCCCCTCCCTACTGTTTTCCTCCTGCAAGCAAAGACCTATTTATTTTGGTTGGTTTTTAGGGTGTATAGAACCATCCTTAGTGATTTTTGTACTGAAAGCAAATTGCAGCTATTTTTAAAGTGAATGCTGTCAGAAGAGAAATAGGTCCCAAAATGACTCCTTCATATTGGTTCTCAAAAAGGCCCGTCACAAGTCTAGGGCCCCTATGGCAGTGCAGCTGGTTCTTCAAGTCATAAGTAGCTCTTGAGCATCAGTAAAACATCTTTATGTGCATTAGTGACATAAGGATTTAATCACAATTATGAGATCATAACACGGGTCATGTCACAGGGATCATTTCCATTGGAAATTATTCTCAGTTGCAATATAATGTGTTAATAGAATTGCTTTAACAAAGCAAGTAATCCTATTAACCTTTGCCACTGTTCTCTGTATATCTAGCTGGTCTATTAACAACTTCATGTTCATTATGCTGGAATAACTTTTGGCACACTACATTGTTATAGAGCTATTATTCCACTTTAAGTGCCATGACAACATCATATGGCATTATGGGATTTTCAGTTTTGTTGTTGTTGCTGTTCTTGTTGTTGTGTTGTGAACAGCTGTCAAGTCAATTTCAACTTATGGAGACTTCACAAACAAAAGTCACCCTATCGTGAACAGCCCTGGTCAGGTCTTGAGGATTTAGGGTCATCACTTCTTTGATTAAGTCTATACCCCTGTAATGAGGTCTTCACATTTTCTCATGACTTCTAGCTTGCCAAGCATTATTGTCTTTTTCTAGTGAGCGTGTCTTGTAATGATATATCCAAAATATGACAGCCTCAATGTAGTCATCTTGGCTTCTAGGGAATAAATTGCTCAAGGATTCATTTGTCTTTTTAGTAGTCTATGCTATCTGCAGAATTCTTCTCCAGCATCATATTTCAAATGAGTTTGTTTTCTTCCTATCAACTTTCATCATTGTCCTGCTTTCATAACCATAGATAAAAATGGGAAATATGATGGCATGGGCCATCCCAAAATTTGGTATTAAATGATATATCTTGACACTTCAGGATCTTGTCTAGTTCCTTCATAGCTGCTCTTCCGAGTCCAAGTCTTCTTCTGATTTCTTGACTGCAGTCTTCATTCCACAAGATCAAAATGCATTCCCTCTCCATCTACTATCTTCTAATGATTTGACCAAACATGTCGGGAGAGGGGGGTTGACTCACTTCCAGAACAGGTGATTGAACTGTCAAACACCAATTCAAATTCAGCAACATGGATAGATTCATTAAAGTTTGGACTAAAATGTGGGCCACTAACATCAGACACATGACCACCACTTTCCTGTGATTATATATATATATATATATATATATATATATATATATATATACACACACACACACACACACACACACACACACACACAGTGTTCCCTCACTTATTGCTGGGGTTAAGTTCCAGGACCACCCGCAATAAGTGAAAATCCGCGAAGTAGGGACACTATATTTACTTTACTATTTATGCATTATTTTAGTAGTTATACACTATTTTAAGTCTTTATCAACCAACCGTGTGTTTATAAATTGCCTCCTTCTCCTCCTGTTGCCGCTTGGGCTCCTTTTCTCTCCCTTTGGCTTCTCCTTCCTCCCTTCCTTAGGCTGTAAATTGTAATTTTTTATTTTTTATAATAGTCTTTTAGGGTTTATTGAAAAACTGCAAAACAGCAAATCCACGAAAAGTGAACCGCAAAGTAGTGAGAGAACACTGTAAGTGTGTGTGTGTGTGTGTGTGTGTGTGTAAGTAAATACGCCCCTGGATATACTAAAGGGTAGCAGAGGGAGGCAAAAGGCTGGTCTGTCCTTACAAGTCTATGGTAGCTCTAATCAGGAGCTAAAACAGATGGATACTAACTACCACATCTGTATGCAAAGGGATGTTGTAGTACCTTTGAGACTGAGAGAAAGAAGTTGTAGCATAAGCTTTCGTAGACTTAGTCTACTTCCTCAGATGCCTGGAGTGAACAGATGCCACATCTGACATGAATAGGTGGGCTGTGGAAGGCAGAATGTCTAAATTCTTCTCCAGTTGAAATGCTTCTCCATTCCTTTGATAATCAAAACTAGTATTTCTGAGAAATGCTTCCAGTCAAGATTTTTTCCCCTTGACATACAGGTTTGTATGTTTAGGGAGTATTTTAAGTGGGGAAATGTTCAAAACAGCAAGCCTACCACTCTGAAATGGCATATTTTCCAGAAACAAACATATCACATGGTTTTCCTCCTGAATGTTTTAGCACCAAGTGTAGAAAGTACATAGACAACTATGCATGTAAAATTGCTAGAAATATCCATCACATTCAGACTATTTCTAAATTCCAAGCTGAATTGGGTCTCTTTCAACCAGTTTTGATGCTCCCTAAGATGAAGAGGACTTTGTTCAGAAGCCAGTGGGACTTATGCTAAATTTTGGGAAGGTTAACAGCTGGGAATCACGATAGTTCAAGAGGTGAAGGACAAATTATCAACATCATAAACATACCTAATCTGCTTTTTATCCCATAACGTGCATTGCTGGAAACTACTCACTCTTTCTGTTGACAGATCTAACCCTGATAACCTCGGAAGAACTACAGTGGGCCCTTGATGGGATTTGGTTCTAAGAATCTCTATGGATACCAAAATCTACAAATGCACTAGTCACGTTATATACAGTGATATAGTAAAATTGTGTCCCTTATTTAAAATTATAAACTCAGGATTGCTTTTGGGATTTTAAGAATATTTTCAAGGTGTTGATGATGAAATCCCTAGATGCAGATTGTAACATACACTGATAGGAACATAAAGCAGCAAACAGAGCATCTTCTCCAACAATTTGCCTTTCTTTTTTTTTTCTTCTTTTGCTTGCTGTTTTGATGATTTTGTGTAGCTTTTGTGAGATCTGACTGAAAAGCATTATATAACCAGCTTAAAATAAAATAAAATATGATCATTGTCATTAGAAATGTGTTCAGATGCAGGAACATCACTCACCTGTAGCAGATAAATGGCATGATATCACTCTAGAGCATCTGCCTCAGTCATGAATGGCTGTCTGTAGTTTGCAAACTTCTCATAAATTCATCTAATGAACCATACTGATTGGCAAAAGCAGATTCTAAAGTATATTTTTAACAATTGCTCAGTAATGCTCCAGAGGTGTTCAAAAGGCTCTTCATTCCCCAGATCTTCACTTCCTTAATCAGTTAAATTAAGCAGATTCTGCTGTATTTAACAATCATTGGGGAAAACTGTGAAGCCATTCATGCAAGCCTTATGACTTTGGAGAGAGTGAGATCGGGGAAATGGAAGGAAGGAGGGGAAAAATGACAAAAGCAAGGAGCATAAAGTCAGAAAAAGGCAGGCACTTAGAACTTTCCTCCAATTTCCTATCCTTCTATTTACAACACATACAGGTGAAGCAGTGTATGCCTGAAACATTGTAAACAATCCATTTGCAGAAAATTCTTCATTGGTATTCAGGCCTTCATTGTAATCTGCATCACATTCGTGTTTTCTCAATTTGTCAAAGATATTTTGTGTGTTCTTTGGCACATGTAAGCTTTTGCCTCCTGAGGTGAAGAATGCGGATCTGTAACCCACATCTCATCTCCTCCATTGTAAATTACAGCTTTAAATCCAAGGAGAAACCTATTTTATTTATGTATTAGGCTATTCTAAAACAAAGACAACTATACCAACCCATCAGTAATAATCCAGGGACACTGGTATGCATCGTGATCAGAACGGAGCAGGGACTCCTCGGTTCACTCTAGTGTCAAAAATTACTCTCTGCATTTCAATCTCAGGTTTAGTTTCAATACACATAATGCAAGTCAAGTATGGCTGTGGGGGAAAGCAGCCTACATTTTCCTGCACAAAATATAGAAACCTATAACAAAGTAAAGGACAAGAGAACGTTCACCCATCCAACCCATTCCACATACATATGTCAAATGGACTGCCATTTACCTGCATATACTTGTGTATAAGTTGACTTGTGTATAACTTAATGGTTTGGGGGCAAACATTTTAGATTTGTATATGACCTGTGGATACGTCAAAGCCATTCTGCTGGGAAGAGAAAATGCTAGGGGGGCTAATTGTCCCTAGCTGCCATCATTTCCCCATACAGCGGTAAGTTGCCTTCTCATATACTCTTTCAGTTGTTTTTGCTTTCTATTATTGTTGTTGTCTCATTTGTGCTCAAAATCCTCACTTTTCATTTATTTTTAAAATCCGACCTCTTCCCTGAAACTTATAAACATTTATGAGATTCAAGTCCAGCTGAGAAGATTCTAATCAAATAATATGAGAATGGGGATAACATATGAATCACACACATATTCCTTTGCTATATATCAACATGACAATCACAGAATCTTAAGATTTGGAAGGGGTTCCATGGACCACTTCATCCAATACCTGTCAGGACCCAGGCTACAGAGCACCAATAACCATACGCAGAGACCAGAATCTATCTAATATCTTTATTAAAGGATTATATAAAGTCAATAAAAGCAAGTGAAGAATATAGTTCAGAAGTAGACCTTTCAGGAAAGGTCAAATATAGTCCAGGAAAACAATGTCCAATATGTGATATTAGAGTCCAAAGTTGTAATCCAATAACCGAAACACACACTTTGCCAAGCAAAGTGTGGGGAAATGACAGGGTCCTTTAGTCCAATGGAGCTTGGCAAACAATGCTGGAAGCAAACTAGATTCTTGGCAAACAAGGCTTGATACGTGGCAGCAAGAGGCAAGAAATAAGAACAAGGTCCGTGGCGAGGTCCGTGGAAACAAGGAAAGCTTGATGCTAGAACAAGGTCCGAGAAACAAGGCTTGGAACTTGGTCCTGGAGGCAAGGGACTGGAGTAGCGTAGTCCACACACGATCTCACTCCACAAGGTGACGAATTGACTTCGCAAGGATTTCTTTGCGGGCAAACACCTATATAGGATCTTGTTTTCCCGCCAAGGAACACTTTCCCTGGGGAACAAGAAACGAAACCCATACTGTGTCCAGATGCATGACTCCTTAAGATTTCCCAAGGGAAACAGGCTTAATCAGTTAATTGTCTGGCAGCAATCCTGGCGCTTCTGCGAGTCGCCTCCCTAGCGCCTCTATCTCGATTATAATAATCCCGGCGAGAAAATGGGGGAGATTTCTGCTCAAGGCTTGTTTGGCTGACTTCCTGTGGGCAAACATCTTGCAGGTGCAAGGGCTCCAATTCTGGCTGAAACGGTGGGAAACCCAAGTTTTCCTCTTCATCTGCCACAATAGTACTGGGAACGGGACTACATGGCCCAGAGTCATCACAATACCCTACCATGTAAAGATGCAAAACTAAGGCACTCCTGAAAGATACCCATCTAGGTAAAGATAAAGGTTTTCCCCAGACAATAAATCTAGTCGTGTTTGACTCTGGGGGCTGGTACTCA
Source organism: Anolis carolinensis (assembly GCF_035594765.1). NCBI lineage: Eukaryota > Metazoa > Chordata > Lepidosauria > Squamata > Anolidae > Anolis > Anolis carolinensis. The sequence continues at coordinate 44,802,575 of NC_085842.1, forward strand.
TCTCTATTTCTAAGCTGAAGAGCAGCATTGTCCATGAACACCTCCAGGGTCATGTGGCCGGCATAACTGCATGGAGTGCTGTTACCTTCCCACCAGAGCAGTACCTATTGATCTACTCACATTTGCATGTTTTTGAAATGCTAAGTTGGCAGAAGCTGGAGCTAACAGTGGGAGCTCACCCCACTCCATGGATTTGAACCGCTGACCTTTAAGCAAGTTCAGCAGCTCAGCGGTTTAATTTGCTATGCCACTAGGAGCTCCTAAGCTCTGCTTAAAGACCTCTGAATAATGAGAGTCGACCCTCTTCCAAGATAGTCTATTCCACTGTTGAATAGTTCTTTCAGCAAAGAAGCTCTCCCTAATGCTTAGGTGGAATATCTTTTCATGTAATTTGAATCCATTGCCTCATATCCTGCAGCAGATGAAACAATGCTTGCTCCCTATTTCACACGATATCTCTTCAGATATTTAGAGATAGCTATCAAGCCACTTCTCAGCTTTCTCTTCTCCGAGTTTAACATGTCCAACTCCCTAAGTCTTAAAAATGTTCATAACACTGTGCTTCAAAGCAGAGGAGTGCATTATGAAAACGGAAAAGAACACTTGCATTGTAATTCACTCTATCTGAATGAATATACTCCACACATATACAGAGTAGACAACCTAGAATGGTGCTCCTGTCAATCATAAATGATTAACTACTGTCTTTTGTTTAAAAATCCCGTTTACAAGGTTATTCTGCAAGTTAATATGCTCGTTTTCCTTCTACTTTCCACTGGAAAGCACCTTTAGGCAGCATTTGCATAATGAAGCTGATGTTGTTGTATTTTGACAGTATATCTGTCATTTTTGCATTTAATGTCAAGAGATCAAATAAGCATTTGTTTTTGATCCGGTGGACCATCAATATTCAGTGGGCTGGAAGTTTCTTTAGCATGCGTTTTGTTCAAAGCTTATGTAAGAACTAGACCATTCTTTTTATCTGGCTGCAAATAATAATTAATAATCAGCAATATGATTGCATCTCCTATCTCTTGACTGTTTGGAATGCTATTATCTACTCATCCTCCAACTGCAGCTATTTAGAAATGGGTATCTGCTTATTCTATACAGAGTCTACAACATATACTGAGTAAGGACAGACTGAAACTGCCCGCTGTGCTGATTTTGATGTAACATTACTTTTTTCTTTTCGGAGAAATTAACCTGACAATTTTGTTTCTGTACATTAAATATCGGCAATCTGGTGCGCTTCCCTTTGGAACACACCAGTGAAAAGCACTGTTATTGAAGACTAACTAAAATTCCTGAATAAGGTTTTAAGTTTTGAATTATCCAGAACTCTGCATCAAGATCAATGGCACCAAAATCAGGAGATCTAAGGGAAAAACAAAATATGATGCAAAATGCCAAAGACCTAGTGCAACTATGATGTCTTTAGGCTAATGAGTATATCTCAATGAGGAAAATTGTCGTAAAGGTTTGAAAATACAGCAGTATTTTGAAAGGAACACAGTATGACACCTATATCTGGGTGGAATCCTAAACCTACTGTAGAAACAGGATATAATCATAGAATCAAAGCGTTGGAAGAGACCTCACAGGCCATCCAGTCCAACTCGCTACCAAGAAGCAGGAAAATTGCATTCAAAGAACCCCTGACAGATGGTCATCCAGCCTTCGCTTAAAATGAAGGCGCCTCCACCACACTCCGTGGCAGCGAGTTCCACTGCTGAACAGCTCTCACAATGAGGAAGTTCTTCCTAATGTTCAGGTGGAACCTCCTTTCTTGTAGTTTGAAGCCATTGTTCCATGTCCTAATCTCCAAGGTAGCAGGAAATCATGGATAACAGCAAAACCTTTTGAAATTTACAATGTCTGCAAAGTATTACCACAGAGTCTTCCATGTAGGTGAAACTATGGGTACAGTATAGGATCTGTACTGTACTTGCAAATTTCCTTTGCAGTTAAAGGAAAATTGCCTGCAAAAGAGATAGGAGAATATAGGGACAATCTCCTATCCCTCCACTCATGCAGTGGCTTCAATATGAACAATTAATGCCAGTGGTGTCTCCAACAGAATGACACAAATCATGTAGGATAACTCCCAGCATGATGGCTATGTGCCATTTATAACTGTTGTAAGGCCTGAATATGTATAACTAACTGAAATACACAGTGGCAATGAGACATTTTGTATCATCACCATCACGGTAGGAAAGACAGCTGCTACACACAAATTCCTCACATGAAAACAAGCAATGCACACCTCAAATAATGCTAGAAGTCTAAAGGTTCTACACATTCTTGAAAATGAACATATGTGAAATTACTTAGCCCCCGAAAATTGGGGGGAAACCACCCAGTGCCTTAAAATTAATTCTTTATTTACTTTGAAAATTATCAACAAGTGTATCTATTTTCCTCCATCAAATGTTAGCTAGTATATCATGCATTTTAAAAATGTAATTATAATGAAATATTGATCGACTCGCTGATCTGCAGACCAGCTTTGAGGGGGAGAGGGACCCATGGCCTCAGTTGTATAAAATTCAATCAGACTGCACCTGGCTTTCATCTAAGTTTTCTACCTTAACTGTTTGTTGATGAAAAGTCTTAAATTAGCCCATTAGGACAACATCTGCTTGTAAGTAAAGGCCTGATTAGTTTTTTCTATCAGTTGTGTTCAAAGTCAAATTTTCTTCAAATTCCTATCTTTTCCTTCTTCTTTTGACTTCTCAGTCTAAATTCCTGACAGACTACAAGGTACTAGTCAAGTTAAACATAATACCATTGAACAGAGCCATTTCAGAGGACCTGGAGAGAATGCATTAATCAATTCCACACACACACACACACACACACACACACACACACACACACACACACACACACAAAACATCAAATCTGCAGAATTTAAACTAGGATAAGCAGGAGTTTGACTGTATATTTCTAGATGGCCTTGCTGGATCCCTTTTAAAAAGGTAAAGATTTTCCCCTGACGTTAAGTCCAGTCGTGACCGACTCTGGGGGGTTGGTGCTCATCTCAGTTTCTAAGCTGAAGAGCCGGCGTTGTCCATAGACACCTCCAAGGTCATGTGGCCGGTATGACTGCATGGAGCGCCGTTACCTTCCCGCCGGAGCGGTACCTATTGATCTACTCACATTTGCATGTTTTTGAACTGCTAGGTTGGCAGGAGCTGGGGCTAACAGCGGGCGCTCATTCCACTCCTGGGATTTGAACCTGCGACCTTTTGGTCTGTAAGTTCAACAGCTCAGCGCTTTAACGCACTGTGCCACCAGGGCCCCCCACTGGATCCCTTATTTATCTGAATTTCAAAGCCAAAATTGCCTGTTAGCTGCTGCACTTGCAAACCTTCACTGTGATAGTTTGTTATTGTAATGGGGACAGACCTAAGCAGCATTCAATGCCCGTGGGTAGGAGCCCCTGGTGGCACTATGGGTTAAGCCCTTGTGACAGGATTGCTGATTGAAAAGTCATGAGTTCAGATCTGCGGAGTGGGGTGAGCTCCCATCTGTCAGCTCCAGATTTCCATGCGGAAACATAAGAGAAGCCTCCCACAGGATGGTAAAACATGAAAACATCCAGGCATCCCCTGGGCAACGTCTTTGCAGACGGCCAATTCTCCCACACCAGAAACAACTTGCACTTTCTCAAATCACTCCTGACTGTAGAACGAATGCAGTTTGACTGCCATGGCTCAATGGCTATGGACTCATGCGAGCTGCAGTTTTACAAGGTATTTAGCTTGCTCTGCCCAAGAGTCTGGTGCCTCATGAAACTACAAATCCCAGGATTCCACAGCATGGAGCCATGAAAGTTAAATGGTGTCAAACTGCATTAATTCTACAGTGTAAACACACCCTAACATGCTTGTCTGTGACTTGAATTGTGTACCTGGAAGAAAGCCGAGCTTGTTTTGAATGAAAGGAAAGGGAACTGTACTGAATTTATTAAGTTACTCTTGCTTGCACAGTAGATTCCAGCCCAATATTTTCTCTGAAATGGCAATATTTTGTACTGAAAACAAGTATTGGCTAGACAACCAAAATATGCCTATGCAAAATTATTGTAAGCTTCATGTTAACATAATTTTTAGCTAAGCATCATATTTTAAAATGTCTGAAAGATTATTTTTCTGCTACTCTTAAAAAACAGTTTGCTGTATTTTAATGCAAGATGAAAAGTATGTGCTTAAGCTATGTTTCAATATGACTGTAATATAAGTCTTGGATACTCTAGGCATGTCCCCTTTGTAACAAAAAAATTTTGATCAACAAGATTGTGAACAGCCTTTGCCGTAGCAACATATATCTTTAAACAAATGGAAATCTATCTCACATTATTGTATCCTGCTGCTGTGGGTATCAAATCGGAAGCACTGAAATAGCTTTGAAGGGGCTTTGGAATACCTGATGTGCTACGAAATGTCAAAGAGTGTTTAGCAGCATCAGTTTTGCTTTGAAGTACACAGCTGAGCTGACGCCACATGCTGAGCAAGGATTTGCGGGGAGTTTAAAAACAACACCCCTCTCCCTACAGGAGCACCTATTTGTAAATAAAACCTTCCTTTGTTGGATCATATGGATGGAAGGGAGATCCTGCTGGTAGTATGGAAAATGAGAGTCTTGTATACTATTTCAGTCCCTACTTCAGGTTAGAGTGTGAATTCAATTTTAGTTCATTGACCAAGGCTTTCAAATTAAAATTTGTCTATCCCTAACTGTATATGTCATAGAATCATAGAGTTGGAAAAGACCACACGGGTCATCTAGTCCAACCCCATGCCATGTAGGAAAAGCAAAATCAAAGCACCCACAACAGATGGCCATCCAGCTGTTGTTTAAAAGCCTCCAAAAATGAGTTTCCACCACACTTCGAGGCAGAGGGTTCCACTGTTGAATAGCTCATATAGTCAGAAAGTTCTTTCTAATGTTCAGGTGTAATCTCCTCTCCTGTTATTTGAACCCATTGCTCTGAGTCCTAGGGTCCCTCCACACAGCCATATAACCCAGAATATCAAGGTAGATAATCCACAATATCTGCTTTGAACTGGAATATCTGAGTCCACACTGCCATATATCCCAGTTCAAAGCAGATAATATGGGATTTTATTCAGCTGTGTGGAAGTGGCCCTAGTCTCCAAGGCAGCAGAAAACAAGCCTGCTCCCCCTTCCTTATGACATCCTTTCACATATGTATTCATGGCTAGCATGTCTCCTTTCAACCTTCTCTTCTGCAGGCTGAACATCCCGTTTTTGAAGCCACTCCTCATAGAGATTCATGGTCTCCAGACCTTTGATCATTTTAGTCACTTTCCTCTGGATATTTATTTATTTATTTACAGTATTTATATTCTGCCCTTCTCACCCCGAAGGGGACTTAGTTACATTCCAGTTTGTCAATATCCGTCTTGAATTGTGGTGCCCAGAATTGGACACAGTATTCTAGGTGAGACCTGACCAAAGCAGAATAGAGGGGCACCATGACTTCCCTTGATCTAGACACTATATTAAAGTCCTGCATCTCTTCACAGGTGTAATATCCTTAACATATAATGCTACCCTTATTCCTCTCCTATATGGTCTATTCCTCTGAAATAAATTTTAACCCTCCATTACTACATTCCAATTATAGGACTCATCCCACCAGGTTTCAGTTAATTCCTATTACAATGTAACTGTCCCAGTTCATCTTGTTTATTTCCCATGCTCTGTGCATTAATGTTAGAGACATTTAAGCCTATGGGACATTCCCCCTAACTGGTTATTTGAGATTAAATTCCTCTCACTGCTTGGTACTTGTTCTGTTTGTCCAACCCTGTCTTTAGCCTTTGGGCTGTTTTGTATGGGCCTTGATAAAATACTGAGTATCACCCTCCCCCACACAATTCAGTTGAAGGTCCGCCTGATCAGGTTTGCAAGTCTCTCAGCAAACACGATCTCTTCTGTGAGGTGCAATCCATCCCATGCCTGAAGCCTATCTTCCTGGAAAAGCAGATTATGGTCCAGGAAGTCAAATTGTTCTTGACAACACCATTTGTAGAGCCAGTTGTTCACATTACTATTTTTCTCACCCTTCCTGGGCCACATCGTGCAATTGGGAGAAGAGATGAAAAGACAACCTGTATATTACGATCGTTTAGTTTTCTTCCCAGAGCTTCAAAATCCCTTCTGATCTTTTGTAGATTATGCCTTGAAGCATCAGGAGGGAGTCTTCTACTACCAGCACATGTCTCCTCTGGGGAAGACAGGGTCCCTTTCCTATGCTGAATCCAGTAAGATGACTGAGAGCTCTCCTGAGAACTGACCTTGTTGGTCTTGTTTCTGTTCCTCTTCATTTTCGAATTAATTCTGTAGCTCTAAACTGGCCTCTTCCTCAGAGACATCCCCCTGTATTCATCAAGGACAGTCTACTCAGCTGTGTCGAAAAACCCCTCATCCTCCCCAGAGTGTTCTCATTCTGCATAATTTATATTTGGGGAAAGAGCTTCTGATGGCTTCACAGCCAAAATGAGGGGCAGTTGTGGTGCATTGGTTTGCGCATTGGAGTATGACTCTGAAGACAGAGATGGAATCCTTGCATGGTCAATGAAACCCACTGGGTAGCATTCTATCAGCTTGGGAAGAAGGCAAAGACAAACCTGCTCTGAAGGAATCTTGCCAAGAAAAACCCATTCTTTATGGTCACTATAAGTCAGAAATGGTTCCAAAAAAGTAACATTTCCAAGTCCTGTGTAAATTACAACAAGGGAGGATGTAGTACAGTTTCTGTTTACAACCCCAGAGGTTTGAAAGAATCAAGAAGTGTTATGGGAGAAAGTGACTGCCTTGAAACATCTTTGAAATGTGTGTGTTGATCCTGATACTCCTTGTATTATCTCACCTTCAGAGGCATGCCTTTAAAGAATGAGACAGATTGTCCTGCTTTCAGCTCAATCCATGCCAACTCCTTCACTTGCCAAGGTGTGAGAGTCCAATGTAGTCATCTCAAATGCAAGCGTTGTTTCACAGAGCTCTACTTTTTACTACACTGGGGCTTAGATTAATGTATTTTACATTGATTTTGCCACTACAGTAGATTACTTTGCGGAGCACTTAATTTAAAAGGTAAGCAAACAACAGGCACATTCCATAGCTTACATGAGGAGTTTAGAAAGCCCTCTTGCTATTGAAACACAATAAATGATAGAATGTGAGGGGAAGAGGGGAAGAGGGGAAGAGAGAGATCTTCCTAAGCTTGCGATTTCCTGCTTCTTGCAGGGGGTTGGACTGGATGGCCCATGAGGTCTCTTCCAACTCTACTATTCTATGATTCTATGATTTATTTTGGGACATGTCTAGTTAGACATGTAATTCTTAATACAGTTCCATGGGTGCCAGATGACAAATTGTGTAGTTCCAAAGGTTGGAAGAGGGTTTTTTTGGCCCACAACTCCCAATGACTATGCAGGTCACAAGAAATGCTGAGAACTATGACAGGGGGTGCACCTACACTGTAGGATTGGTGCAGTGTGACACCACCTGAACTGCCATGGCTCAATGGTATGAAATCCTGGGAGCTGTTTAGCTAAGGCCCCTTCCACACAGCTGAATAAAATCCCACATTGTCTGCTTTGAACTGGAATATATGGCAGTGTGGACTCAGATAACCCAGTTGAAAGCAGATATTGTGTAATTTTCTGCCTTGATATTCTGGGTTATACGGTTGTGTGAAAAGGCCTAGATTTCTTAAAATTACAGCAATCAGGATTCCATTGCATTGAGTTAAAGTAGAGTAATAGTGTTATAATTCTGCAGTGTGAATGGGCTCTGGTCGTATAAGAGCTTTCCCACTGCCAGAAATACAACCTCTTTGTAGCTCCCAACAACTTGGAGCAGCAGAATCAGTGATCATAAAAATGACTGTGCATTTGTTGGCCTCTAAGTTCATTAGATGCTTACTTCCTCTGCCTTTGGACAAAACTTCTATTACTTTTTGTGGAATTCCCTGCTATATCATCCTCCTTTAATTCCTTAGCACTCCAGCATTAGGCACAGTCATGCAGATTCCTCAGGCATATTGCAAGTGTAACATAAGTTCCTTGGTTGTTGTTTTTTCAAGACTCTCAATGGGTGCAAAGCTATGCATAATGCACACCTTGTCTTCATCCCCCCAGATCTCCTTCCTTCAGGTATGCCTATGGGATGCTATCCTTTCGTACACACTGAAATAAAATTCAACCAGCCTTCCAGTCAGTTTCTCTGTATGGTACAGGAGAAGGCAACTATTTGTCTTGCCTCCAGCAGCAACATTGCTTGAAATATCTTTTCTCTCTGGGGAAGATAGAAGCAATGAAGTGAGAAGTTGAAAGAATTTATCTCAAAGAACTGGAATTTCTTGAAGAGAGCTTATCTTCCCTTGGACATAGTTTGATAAGTCAGCTCTTCCTAAATGGTTCTATGCTCAGGAATGTTCCTGGCAATAAGATATGAAAAGTGGTTCTTTCTTAATTTTTCTAATCCAGTATTATGGTCCTTCTCTGCCTCGGAGTGTGGTGGAAGCATCTTCCTTGGAAGCTTTTAAACAGAGGCTGGATGGCCATTTTTCAGGGTACTTTGATTGTGTTTTTGCTGCATGGCAAGGGATTGGGCTAGATGGCCCATGTGGTCTCTTCCAACTCTATGATTCTATGATTCTAATCCAGTATCATTGTATCAACACTTCACTGCCTTTTGCTTCAAGCTAACCTTGAAAAATGTGGTATGAACACCAAGAACTGGGATGCCATAGCACTTACGTATTGTAACTGCTCGAGCAGTACGGTGTTCCCTCACTACTTCATGGTTCACTTTTCGCGGATTTGCTGTTTCGCAGTTTTTCAATAAACTCTAAAAGACTATTATAAATCATAAAAAATTACAATTTACAGCCTAAGGAAGGGAGGAAGGAGAAGCCGAAGGGAGAGAAAAGGAGACCAAGCGGCAACGGGAGAAGAAGGAGGCAATTTATCAAAACACTATTAGTTGATAAAGACTTAAAATAGTGTATAACTACTAAAGTAATGTATAAATATTAAAATAAATATAGTGTCCTTACTTCATGGATTTTCACTTATTGCGGGTAGTCTTGGAACCTAACCCCAGCAATAAGTGAGGGAACACTGTACTATGAATTTTGAAGAGGCACAAATGCAAGGCAAAAGGAAGAAATGTTGTTGTGACTGCCTTTAATCTGGAAATCTATGACTCCTTCCATACAGCTGAATAAAACCTTCACATTATCTGCTTTGAACTGGGATATATGACAGTGTGGACTCAAGATATTCCAGTTCAAAGCAGATACTGTGGGTTATTCTGCCTTAATATTCTGGGTTATATGGCTGTGTGGAAGGGCCCTAAATCCTTATTGTGAAAGACTATGTGAACCCAGAAGAGGTCTTCACAGTCATTTATAGATTCACCACCAAGACTAGAAGACAATCATACTCTGCCATGAATGATCATCACCCATTGGCTGAGGCAAAGAAGGAAACTGTGTTTATTTCCCTCCCCACCCTGAAGTCTGGTTCCAAAATAACTCGTTAGCCAAGGCTAACAAGTTATTTTATAACCAGTGGCAGAGAATAACACTGTTATATCTCCCTTGGACTAAAACGAAGCTGTCATGGATGGATAATTTGCAGAACTTTCATGACACCTCAAATCCGTAATCTCAGGGGCAGCCCACAATAGGTCTACATAACGGGAAGGCAGTCCTTGTCTCAAATGTTTTTACTAACCATACAAACAGGGCGGAAAGGAAACAGGCCTTCTCCCCCTCAGCTTCCATTTTGCTATTACAGCTAATAGAGGCTGATAGATCTCTAACCCCTTTTAGAAAGCCATTTGAGCTCGTGCCCATTATTGCGCACCTTGACAGCAATTTACTGCAAGAGGGTGACAGTTATGGAAGTTAACTATGTGTTGTGTGAAAGGGAATTTCCTTTTGTCAGTTCGGAAACTACTGACAACCCGTTTAATTGGTTAGGCATCATTCTAGTATTATGAGAAAGAGCCAATATCTCCATGCCCTTCATAAACTTCTCTCATGCCTCTTATCTGTATTTTTGTTCTAAACTAAGCACACACACACTCTCACACACACACTATTCATTTCTCATAATTATATGGGGAAGGAACTGTGCCTCACAATCACAATTTTAGTTGTTCAGTCCTGTACTTTCCTCCTGGACTTATTTATTTGTTCTTTGTTCTTTATTGTTACTATACTGTGATGGATGGAACTGTCAAGTTCTGGATATATTCCGAATGCGGTCAGACTATGCATTTCAAGAAGTACATCATGAGATTGACAGCTATATTTCCATATCCTTGTTAAATAATTTCCAGTACTACATTTCTGTTTTGGAGTTAGTGTTTTCAGCAAGCCTGTGTTTTATCTCAATAATATTCCCTAGTATTAAAAAGTAAAATCATCTTTAAATTTTTTTATTTATTACACTTTTTAACAAAATTTGAAAAAATCTGTTCCTGGTTTGCAAGTGTTATTTCCTGTTTAATTGTGCAGTACTTAATTTGAAGGTAGTTGTTATACTCCAGAAACTTCATTTTTGTGGCTGCCACAAACTATGTTGAATTTAGACATGATCAGATATTCATTGAAAAACTATAGCAAAATGTGCTGCAGGATGTTCCGCAAAAACATTTTTGCAGTTTAATACTTTTTTTTCTTTTTTATGATAGAACCAATTAGGAAATGATGTTTATAACCCAGGAACAAAAAATCATGTTACATAGTGTTATTTAATATGACTTAATATGGCATTGACTACAGAATACACCATTATCACAATGACTGAGGAATATGATACTGTGATACTGACTGTATCATTAGCTACAATGCATTTCCCCCTCAATGTACTGCTGAATTTCAGCAGGAAACTGTGATGTAATGGTTTAAAATATATACTTTCCCTGCTATAGAATTTTATATGTCATTTTGTTGGCTCTGTTGGCAAAAGAGAATGACTCTATATCCAAACATATTTACTAGATTTCCTTCTTTCTCCAGTCCTTTGGGTAGTATAAAATCCCACCCCAGGACTAGATGTTCTCCAAATTCCATCTAATTAGCCGTATCTGGCTGCTTTATTGGTGAGATTCTGGTTCATATTGTATGGACATAAACTTCTGCCCTCAACCCTTATCCAAAAGGTGGATCCTTCTAAAAAAAAAACTATACCCGATTGCTTTTACTATTACGTAGAATTGAAAGTAAAGGTATAAAGACTAAATTTAGCCTCTAAGTGTTTCAACAGTGATATTAATTCTTCCTGTTGGAGAGCTTTTCCCTCATGCCTGTAATAAAACTGTATAATGGTGCATAAAGCAGAAAGGTCTCTGAAGGTTATTGCAGGCTGTTATTTTAAACAATTATAACTTATGTGACTTTCTGTCCAAAGTTAAGCAGGAACATATGTCTAAGAAGAGACAGCCATTTACAGAACATTAGAAGATTCATTCCTTATACCAAGATAGTCTTGTAGAGATATTGCTACCCTTCTGGAAAGCTAACTTGCATTCTGTGATGTTCGTTTCTTACCTCTTGGAAGTATCTCTAAATGTATTGGATGTCTTCCTAAACATTGTCATTTGACAAGGCTTTTTAAACAAACCACATTTTACTCCATTTCTGTAGTTCAGAAAACTCTGTAGAATTCAGCAAGGCAAGTATATTTTCTGGGACTGCACCCAGGTGAGGCTGCACTTAAGATGATGTATACATTGCCAGTTATTAAATCAAATACCAGTTATTATTTGGATGTGTATTTATTTCTGACACTGGGCTATTAGATTTACTATTTGCACTAGTGTAGAGCCCTGGTGGCACAGTGGATTAAACAGCTAAGCTGCTGAACCTGCTGAAAGGTCAGCAATTCGAATCTGAGGAGCAGGGTGAGCTCCCGCTGTTAACCTCAGCTTCTGCCAACCTAGCAAATCAAAAACATGCAAATGTAAGTACATCAATAGGTACCACTCTGGCAGGAAGGTAACAGCACTCCATACAGTCATACTGGTCACATGACCTTGGAGATGTCTATGGACGCCGGCGCTTCGGCTTAGAAATGGAGATGAGCACCAACCTGCAGAGTTGGACATGACTAGACTTAATGTCAGGGGAAATCCTTTACCTTTACCTGTTTGCACTAGTAAATCATTTTTATGTGACTTCCAATCATTTCCAACTTATGGTGACCCCAAACTGGGCTTGAGATGGGAGTTTAGAAATGTTAATCTACTTGTACTTGTTGTTATGTATTTTCAAGTCATTTCCAACTTGTGGCAATCCTCAGGTGATCACAGGGTTTTCTTGGCAAGATTTGTTCAAAGGAAGTTCATTGCCTTCCCCGAGAGTTGAGAGAGGGTGTCTTGTCCAATGTCACCAAATGGATTTCCACGACTGAGTGGAGATCCAAACCCTGGTCTCCAGAGTCATAGTCCAATGTTCATACCACCATCTCATATTGGCTACCAACCATAACAGAAGTCTTTCATCAAATACAGTACTAAAAACATTATAATGGTTTGTGGCTACCACAGATTCCCTCTAAAAATGAAAGCATGAGCTAAACCTATATACTAATTTTAGCATCCTGTTGGTGACATAGAAGAATATAAATGAGTGTTATGCACCCACGTTTCATTTCTAAATGGGTGAAAGATGGTATTCTCTAGCCCTTTGCTCTTTACAAAATTTCTCCCCGGCAGCTGCCATGTCCCAGCGTATGTGTACTGCTGTAGGATGGGGAAACAACTTGAGGAAGAGGAAGTGACTCATCTTGGATCCAAAGGCAATGGAAACGCCATCTGGGAAAACACACTTTATCCTTTTTCCTTTGAAGCCAAGGGCAGACAAATGTTCCTCCTTTGAACTGCTTCTCTCTTCTCTCCTCCCCATGAGTAAGTAGTATCGGCCTTTTGACCAGGGACACAGAACTGCACGAGCACATTGTCATACTCTGCCTGGTTGATGCAGAATTTCAGCCAGAGATTAAAAATGGAATCGTTTGAATTATTTTGCACATATATTTTTCACCTGTAATGATAATGTTACCAGAAATGTAAATTCACAGTGCTATCAATAGTGTGGACGGTATCCTTGAAATGACTGGGATGACCTTGAAGGAACTGGGCGCGGTGACGGCCGACAGGGAGCTCTGGTGTGGACTGGTCCATGAGGTCACGAAGAGTTGGAGACGACTAAATGACTGAGCAGCAGCAGCATCAATAGTGTAGCACTGCATTAAAAAAAACAGATTCCAAAATTCATGACCAAAATATGAGCATAAGAAAGACCAAAGATCTAGCTCCTTCGCCACCTAATTCCCATTGGTAGTCAGCCTATGCGAAAGCAGTGGTCCATTGAACCATGGCAGTTAAAATGAATGACACTGAATTAATTCTACAGCATCGGTGTACCCTACTCTGCTAGTCCTGGAGGAGGAGCATAGACTTCCTAAATAGAAGCCATTATCATTTGTCTAACTCCTTACCTAAATGAAGTTCAAATGCAGGATATAAACAGATCACATACTGGGTGCTTTCTAATGATTTATGTTGCATATCATCATTATCACCATCAACATTGTCATTATCTTTATTTCTGCAATGAGTTCCTCAAAATCTGGGATATGACTCCTTCATGAATATCTTCTGAATGCGATCCAAGATTCCACCTATCACCAAATTGGCCACATGACCAATAATATTTTTTCTTGCACATCTTTTTTTAATGTGCATCTATTTTTGTCATCTTTTAATACAGAATAGAAGCAAAAGAATTATTTAAATCCTGACATGTGCTGGGAAAAACCAGTTCTGATGAACCATTTTTGTCTTGAGGAAGATTTCAAAACATGCAGTTCTGGTTGGGAGGACTTATTTACTAATTAATAAAGATAATTATCAAAATTAAGCATCTAAAATGTAGGATTTTCTCCAATTTGAATAGAGAAAAAACATTTTGTAGAGGACTTGGAATATTGTATGACTATTTCAAGATGTTCCTCACAAAATAAAGCCAACCATGACTATTATTGTAGACAACTTCACATTATAGCAAGGAAATCCTGTACACAATTAAATAAATTAGTGCAACACCATCTCAATGTTTTTGGCATTTCTGGATCTACAAGAATTGGTCATATATCAACACCATAAAATTTACATAAAGCATAGGGTCAATGACAGTTCATCTGCAGAGAGACGTGTGTGCATCGCTGCATTTGAATGTGTTCCAATGTATCCAATGATGCAACTGAGAACAGACGGGCTATAAATTCACCTCCCTTTATAGTTCCTTTTATGTAAGCTGATGACAAAAGAAAGGCATGTAGCACTTAGGGAAAGAAGAAAAGCAGAATGAAATACAACTACAATAATACGAAACAATTGCATGTCATAAATCATATGAGTTAGAAAATATAGTCTGTCAAAGGACTGGACATTTAATTATTATAATTATTATAAGTAGCAAGTAACTGAAAGTGAACATCTTCTTTCTATCTAGAACTTTGCTTATGAGTGATAATTACACTACTTCATAGGAGGTTATCAGGGAAACAAAGATCAATGCGGCTTTCTTCTACTAATTTTTCTAGGTGCTATGTTGGCAATTTGATCCTGTCCCATATATGCAACATATATTCAGTTTTGTTCTCTTTTTGAAAAGAAAGGGATGTAACCTGTAACACATTTTCTTAGGTTTCTTCTCACAGTGACTGGGTTTTATATAACTATTTTTGTTTTTATTTAATCCTATCCCCCACTTATAATATTCAGCCCTTTAAAGATGACCAGAGCTACACGCCCCTATCTGCCATCATCTCCTACACTTACTTTCCCATCAAAAATACTTACTTTCCCCCTTTTGGCCTATTATGCTGATGGGAAAGCACCCCTTCACCATTCTTCTGTAGACAGAAAAGAACATGACAGCAAGCAGCTGGAGGGAAAAGGGACTGAAATAATTTCAAAAAGAAACCCTGATTATTACTACAATATGAGTGAGGAAATGGAATAGATAGGGACACATGGGTACATTGCTGTTCTTGATAAACTTGCTTCTTCAGACATACATGTAAAAACAGATGGGTTTATAGACAGACAGGCACATACACACACATGTGGTTCTCATTCACCTTTTCTCAGGCTCTGAGCTGAACTTGGTGGCTTGGGGTGTACCACATGTGCTTTCTCCAGTAAAGTAGGACACAAGAAACATTTTTAAAAATCTTCTAAACACTTCAACTGGTACCTTTCTGCCTATCCTTCTGTAGGAAGGTAGAAACAGTTTTGCTTCAGTGGGCCCTTGTGGGAAGATATTTCAAAGGTAAAAAGCCTTTCAAAAGGTGCAGCATTGTTTAGATTTGTTAGTTTCCTTTTTAACGGTCCATGCGTTTTTTTCAGCGTTGAGTCCATGGCTGAGGAAAAGTCAGGATACAACAATCATCTCTACACATCCTGTTGTAGTTCTTCTTTTGTTTTGAACCGGGGGGGGGGGGGGTAGGGCTCCCATTAATTACCTTTACAATATGTTTCTTTTTTCAATATCAGTTTTATATTACTTGATCTCAACAATCACAAGATGGCATCCTGTTCAATAGTTACAATTTGTAAGCTAGAGTTATAACTTCAACCATTTTTAAGGTCATATTTAGAATTGTTGTGCTATTGCAATGACTATGGACATTTTCCCATCAGCATAATAAAATAGAGGCAATCATTGGAGTTCCTCCTGCAGAATTCTGGGAAATATAGTTCAGGGCAGAGCCTTTGGAATTCTCAGCTAGAGAGGTCCTTCACTTCCCTAAACTACATTGCCCATAATTCTGCAGGAGCAGATCAGATTTTTTTTGTGTGTCAGGAGCAACTTGAGTCGCTTCTGGAGTGAGATAATTGGCTGTCTGCAAGGACGTTGCCCAGGGGACGCCGATCTGTTTTGATGTTTTTACCATCCTTGTGGGAGGCTTCTCTCATGTCCCCGCATGAAGCTGGAGCTGATAGAGGGAGCTCATCCACACTCTCCCCGGGTGGGACTCGAACCTGGCAGCTTACAGGTCAGCAACCCAACCTTCAAGTCACTTAGTCCACTACGCCATCTGGAGGCTCTCTTCTACAATGCTGATGGGAACACGTCCTAGGATTGCTCCCCAAAAAGCCACCTCAGAAACCAGGTCACTGCACCGGGTGAAGGAGTTCTGAGGCCCTGATGTTAAAGGAGGACATGCCCAGCCCCCTCCCAACAGTCAGCTGTGTTGCAACATACAGTTGCAACAGAATCTTGCAGACTCATGGCACTGTGGTTCAAGGGCAGTCAAAGGCTGGATGCATCATCCTTCAGCACACCACTCACTTGCACCACTGAACCCCTTCATTTAGAGCAGTTCTTTGGTTTCTTAGGTGGCTTTTGGGGGATTGAATTAGGAGACATATCATAACTATGTCATTGTAGCTATTTCACCCATGTAGAATGTCAGCCAAAGTCTTTACTTAGATGTAGTATTACTAAGTACAGTAGGAGCCTCATAACTGCAGAATAAATATACAACATTTCACTTATCCATAATTTCACCTATTCACTTAGGGCATACTGTAAAGGTTAACACCCTCTTTTCAGAACCTCCATCATTTGTCCCATTAAAAATAAGGTTTGCTATTATTTGTGGTTTCATGTAACCCCACAATGTCCAAGAACATATTACCAGCGGATATGGGTCCATACTGTACTAGTAAAAGCACAACAAATAAAAGAAAATATAAGCAGGGGTCATGAAAACATGACAGCTAGGAGAGCACCAAATATGTTCTTTACCCACCTTGTCCCCCATGTAGGTTGATACTTCAGTGTCACTGACACTTGAGGTTACAAGTTCTACTATGGATAAGGACTTAATGAAAAACATGGGGTGTACATATTCCATTTCTATGCTCCAGAAGTTCAAGTCACTTCAGCCCACAGTTATTCACCATTTCACCATGCCAGAGGGATCAATGCAGAAATTCTATCTCAAGCTTGCAAACTCCCCAAATGTATGGAGAAGGATAACAATCTTACTTAAGGGTCTATCTATTTTTGGTTACAAAACCATCACCTAAACATTTCCTTGACCTGGGTGAAATTTCCTAATACATATTTCCACTTTCTTTCCATATCTGGAATAAAAAAGAAACAGAAATGTTGATTCTGCTGTTTTACAAATGGATGGCAGCATTGGGTGTGATAAAGTCTTTCTACTTTTAGAACAAGTATCCTCACTCCAGACTTTAAAACTGTACAAATGGAAAGAAACATAGCTATAGAGACTATAACAAAACATGAAGGTGAACAAGAACTACTAATTTAATAAACATCCCTACTTCTTTTGATACTTAGTAAATTCCAGGTAAAAATATATTGAAGTGGATTTTTCAAACAGTAATATTTTTTGTCCTTCTTACTGTTTTCATGGTGAGGCTCCTTCATTTGAAATATTGTGTATTCTTAACCTTATTTTTCCCCAAGTGTTGTTCAATCAAACTTTAGTATTCATGATGCCATAAACAAAGTTGACTTTGGATGTTATTTCATTGCTCTTTTTACAGGTATTCACCTTGAGTGCAAACATTCTTCATCATTTTTGTCTTTAAAATGAATCCAGTTCTTTGTAAGAAAGTTTTGAACTGAAGAGAGCTGTCTTCCTTAGAAAGGAGTACTACACTAGGTCTGGCCAGCTAATTTGAAAAGTTGACAGTCCAACTGAATCATTTCTCATAAAATAAGGGTCTCTGTGCAATAGTTATGCCACGTAGCTGGAAATCCCATTGTTCCAAAGTTGGCACATGCTTAGGTTTTGCTACCGTGTCACCTGAAAACAAAGGAAAAAAGGAAAGTGAGAATCAAATGTATAAATGGTTGAATGACAACACAAAAAATAAGCTGGATTCTTTAGAGATTTTATACATTTTTATGCTGTTAAAACTCAAAAATTTAGAACCATGCTTGCCAAGCTCTGTTCACTCTTAATCATGGAGAGAAGTCTACATTCATAGAGAATGTATTTATTATTTATTTATTTACAGTATTTATATTCTGCCCTTCTAACCCTGAAGGGGACTCAGGGCGGATCACAGAACATACATATGCGGCAAACATTAAATGCCGTTTATACACCGACAAGACAATTATACATAGATAGAGGTATATGTAGGCTTTTCCCATCTTCAGCATCTTGTAGGCTAGTGCTCAGTTCCGGCCACGGGGGGCCATCTTCCTGCTGAAAAGCTCCATCTTCCTGCTGAAAAGCTTTGTTCGTAAACTTCCTCCTTGATCAAATCGTTGGCATTTTTCTGGCATTTCCTTATGGGTGCCTTAAAATACTTCCTTGCTTTTAAGCGGTACCTATTTATCTACTAACATTTGCTTTCAAATCACTAGGTAGGCGGAAGCTGGGCTAAAGGCCAGGAGCTCAAACTGTCTACCTTTTGACTAACAAGATTTACTGAAACTGGTGGTTTAACCTGCTGTGCTAAAGCTCAGTCCTATATAGCAATAGGGAAGAGGGCTGCTGCTTTTAATAAAGTCAATATTAAGCGTTTGATGGCTCTTTGGGAAAACAACAACTGAAACATTCTGCAGCAGATGTATAGATTGTAAATATCTGTTCCAATAACAGTGTGCACAAACATTTTATCAATTAGTGGTTCTTTCTCCCAGTTTTAAATCTGCTTTTTAAAATAATTGTATCAAAGAGTTTGAAACATCTCATGGGCCATTGAGACCAATGATAACCCAGTTTTTGAAGGTGTTCAGGGAAGGAGACACAACTACCTAGCTAGTCAATTGGTCAATTGGTTCCATTGCTAATCTGCACTTACGACCAAGACAATCCTCCTAATGTACAATTGAAATATACTCTCCTGTAACCTAAAACCATTAGACCTGGTCCTGCTTTTGGGAAAGCAGAGAACAAGACCCAGGTGTGTATATTAGGATTAGAACAATTTATTGTGACATAACCCCAACTGGGAAAAGAGAGACCTGTATCTCACTTGCACATTGCTGACACTGAAGTCTGAAACAGCTGGATGACTTTTCCTAGTAGCTCCACAGAGATTTCAAAAAAATATGGTGTATATGAAGTGATCTTCTGGACCAGAGGGAGAACTGAAATTACCCAACATATTTTCTATAACTTGGTTCGGTCATAAATCAAAATGGTGTCAAGAAATCAGAAGATTAAGGGTTGATGATTCCAATGAAGAAATTAGATAAAATCCTGACATATAAAAATATATCATTGAATATCATTGAAATCAAAATGACGACTATAATAAAGACTTCTGAAAACTAAGAGTTCACAATCCCTATGAAAGAACTTGATAAAATCTTGAAGTATAAAGATACATCATTAAATACTAAAATCAAGATAACTACACTATAGTATTTCCAATTTCTAGATAAGATTGTGAAATCTTACAGGGAGAAAATCAATTAAATCAAAAGGTAATAGTGCTAGAAATAAATGGGCCTGAGAGTAAATCAAGACTGAACATGGCCCAGACGCCAAAATTATTACTTTTAGACACATGAGATGACAGAATTCATTGGAAAAGATTATAATGTTCAGTAATGTAGAAGGAAGTACAAAAAGAGATAGATTGCATCAATCATGTAAGCAGTGACCCTAAGTTTGTTAGACATATCTAGGGCTCTTGGTAACCAAACTCTAGGAGATCTCTGATTTGCTGTTATTTTTGCTGTTGTTGTTACATTGTTGTTTGTCTTGAAATCATTTCAAGTCTAGATTAAATTCATAGGAGTGAACCTGGCAAGATTTTTCAGAGAAGTTTTGCCTCTGAGGTTGAAGAGCAAAACCTGGCCACAATTCACCCTGTGGGTTTCCAACTCTTGTCTCCCAGAATCCTAGCCTAGCACTCAATCCACTACAATATGCTGAAATAGCAAAATTGCTCTAAAAATAATTTTTAAAAACAGCAGAAGAGAAGGAAGGCAGGATTACGAGAATATGCAAAAGTAGTCATGGCACCACAAAATGCTGAATCAACCCAACTACAGAAAGGAAGAGAGGAGGGATCTTGAAGGTGCTCAATCTGGTATGTATCTGCTACCAATACTAATGTGACTGCAAAGGAATATTGGATTTGTGCAATAATGTCCCAAATTAATAAACTCTACCATGGGTTCCTTTAACAAGAACTGTGCCACTATTTCTAAAGGCAGAAGGAATCATACTATTCTTCAAGGAAGTATTCACTTTGTCTAAAATATCAACCCCATTGACCAGCAGGGAGTTAATCAACAGTCTGAGTTCAAACTTTCAATTAGTCCAAACGAGAGACAAACAATAGCAGAATAACACAACAAAGAAGCTGAGTGTCCATTCCAGAGTTGTAAGTTGAATACAAAAGAATCCAGAGTCCAAGGTTAAATCAGAAACTGTAAGCCAGAGTCCAGGATAAGTACAGAATTTAGGAACAGAAGATAGCAAGAGTTCAAGGTCGTAGCTTCTAGAACGTATGTTGCAGCCAGCAACAAGGTGTCACACTTGAGCTCCTTAAATGCTATAAATATTCAGGTCTTCCATATTGCTGGCTTGTTTCTCTGCTAATCTCGAGGACCCGAGAAGCTAAGCCTTCACTCTTCACAGGTCCATGAAAGCTGGGATACTTAACCCTTCCTCTGCTTGCTTAGAGGAATTTGCTTGCCCTTGCTCTGCAGGCTGGAAATGGGTAGCTACTTTCATGGGTTCTACCTCTGAGCTTGGCTGAGGGAGCTGCTATGCCCTGCTGGGCTCCATCTCCAATGCTGGCCCTTCAATCACCATCTCCTCATCCTCGCTATGCATTACACACTTTCTCTGATGTCCAATAGTTTCAACCTGCTTTATTTTAATAACGATAAAACGCAAGGAGCCAGAGAATGAATGTTCTCAAATATCCACATACCCAGATTGCAAATTGTTCATAGCAAAGTGAGTAGTATGGCTTCCATAGGCTCTGGAAGGGTTGGGCTAGATGGCATCAGTAGCCACTTTCACCTTTAGAATTCTCTCATACTATGATGCATCATGGGAGTTTCAGTTCAACAATATCTAGTGGTTCTCCATCCCTGATATCCCAATGTAGAAAACTAAGTGAAGCAAGGTAACTTAATAATTTCCAAAGAAGATTTTTTTTCTTTTATCTTGATCTCTTTCACAGGAACAAGAATAGCAAAATAGCAGCAACAGGATTGAAGGATACTAAGGAAGATATCACTTTGCAAGTAAATATAGGCAACTTATCAAAAGCTGAAGGACAGATAGGAATCTTCGGAGTGATAGAAAAAATGAGCTTAAGTTCAGGCAAAACAGATAACATGGAAGAAAGTTGGAGAGCTTTTCTTCCCCCACCCGCCTATGTAAGTAGATGAAAAACCTGGCCTTTATTTTCTACGAAAAAATATATGCACATTTTAAAATAGCTCTGTTAATTAGTTGTGCTCAGCAAAGATAAACAATAAAGTGTGTTCCATTAATTTTTATTTAGCATTATAATGAGTCCAAAAAGTGTTTATTTGTGTGCCTATATTCATCTTGCTCAACATTATTGCAGCTATTAACAATGTGCAAAAGGAACATTATACAAGTATTATTTATTTGTTCCTTTTCCCTCTTCTTTTTTACTCTGTTACTTAAATAACTATCCCCAATCCATTCCAGCACAGGCAAAGCAGTTTAAATTTTTTGAAAAAGGCAATGAAATCACTCTCTCTAGTGGCTAAAAGAGATGGGAGGGACAATGGCACCAATAGTTTCAAGCTAGTATGTGGAAACCTAGGGCCCTTCCACACTGCTGAATAAAATTCCACGTTACCTGCTTTGAACTGGAATATATGGCAATGTGGACTCAGACAATCCAGTTCAAGGCAGATATTGTGGGATTTTCTGCCTTGGTATTCTGGGTTATATGGCAGTGTGGAAGGGCCCCTAGTTACATTTGAGGAACTTTGTGTGACATCCCCTAAGAGTGATGACTGTTACATCTGTAACTATGATTCCAAAGCCCTTTGACTGCATAACCTGTCTGGTGACACATCTATACAGTACCAGCTGTTTTATCTGGGGCCAATCTGAGAGCATTATGCTCTAGATTTGCCCTGGATAATTTGTGATGTTGGCCACCAGGCCACATTCTCAGCAGTGTCACATTGGTATCCAGTCAGTCCAGCCATGCTGCATGGCCCCACTGCCTCATCTTCTAATGTTGCTATTAGAACTTCATGCTGGCCACAGAGCTGCCTGTGAGCACCTGGACATCGCCTCTTGCATCTGCCGAAGTCATAATGAGGAATCTGTGTGATCAGCAAGGAGAGATGCCCTCCTTTTTGCTGATCACGTGGGTGCCCCATTCTGACCTCAGAGGAGGTGTCCACAATGGCCAGGCATTCATAATGAGCAGATGACCCAGTGTGCCTGCTATAAGGATGAAATGGACACCATCAAGCTGCCTAGATGACCACAAAGCCCATGGATATTCCAGAATTTCCTTCAAACCAGAGTGTCATCCAACATTGCCTAGTGTGAGCAAAGTTGGTTTGGGGGGAAAAACCTCAAGACACTTACCTAAGCATTTATTATATATCTCAAGACTGCAAGTGCATGATCTGGAGTGAATATGGTATTTTTTATTGATATACATAAGCCCTTGGTCAATAGATAAATCTGATTTTCAACCTCACTGTTTTTAACTTAGTCATATTAAACATTTTCACATAAGCAAACATTACTAATGCTATAGGAACACATCAAAATGTGTTGTTGAAAGCAGGGAGTTTTGCTCTTAGTTTACTCCTCTGTTATCACTGGAATCCATACTGCCTTCATAAAGCTAGTTATTCTCAACAATTTGCTGCGATGAATCCTTTTTAATCTCCTGCATATATCTCTCTCTCATACCAGCACAATGCTTTATTGAACACAGCCCATGGTGACAAGCTATTAACAGTCATCTAATCCATACTGCTGTGAGATTTAAAGGAGGTGCAGTGGTTGAAACTGAATTCCACAGAGGTATTAGCCACAATCTAGCATACAGTTATTCACACTTAAATCCTATTGATTTGAGCTGACAAGGATATTTGAATGCTAGATTGCAATCATCACTTACCAAGCAACAGCAGCAGTAAAAGTCTAGCTTACAGATATATGTAAGAATGCAGGGGTTTGCAGAGTTTGGTTCCAAGGTCCACCTAAGTCACTTATATCTCTGCTATGAGTCATCTCGGGCTTTGGGATTATTAAGAGAGGCCTTCTCTCAGTTTCACTACCATTGCATATATGATTGGTGAAGATGGAGATATAGGGCTACCTCCAAATAAAATAGTCTGAAGCAAACCAATATGATTGGTTTCTGAGCCTTCTACAAGATCTACAAGCTTTCAGTACATGAAAAACTTCAGAACAAAGAGAAGGAGGAGAAAGAAGAAAAGCTTGGTTTACTCAGGGTTCTCCAACTGCAGACCTTTTGATGAAGGTACATTAATGGAAAGTATCAGAACCTGTTTCAGCTAATTTTCTCCTCCATGACATGTAATGACTGGTAATCATGATTAACTGGCTGTTAAATTCCCTTTGCTGCTTGCTCACTGATCGGCTGATATGAAATTCTGCTGTGTCTCTCTGTTGTTTGGTCAGCCTGTTATTCATCCAGTCTGTTGTGTTCCACCTAAGATATATCATAGTGCATAATTGTAGCACTTTGATATCACTTGAATTGCTGTGGCTCTACCATATGGATTTCTGAAATTTGTAGTTCAGTGGAAACACTCAACATAGTGTAGTCTCCCCCCCCCCTCACCAAACTCTAATTACAGGAAAGTAGATTCTACCTGAACATTAGGAAGAACTTCCTGATTGTGGCCCCTTCTACACTGCCATATAAAACCCAAAATAAAGAATTAGAACTCTGTTACAGTATCTCACAAAAACTTAGATCCCAAGATTCTGTGAGTAGGAGTCACAACAGGTACAGTGATATCACTCTGCTATAATGCAGTCTGGATACATGCCAGGTCTTCATACAAGCTCAGTCTTTCATGGCTTCAGCACTGTCTGTTGGAAAGCTTGCTGAATAGGATGAACATAATGGATATCTAGGAGTATTTCTTGCATCCCAGCTCCTTCAGTGAGGACTATTGAAGGTCTTCTCTCTAGCGAGTGGAGCAGCAGGAGGGAATTCAGCTTCTCAATTCTGAAGTAAAGAACTATCTAATATAGCTCTCTTGAGGAGTAGAGGGGGTCCTGAGGCTTTACCTGAATGTTAACAAGTCACTTTTTTAAACCTCATCTCCCCAAATCTAGTACTGGATTCAGGGAGCTGTAGTACAAGCATATATTTTCCAAGCTCTGGGTTCCATATACACAGAGACCCTAGCTCTACAACAGGTCTTTGGGGTGTTCTAAACTTTAGCTCTTGAGATCCTTGATCATTATCCAAGACAGCTAAAGCTTCTGGGATTCCAAACCACCCACAAAATTAAAGTTTAGTAATCACTACTTTAGGGTACTCTAGGTCTGCTGCCCTGAAAACTGGGACTCAGAGCAAAGGGTTCTAATTACAGGAAAGGAGATTGCACCTGAACATTAGGAAAAAGCTTCCTGTCTGTGGCCCCTTCTACTCTGCCATATAAAATCTAGTTTATCTGCTTTGAACTAGATTATATGGCATTGTAGACTCAGATAATCCAGCTCAAAGCAGAGAATGTGTATCATCTGCCTTGATATTCTGGATTATATGGCTTGTAAAAGGGCCCTCAAAGAACCATTCAGCCATGAATTTCTTTGCCTCAGAGTGTGGTGGAAAATCCTTCCTTGGAATTTTTTAAACAGAGGCTTGATGACCATCTGTCAGGGTTACTTTTATTGTGCTTTTCCAGCATAGCAGGGGGATGGACTAGATGGCCCAGCTCTATTATTATATGATTCTATGATTGTATGTCTACATGGGCCAAACAAACCAGATACATTTTGCAACTGTTGTGGAGTCCGTGTGATGTCTGGCTGATTTCTCAGCAGAAATGCTGTTTCCAGCCATTAATTCAGAATAAGGGGGAACAGAATCACTCCAGAGCTCCAGGAACAGCAGCCCCAATGCACTCTTGACCCAGTTGACCATCTGTACCAGCAAAAAGCTCTGGGGAGGTTTCCATGCTGCATCAAAAGCAGCTCTGGCACCATATTCTGTATTATTTGGGTAAGTGTAGATGGAGCCTTATTGCCCTGAAGTAACCAAAACTGCACATAGTATTCGAAGCATGGCCACTCCATAGATTTACATAATGATATAATTATATTGGAAGTTTTGTTTTCAGACACCTTTTCAAATTATTCTAAACAGAGGATGCAACTTTACAATTAGTTCTGGTCCCCAGCTATCCCCTATTGCTCTAGCAGATCCAGTCCTTCTCCATCCTACCCTTCCACTCTTCTAGTATCTTCTAGGGTTGTGCATTTGTATGGAATCCATTTCTGTATGTTCCATTCATATGGCCTCATTTTCATTTTTGGCTCCGCTTCCGAAAATGGGTGTCTATACAAATGGGCGTTTTGGAAAAGGTCTGAAAAAAAGAATATTTTTGTGCCTGTCAGGGCACTGAACGGCAAGTGCCTCTTCAAGGTCTGAAGTGGAGTGCTGAGTAAGATGCGCTTAGCGTTCGGCACTCCACTTCAGGGCCTGCTGGCAGGCCTACTCGCCAGATGCAGTCTTTTTCCAAGGAGGGTGCATCTAGCGAGCAGGCCCAAAACACACGCACGTGCCAGACCCTGAAGTCGGTGCCGAAGATGTGCTGTGTCCACACATGCTGATGGAGTTACAGTAAGGTTTTTTTTTTCCTTTGCTTTACACGGTTAAGGGGGGAGAAGAGAGAAGCACCCATGCCCCCAGGGCCTGCAACCCTGGCAGACATGAAAATCAGACGACAAACAGTTACCATTCCCACTTTTGATTAATTTCACTGGTGTTTCTGTACCAGAGGGGGGTGTACCGATTCGTGCATTCTGAATAAACAAAACGAACGAAACGGATGAAACAGTAATTGAGGCCATGTCTAGTATCTTCCTCCTCCTCCACTTCACTACTCATAGCTTTTCTTTTTACCATAGCCTCCAAATCCTCCAATAATTTTAACAACTAATTCCAGTGAACCAGTACAAATCAGCTGAATCACATTATCATTTTCATCACATTATACACTGAAGTTATTGACTGGATGCTGTTTTTCTGAGTGGGCAGATCCACTCTTTATAATTCCTAAGGAAAGACCTCTGTCTCTGAAAGTCCATGATGTAAATATGTTTACTGTTATGGAAGTTTTCTTTATACACAGAAGTAAGATAAGTTTTATATCACTTCAAGCACCTAGTCTTAAAATGGCAACAGCAGCAGCTTTGTCTAAATCTAAAATTATTCCCCAGTTGAATGATGATAATAATAATAAAAACCATCCTACTGTTTCATGACAACTCAGGGAATTGTATTTTTACTTCTGGAAGTGCCAGATGAAATGGTTGAACTTTCAGGAAGTTGGACAGGTAAAATTTATATTTCCCAACTCACCATGAGGTTTCCCTGTGAAGAAAAGAAGCCAGATACAGCTGAACACAAAAATAGGACAAGTAGGCGCATTTTCACTATAAAAGGTGGCTTATGGGCATTATCTCAAAATTCCCCACCTTTTGTTTTTCTGTCTGCCAAAAGTACACTCTCAAAATAACAAGAAAAAATGGGAAAGCCCCATCATAGGCATCTTATCAAATTAAAGATACTTGCAGCACCTTTGGGTGCAATGCTAACCCATTAAGATCAAAGTGAGCTTCGCTACAGACTTCTGTGGACCGTGGATTGCACACTTGGGGATCTCTTCTTTGAAGAAGGGAGTTAATAGCTTGTTACTTTAATGAAGCAAAGCCAGTTTAGGGCACTCCTGGGTGCTCATTCAGCACAGTAGTTAATCTCAAACTGGAAATGTGTGCAAGGGCCTAAAATCAGAACTCGAAGCCACATTCACCCACGTGATAAAAAAAAAAAAAGACAGTTTTGGCTCAATTGGAATCTAAGGGCTGATTGCTCTGCAGATTAGCCAATTTTTCACAACAAGCACTGTGCATGGATTTGTGCTTTTTTCATAACCAGTGCCTGTGTGTTTGTTTATGGTCCCTTGCTCCTTCTTCACTCCCTTTTCTCCATGGCAAATGTGTTGCCCATTGCAACAACTCTTCGGTAACCTTCCTTTCCTTCTCTTTTATAAAGGAATGGATGCCAATGGGCTCTATAGAGCAGAAGAAACCAGACTACAAGGTTACAGGCTTTCTTCATGTTGTTTCGTTTTTCTTTAAAATCTGTGGTTGACCAGCTGGAACCAAATGCAAAACATTAGCTTAGAATGATGCCCCTTTCACACAGCTGTATAAAATCCACATTGAACTGGAATATATGGCAGTGTGGACTCAGATATCCCAGTTCAAAGTTGGTATTCTGGATTATCTGCTTGACTTTCTGGGTAATATGGCTGTGTGGAAGGGCCCTGAGATATCATGTTAATGTCTGCCAATCACAACCCAGAGAATGCTGGAATGGGGACTCTACAGGGGTGAAAGTATATAAAATTGAGTGTGATCCTCTGTGGTTATAATGCAATTTGACACCACTTTAACTGCCATGGCTCAGTGCTATGGAATCTTGAGATTTGTAATTTGGTTAAAAAATTCAGTCTTTGGCAAAAGATGGCTAAAGACTTTGTAAAACTACAATTCCTATGATTCCATAACATTGAGTCATCATAGGTAGAGTACAGTCAAACTGCATTAATTCAAGAGTGTAGATGCACCCTGAGGCTTATCTCAGTCTCCTTCCACACAGCTGAATAATATTCCACATTATCTGCTTTGAACTGAAATATATGGCAGTGTGGACTCTGAGTTTGGAACTTCAGGATCAATCTGAGAGGGGATCTGTATGTGATGTTATGGATTAGATGTGTGGGTAGGGAAAAATAATGTTGAGCTTTTATTAGAGAAATTAAGCTTTATATTGAATATCTATTTAATAAGCTATTTTTGAATCATATACAGAATGTTTGAATACCTAGTGTGGTGACAGTATCTATTTAAGGATGATGTCCAGTGGTGGGACATCTAGAAGGTCTTTACATTGGACGCCGCAGTGGTGGGACACAAAAAGATCTCACAATTGTTGGCAGTGGTGGAATAAGTACCGTGTTTCCTCGAAAATAAAATAGTGTCTTATATTAATTTTTGCTCCCAAAGACACACTAGGTCTTATTTTCAGGGGATGTCTTATTTTCCCTCTTTGTCTTTCGCCTTCCTCAGAGGAGGAGGACAAGGGAGCCACTGCCACCAAGGAAGGCAAAGGACAAGGAGGAAAAGGTGCATGCCTTTCCCTCCTTCTCCTTCACACCGCACAAGCCTTCCTTGGTGGCGGCAGCTCCCTCCTCCTAGGTCTTACTTTCAGGGGATGTCTTATATTTGGCAATTCCACCAAACTTCTACTAGGTCTTATTTTCAGGGGATGTCTTATTTTCAGGGAAACACGGTAGATCCCTCAAGATGTACACTAAGGGCCCTTCCAGACAGGCCCTATATCCCAGGATCTGACCCCAGGTTTTCTGCTTTAAGATGAATGATATGAGTCTACACTGCCATATAATCTGGGATAAACAAAAAACCTGGGATCAGATCCTGGGATATAGGGCCTGTCTGGAAAGGACCTTAGAATCAAGAAACAGAGTTGATCTTAGTGCATTTCTGATTCATTACCTAGGCTTGAACTTTTAGTCTTTTCACCCAAAAATCTATTTCTGGTTTCCACCCTCAAGCTTTTTTTCTTGTAATATTCTGGGGAACTATTCAGACATTAGAGTCTTAAATCCTTGGTGATTTACTTCAGGTAAACTGAGAATTTATTAAGAGGCTCAGTCCATCCCTATTATAGCAAACAACAGGCTGTCACCACAGGGCAGTGTGGAGGTAATGGCAAAGTCTTAGACATTGGGTGGCGAATTTCTAAACATAAATACCTCCTCTCTAAGTATGTCACTTATCATATTGACAGGAATGTCATAACTGCATATATTATGTTTTACTATAGTTTTTACTGATAATAATAATAATAATAATAATAATAATAATAATAATAATAATAATAATATAAAAGTTTATTTTTAACCCAGCCTTTCTTCCTGAAGGGACTCAGGGCAGCTTCCAAACTCAGGGTGGCTTCCAAACAACTATTAAACAACCAATTACCTGATGCTAATAAGATCAAAGCCAAAGTGCAATAAATAGACTAAGTACAACATTTGAAATAACATTTAAAACATGGAAAGGAAGCTAAAATGTCAGGGGAAAGAAGAATATCTTTGCCACTAGGCAGATTTTTATGTTAGCTGCATTTAATAAGCAGAGTGTCACAACCAAGAAGCCCTCTTTCTTGCTGATGTTCATCTAACCTCATTTAGGATACTTGGAAAAAGATATCCTAAGGTCTAAGGACCCAGTGATGTACATATTGGAGGAAGTGTTCTATTATAAACTCAGACCAGTCAATTGTCTATTTCTAGTTGTGAGAACAAGGACAATAGAGGAACAATGTAAGATGGTGGAAGAGCTATGACTGAATTGCACAGATTGAAGCTAAATGTGGAGACTGAATCAGGACAACTAGGCTGGCAAGGCTAGGTTTTTTCTCCCCATGCTACTTTTCCTGGTCTGAGTGGCCCCCTCAATTAATGACCTTGTGAGGAAAAATATACAAATTCCAAAAAGGAATTTGCAACATTTTCCCTTTTGGAAAAAGCAGACATTTGTAGTTCTTGAGATGTTTTGCGGGCTTTAGATCAGGAAATGATGTCAGGAAGGCAATTAATCCCCTCTCATACACACACACAGACAAAAGCCAACATACACCTGATTTAATCAGGATCTCTCCCAATCATCCCATCATTTTGTCACACCTACATGTGACATTTAGAGCAAAGGATAAACTTGCCTTGGTGGTTTTGACTTTATTTCCACTGCTGCACGACCAACCTGAATAATCTGGAAGCACTTTACAGTCTTCTCCATCCAGACAAGGGTTCATATGACACCACCACTTCTGGATGACAATGGCAGCTGGAAGAAAAAGACAAAGTAGGTTTTTAAACAGCAAAATAAAACAAGTTCTTATCAAATGACTTATAGGTTAATACAGCCTTCTACAACATGGTGCCTTCAGCTGTTTAGTGGCTGGCACAGTTAAGCATATTTGTAGAGTGATAGGATAGAAAAGGCTAGGCTAATGCAATGCCTTCATACCAAGTGTAAAAACTGTAATTCATATTAATTCAATTTATATTCCACTATTTCTCTAATAGAGCAGCTCTTTATATAAATCACACAGCTAAAAATCATGAAAAGCTAACACCACAAATTACATATATCTAAAACAGGCAATTCTAAATATCTGCAAAAATCCAACCACAACAATATAAACAAACAAAAGCATTAGAAAAATTAGACACTTTCCAGTTTTCTGAATGCTTGTACAAATAGGTATGTTTTTTTAAAAAAAATTTTTTACAAATCTGCCATCTGAACGTAAACAGAAAGACCTCTTGGAGAACTGCATCCTCAGAAATCAGAAGAATGGTTTTCTAAGGCAAATCTCTGGTACCACATGCTAGAAATATTATAAGGACCAACAAACAATTTGAAGGTCACAGCACCAATTATTTTTGAAAATTTGATTATAAGACTCTTCTAAAACAGGAGTCATGTCTGCTGGAAATATCTGATAAAACTCTTATGCCAAACTGCAGAAAACATAAATCCTGAAATCATAAGTACACTTATTGTTTTGTGAGTGTAAACATTGTGTTAGTAGTAATTTGAGCCTTTTTCATTCATTGTCCTTTGTAGTTCTGATCTTGTAACCTTAGCAACCTGTGTGCAGAGCAGAAATAGTGAGGAGAACTACAAAGGGTGAACAGTAGTTGTTGCCTTTGCTTATTGTTACTTGCTGTCAAGTTGACTTTGACTTATGGCAACCCAAAGAATGAGGGACCTCAGGGATCCCTGGTCATAAACTGCCTTGATCTGTTATTGCAACCTCAGAGTTGAGACTTCCGTCTGCACTGTGGTCCCCATTTTTTTCCCTACTACTTTCTACTTTACCAAGCAAGAACATTTGTCAATGAATCACACTGTACCATGGCATGTCCAATGTATGAAAAGCTCAGTTTAGTCATCTTTGGTTCCAGAGAGATGTTGGGGTTGATTCACTCTCAGACCAATCAATTTGCTTTTTTAGCAATCCATGGTGTCATAGAACCATCTTCCAGCATCACATTTCAAATTAACTGATTTTCTATCTGTCAGCTTTTCTCACTGTCCAGTTGTGTCCAACCACAGAGAGAAATGTGAGATGTTACTGCAAGGATAATACCGATCAAGCCACCTACACTATTCCTGGCACAATGTTTGTGAGCCACATTTCCATGGAGTTTCTTTGGGCAAAGAAACTCTCCTGGAGTTAGAAACCCTGCACAGTCATCTATAGCTGTGTTTTCACTGGACTAAACTGGCTGGGGACCCACCACCAGTCTACCTGTACAGCAATGTTTTGCCCATGAAATTGAGGAGTTATGGGATTATCCAGAAACAAGGAATGGGATGAAGATAATGTCCGTACTTTATCATGCTGGAGATCTGAGACAGAAATCTTCCCTAGGAGCCTTTAGCTCCTCTAATTAACCTGGAGTACCCAAAGATTCCTACAGAAGTTTTCTCTCATTTTAATATATAAATATATTTATATCAGTTTTCCCCATTTTTGTGGTGGTTCTGCACTCCTAACCTGCAAACATGTAACTGCTGTGATGGATTTTAACTATGATTTTTTTTAGTGCTGGTTGTGTTTAATTCTATTTGAATTTTTGCATAAGTATATATTTTATATTGTATACTAATGCTTTTATATCAAGTGGCTTTGAGTCCTTTTTGGGGAGAAAAAGTGGGATATAACAACAACAACAACAACAACAACAACAACAAAAACAACAACAACAACAACAACAACAACAACAACATGTCTACTGTGTTGTAAGCTAGTTTGAGTCTCATTTTAGTGAAAGGTGTGACATACAATAAACAAGCGAACATGTCCTCTTTCTTAACTGCAAGTCGTCCAAACCCAAACCCTGCTCCATTTTTCCCTTTTATTGACCTTCCATTTGTCTGGAAAAGGAAGAGGAAATGAGACCATTTTGCTACAGCAAGCAGACTGAAATGCCATAGCTTGCGGTTCTACAACAGCTTCAACACCATTACGAGGAAAGAGAGGACATCAGCCCAGGTACATTAACTGCACAGATCCATCTTTAACATATTAGCCTGTCTAAAACAATGCACTTACAAACCATCATGACAGCCATTGTTGGTTTGTTGGTAGATAGACGTTCAGAATCAATAGTGATGATTATGTATTTGTTTCATTGGATATTTCTGCCCTTTTTGGTAAAATACTTCAATTATTTTACTGAGATAAAGCATACTGTTTATATATACATGCTGCAGTGCTGCATAAGATAAAGGTGCTTAACAGTGCAATCCTATGCATCTCTATTCAGAAAAATTGTGTGTGATTGGAGCCTAAATTCCTTTGACTTCAATAAGATTTAAGGTGTTTCTGCACATGATTGTGAACAAAGGAAGCTACCCTCAATCAGTCTTCTCTTTCATTTCTTCATTATGATTTATCATATCGTGTTTATTGCTTGGGGGGAGGAGGGGAGTCATAAAATGTACTTACACATTCCTTATTTGATTCAGTGAATGCAATTCATCAATGTATATGAAATTACTACAAAATATATTGGTTCACCATCCAAACTGAATGAGATGCTGAAATATGAAAATGAATGCTAATTCTGTTAATTCAAACAACATTTTTCTATGCATGTATACCACATTTGTTGATAATTTCAATTCTTTACAAAAGGGTACTACATCACAATTTTTACACCTAAAGGACAAAGCAATAAAACAGTAATTCATAGGGCACTTTTTGGTCCCAAACTCTAAATTAAATTAACTAGCAGCAGGTTGACAATGGTACATTCAGAAGCCTGGATGTTGATTCAATTATTTTATTCCTGCTATGCATTTTCAATGCAGGTAGCAAGTAGAGGTGCCTTTGGGTGGGAGTCTGTAATTTCATTGCCTGAAGCTTCATTTAATAAAAAGAATGCAAATTATCTCTCAGATCTGCTTCTTAAAAGTACATTCATATGTTTCCAGTAAACATTTATTTTGGCTTAACTTGTTAATGATTACTTGTTAATTCAAAATGTGAGTGTAGCGACGCAACCTTGAGTTTAAAAGACAAACATCTAAAAGATACAAATGAAAAGGATAAAAATGTGCCATGATGTGCGGAAGCCAGTAAGGAGGCTTGGAGGATTCAGTTCCTTCCATCTTCTCAATTCTCTTCCTCAAGGCCAATTTTTTTTCATTAGGCCTTATGATGCAAGCACTCAGGGGACAGATTTTGGTCAACCACAGAAAGAATCCATAGTCTATTATGTATGAGTCATCTCCACCTCCGCAAGGCTCCCCTTGGTTGTAGTCATGCATGTGTGGTGGAGAACATTGTCACATCACCAGGGTTTCAGTAAAATTCCACTTTTAGTTGTGTATAACAGCAGCTTGGGCTAGATGCTCCTTGGGGTCCCAGTTATATGATTCCAGACTAGTCAATGTCTATATAAGTCAAAACTAGCAACTACGCTGTTCCCATAGTCAGTGTTTTTGAGCTCAAAGTTCAATGTCCTTTCTTGGTCTGCCTGATGTAATTTTGAACTCCTGGTGGACCAACTAAAAATCTTTATGCTGTATTTCAAATCTGGTATTATCATTATTATTTTCTAGAAATGTACTAAGTTTACAATGGGTGTCAAAAACCATTGGGGAAAAAAGATACAAGTAAGACAAAATATATATATATATAACGCACTTAGGCCCTTTCTACAACCCTTGGCCCTGGTAATATGTATTGGCTACCCACAATCAACCTTGCACCCATAAATGGATTGTAAATGTTCTGCCTTGATAGCCACCACAGTAGATCTTCATTGTGCTGATCTTTGCTCAGAAAAGTACACTGTGATCCAGCAGTTGATTCTCTAGACCGGCGGTTCTCAAAATGTGCTCAGTGGAGCCCTTGGGATTCCGCAAAGCATATTGAGGGGCTCTGCGATTCCTTCCCCCTCCTCTCCTCTTCTCCCCCTCCAAGATTTCCGTCTTCTTTCCTGCTTCTCCCCTCCTCTTCCTCCCTCGCCCCCAAAAGTCTTTTCCCACCGCCTCCCTCGCCACCCAGATCCCTTTCCCCTCACCTTGCTTGATTCCAAAACCCTGTTTCCCTCCCACTGCTCAGGAGGTGCATTGTTTTGTACTTTGCCTTCCTGGCAGATTGGGATTCCTCCTATTACTATTATTACAAAGGCTGGGTGGACATCTTTTGGGGATGCTTTGATTGTGCTTGACCTGCTACTGTCCCAGCCCATCTGTCAAATTTTAAAACACAATGTATCAAAAAGCTTGCCCATAATATAGAATATAAAAACATTTTGGGGGACTCCACGAGAAACTTTTGCTTCAAAAAAGGGCTCTGTGGGTGAAAAAGTGTGAGAACCCCTGCTTAGACCTAGCTTTTTCCTCACTCTCAAACTTTCAGCTTTCCTGAGGTCTGTTGACAGTAAAATACTGTATTACTTTCCAGCCTTTGGCTGAGACCCTCCTAGCTGTTCCGTTCTCCATATATTTTCTTTTTTGTTCTCATTGCTCTCTATTTTCCACCTTCTTCTCCTTAGCCCTGTTCTCATCCTCCCTTCTGGGCTCTTCTGTAGCTCAACATTCCCTTCAGTTCTTTAAAGTTCAGACTTCAACTGTCTTCTCTCCACTATGGCTTTTTCTGCTTTCTGAAAGATTTATCCTTGACACTCCAAAGTGTCCGATCAGCATACTCTCCAACACTTCACTGATGAAAACTGGGACATGTGGTGCTAAGCATAATTAGAGTGTGATCAAGTGAGCAAAAGTTATCAGAGGAAAAAGAACCCACAAGCTAGGGCAAGTTGCAGCAATTTGCTTTTACCTTAACCTATAGGGAAGAACAAGATTTTACTCCCGCATAGCCTCTCTCCCCTGATAAGTTAGCTGCTTGAACTCAATTTGCACCAACTGAAGCAAACTGTAAACCAAGGAAGAAATTAGGAAAAGGAGAAAGAAACTGAGGTGTCGGAGGATTAACCGGAACTGTCCTTGCCAAATACAGGCTTTTGTATCAAGCTGCATTTCGTGTGGGGAGGGGGGCTTTCTGTTTTGTACTTCTGAATAAACGGAAGAAATTGTAAGAACAAATTTCACACACACACACACACACACATATATACTGTATATGGAGTTACACTTAAAAAATGTACCTGTTCAGACTTACATACAAATTCAACTTAAGAGGAAACCTAAGAACTTATCTTGTTTGTAACTTGGGGACTGCCTGTGTGCACAAACTAATAGATTTTGTCACATATCAGGGCTATTTCTTCAATTTATGCTTTTCAATAAGGAACTTCAACCCATCTCATGCACGAAAAGAACTTAACCAGAGTATGGACAGCAGACATTAAACAAATTCTCTTGTTTTACTTCTCTCTTTTTCTGTGATCTCATGAAGATTTCATACTTTGTCTCAACTAGGAGCAGATCTCTCATGTTGCAAGCCAGATTAGGTACAGATTAAACTGAATGTATGAGTATATCAGGAGGATCGTTCCCCCCGCACCACTATAAATATTCTATGGGGAAACATCTGTTGCTGTTCTTGCTGAGAGAATCCCGGTGGAATTTAGGAGTACTTTCTCTTTAGTGCAATGAAGCTCTCCTAATTATGAATGAACAACCAAAGGAATGAATGATTAGAAGACTACTTTAGCTTTGCAGAAAACTTCAACAAAAAGGTGAAAACTGACTAGGATATTTGAATCAAATTACAAGAAAACTGGGATTAAACTAATTGGGTCTATTTGGATTCTTTAAAGAGTAACTTTCTGAGCCACAACTTCTAGGACAAAGGCTTTGGAGAGCTGACATAAAAAAATGTTTTCCAAACTCTGTGCCAAACAGAACAAAATGACAGCAAAACTCTCTTACCAGTCCAGAGTATGGCATCCTTCATAGACATGAGTCGGTTTTGCTCAAAGCAGGGTTGAGGAGTATATGATCCTCCAATAGTGTTGAATACCAATGGCCATCAGCCCCAGTCAGTGATGAGGTATTATGGGGATAACAATTTCTCCATATCTCAGAGCACTGAAAGTTACTTGCTCCTTATGTTGACCCACAGTTTACACAGTGGAAGAAGGCAGTTACAGGAAGTTTATTTATGCTTTAGCTTCTTGAAAGTGGCTGATAGCCAAGTTCTCCATATTAACCCAACAGTTTTTATTCCCACAAAATAAGTCAGAGTAAAAGAAATCCCTTGATGACTTTAAATTTAATTGTTTACTTCTTGTTAAAAATCACAGAAGAGGTTGACCTTTAGGAAACACAATACTGTAGTATGTAGCTCTGTTGGAATGCTACAACTGCAGCATGAGGCAGCTGAACACTCTCTCTTTCATTTCTGTTTAATTTTTTTATTCTCCTTTTCATTTGTTAAACTGCTTGGAGAGCCCAGCAAATCGATATATCTCAAAGGGGAAAAAAATACAAAACAAAGAAGAAAACCGCAAGCCATTCCCATTTCTGGGGGCACATTCAGCCTCCCAAAATATAACGGGAGTGGCTGACTTATACACCATATGTCTCAGTTGTAGCTTTAAGGTCTCTTAGGCCTCAAAGGGCTATTTTCTGGAGCCTCTTCCTTATTGCTTACCAAAAATAAAAAAAAACTCATCACCGGAAAGGATGCTAAAGTAAACTGTGTGTACAGAGCAAATTAAAAAATATGTAAGTATTCCACTTGGAATACAAATGCTATAGATTTATTTGATGGACAACTCCAGAATAATTGGCCATCTCTTCTCTATCTTTAAATTTGACTTGGACTGGACAGAAAGCAGAGACTGTCTTCAAATAGAGACCTGTCCTTTTTAGGGTGCATCTAAACTGTAGAATTAATGCAGTTTGACATCACCAGTTGCCATGGCTCAATACATATGGCAAGCGAGGAGGAGCTGAAGAAAATCAAAAGCTATTAAACATCAAGAAAACCAAGATTATGGCAATCAGACTAATTGATAACTGGCAAATGGAGGGAGAAAACGTGAAGGCAGTGACAAACTTTATACTTCAAGGTACAAAGATTATTGCAGACACAGACTGCAGCCAGGAAATCAGAAGACATTTACTTCTTGGGAGAAGAGCAATGACCAACCTCAATAAAATAGTGAAGAGTAGAGCCATCACACTGGTAACGAAGGTCCGTATAGTTAAAGGAATTGTATTCCCCGTAGTAAGCTATGGATGTGAGAGCTGGACCATAAGGAAGGTTGAGTGAAAGAAGACAGGTGCTTTTGAACTGTGAGGTTGGAGGAAAATTCTGAGCGCCTTGGACCCCAAGAAGATCCAACCAGTCCATACTCCAGGAAATAATGCCTGACTGCTCACTGGAGGGATGTTAGAGGCAATGGTAGAGTACTTTGGGCACATAATGAGAAGACAGGAAAGCTTGGAGAAAAGAATGATGCTGGAGAAAATGGAAGGAAAAAGGAAGAGGGGCTGACCAAGGGAAAGATGGATGGATGGTATTCTTCAAGTATCTGGCTTGACCTTGAAGGAGCTGGGGGTGGCAACAGGCAACAGGGAGCTCTGACATGGGCTGGTCCATAAGGTCACAAAGAGTCGGAAGCGACTGAACAAATAAACAACAACAACAAATGCTTATGAAATCATGGGATTGGTGTGAGGCACTAGGACTATTTGGTATCCACAGTAAAATATATTGTAAAATGACAACTGCCATGATCCATAGCACTGAGCAGTTAATTCTAGATGAACAGTAAAACACCCGTGTCTATCCACTGTTCCAACTTCAATACTTTCACACCTTTTGCATTTGGTGTTCTTCCACTTGGTTTGAACCATGATCATTCCTAACATCACACCACCCAGCATGCCATCTGATGGATGTTAGGGTCCAACAACACCCCCCAACCCATATGGTATAATGACAAATTTGGAAATGCAGGTGGTCCTCATGACAGTTATCACCCAGGAAAGGTCAAAGACAGAGCTAAAGGTGCTTTTTCCTAACATTATGAAGAAATATTGTTATATCAAGCTCAACAAACCATTAAATCAGTTTCCATCTGCATCGAGAGCCAGTACCTAAGAAAAGGAATAAGTCTGAACTGCATCTTCAAGAGACAGACACTCTATAATGCTTTGCAGTATGGCAACAGTTGAGAACAACATCTTGTTAGACAAATACCCTTCCAAATCTGTTGTGAAGACTGAAAAGAAGTTTGGAAGCAAAAAGGAAATCAGAGAAGATGCTAGATGTTTGTCACCATTCCTGCTAATGAAAAAAAATACTGGCTTTCTGATACAGGTCGCTCTTGGCTCCATTACATCTCTGCTCACCCCTAAAGCTGGCATGATTCAGTCCACAACAGAAAAAAAACAGGAAACATGACTGCAGCCTGTAGAGGAGACAGACACCATAGATTGCAGCATCTTTAATCCTTTCCATAAGCAGATCAATATCAGACAAC
This sequence comes from Anolis carolinensis, assembly GCF_035594765.1. Classification (NCBI taxonomy): domain Eukaryota; kingdom Metazoa; phylum Chordata; class Lepidosauria; order Squamata; family Anolidae; genus Anolis; species Anolis carolinensis. The sequence goes on from NC_085842.1 coordinate 44,841,447, forward strand.
TATTTCAAGCAATCCACAATTTTCATCTGATCTCTTCTCCCCCTCCCCTTCCTCATCCTTTTCTTTTAATGAGGTGCTTTTACTTTTATCATCACCTCCATTTGCAACTGAACAGCACAGAGGAGCTGCAAAGTGCTGCACCAACATTAATTAAGCCTTGCAACTTGGATGGCTATTATTAGACCCATTTCACAAATGAGATAGAGTTTTAAGCAAGACACAATTTAAAGCATTACAATTCTCTCATTCATGGCATTCAAGGCATTTGGCCGGCTGGATTTCAAATTTTAATTACTGTTTGTGGTTATTCCTGTTGATTGCTTTTACCACCTGACAATCTACTTGGAACAAGTTCCCTAGCCTCCTTTAATCAAAATACTGTAAAGCTTTTTCCTTGTGACAAAGTTTGTCTAACACAGATGTTTGTTTGGCCTATTCAAAACAAGGATTTTCTTGAACTGTCACAAATTAGATTTTGAATCTTTGCCAGGCTTGGAATGGTTTTCTTTCTTGTGGACAAAGTACAACCACAACAAATTAACTGCACTTTGCTTTGTTCTTAAGTAAGTAAAACCATCCTGGACCAGACCAAAGCTGCATTTGGTTCTCACTAGAATAAGATATACAGTTATCACTCCACATTTGTGGTTTTGACTTTGATTAATTAATCCATTAAGGATTTGTTTGAAAATCATCTCTGATGTAACTCTATGGTCAATTTTGTCCAGTCACCTCTCTAGAAATCTCTAGGTCATCCAGTTGAAGTTGACCATAAATTATACTGGAAGGCCAAAAGATTCCTAGAGAGTTGTTCTCCAGATTTAAAAAAGCATTTTTTATTCATGGTTTCTCACTTTCTAGGAGTGCCCCTAACCCGAGTAAATGTGGAAGGCTGACTGCACAAGGAATGCCCACAAGCAAGGCATGAGCACAATATGACAGTGTGTTGAAGAGAGGGTGGGCCCAGGAATGGAGCTTGAAAAGGCAAGACACCAAACACAGCTAGAGGGGAGATGTAAACTAGGAGAGGAATGACAGGGAGGATATGGTGAGAATGTGAGAACAAAGGGAAGGATTTGGCTGAAAGGACATAGGACCTTGGAACTGTGGGATTTATCTTGGAAAAAGAGAGATAACTAAGACCCTTTCCACACAGCTGTATAAAATCCACACTGAACTGGATTATATGGCAGTATGGACTCAGATAATCCAGTTCAAAGCAGATATTCTGTATTATATGGCTGTGTGGAAGGCCCCTTAGTGACTGTGAGAAATTATTTCCTTCTCACACGTCTTAGGGCACTTCCAGACATGGGGAAAACCCATGCCAAAGTGGGTTGTCTGTTATTTATATGCTTACGGGAAGGATTAATTGTATTGAAATCTATCATCTCTGTCTCCTCTACAGGGTGCAGCCATGTTCCCCGTGTTTTGCTTTTTCTGTTGTGGATTGAATCATGCCAGCTTTATGTCACAGCTATCAAACTGGAGTTCCAAACATTCAACCCCTTCTGCGGAAGTTGCACCCTTCGTCCAAGGAGAAAAGCCCAAACACAAACTGTCTTTTAGTAAAGAAATATTTATATGAAAATATATACAAACATAACAGTCCTTGGCTTTTATCAGCAGCTTTCAACTGGCGAAACAAAATGTTATCTTCAAGCTTTCTTCAGCTGCACTTCAACAGCTTTCCAACAGCAACACCATCATCGTCACCAGCATCCTCATCTTCACATTCACATTCACTAACTCAAGATTTACTCAGTCTCTATTAATAGCACTCAGTCTTTAGCAGGTGTCTTGATTGCTGCTGGTCATACATGGATAGGACATGATTCTTACAAACACTCATCCATTTTTACATAAGAAATGACCTAAATAATATAAAACTCTGACACTTTAGGGGTGAGCAGAGGTGTGACAGAGCCAAGGGTGACCTGTATCAGAAAGCCAGTATTTTTTCATTAGCAGGGATGTTTTTTGAATCCACACCCTCCCAAAAAAAGGGCTTTCCCGGTTGGGTGTCCCCATGCCCTCCCAATACCTTGTGTGAGAACATGGGGCCACCCCACCCCACCCTGCTAAAAAGCTCTTAAAATTGAAAGAAACCCTCCTGAAGGCCTCCTGGTGCATACAAACAACTATCTTCACCACAGCCTGAAAACTCTTATATTGAACTGCAAGGTCAGCTGGCTTGCCAGACAGACTAACCACATGACACTCTCAGACATGACTGATTATTCCTGTTCCTTCCATCACCGTTTCCAACATAAATATAAAAGTGCAGAATCCTTTTGAAGACCCCTCATAGTATATGCTATGGTAGGCCAGGAGAATAGCTGTTATCATCAGATGTAATTGCCCTGTGACCAGGGCCGGTCGGAGATAAATTTAAATATTAAGCGGGGGTGCTGAAAAGCGCCCCCCGCCGGCCCCGCCTCCTGCGCCCTGGCCCCGCCTCCCACCCAGCGTGCCCTGGCCCCGCCTCCCACGCTGTGTGGGAGGCGGGGCCAGGGCACACTGGGTGGGAGGCGGGGCCAGGGTTGCCCCCGCCTCCCATGCAACGTGGGAGGAGCGGCCAGGGTTGGAAAGAGGGCGGCTTCGCCGCCCGGGGAGGGGAGGAGGGGATCCCTCCTCCCCTCCCCGGGCAGCGAAAGAGAGAGGCTTCGGCGCCCGGGGAGGGGAGGAGGGGATCCCTCCTCCCCTCCCTGGGCGGCGAAAGAGGGAGGCTTCGGCGCCCAGGGAGGGGAGGATGGGATCCCTCCTCCCCTTCCTGGGCGGCGAAAGAGGGAGCCACAAGGCCAGGGCGCACTGGTCGGGCGGCGGGGCACCGTCAAAGTGGTGCCCCGCCTCCCACCCAGCCTGACGGCGCCCCCCGGGACCTGCGCCCAAGGCGGCGGCGTCACGTGGCCTCTATGGTGGGGCCGGCCCTGCCTGTGACCTTAGCATTGTTGTTGTGGATCTTCATTTCTGACTTACAGCAACTTTAAGTTGACCATATCATGGACTGAGAGTGTGTTACATGTGTGCACATGAGGTGGGTTTCCATGGCCAAGCTGGGAATCAAAACTAGACTCATATCATAGTCCAATGCTGAAGCCACTACACCACACCGGCTCCTTAACCTTAGCATACTTTACAAAATTTCACAGATGGGAAAAACAGGACATATGTTGTTCAAGGAATTATTAGAAGGTGGTCATGATGGCAAGTAATGAGTGAGGAAGAACACATAAGCTAGGAGAAGCTGTAATGTTTTACTTTTGCCTAAGTATATAAAAAAAAAAAGCAGGATTTTTTCCCCTCTTCTCTTCCCTCACTGCTGAGTGAATGGAACGGAAACTACTTTTGTAGTTTGGATTCAGTTTTCAGTCACTCAAAGTAAAAGGTGAAAGATTATACAACCTGAAGAGAAACCAGAGTGTGACCTACTATGGACTGTATGCCTTTCTATCAAAAAGCTCATTTAATCTGAGGATTTTATAATATATCGATTCTAAATAAGTGTGATTGCAAACTGAATTAACTGTGAACAAGAGAGGAAACTGGGACATTTAGAAAGCAGTAGTAAAATTGGGGCAACAAAGGATTGACCAGTCCCTGACAAATTGGGATATTTGAAGGGTATGCTTTAACCAGGAAACAAAACAATGAAAATCATGGGAGCTGCAATCTAGAAGGCCATAATTACCCATTTCCTATAGTACAAATAGTCAGAAACATTAACAGTTTGAATTGGTATTGGGCAAATTCCTATGATCATTTACTTGTAACTGAATTTTAAAAATGCCTGTAGTTTCATATACTGATAGCACATAGGTCCGAAATAGCTTTACAGTAGTGGGAATGACTTTAGAGCTCTGGTCAATATTTCATTTTGCAAAATAAAAAATTATTTTAGAAAAACCCTATTGCCACCTATGAACAAAATAGGTTCAAGTTACACAGTCAAAATCAGGGATGGGAGAAGCTCTTTGAAAAGAAAATGAATAATGAAACTCTTTCATGATACTGAAAATAATTAGTTACACAAGTGGGGCCAGGAGGAGGCAGGCTTAATTAAAAACCTCCTTCAGGCTTTTGCAGCATGGAGGCCTCCACAGGGTTGGGTATATCATGAAAAATAAAATTTGCAAACTGTAAGTGGACATGCATGGTTTTCTGCCCTGAAGTACCTGAATAAATTACCTCTGTGCTTACAGTATAAATAAAGTATGCCAGGCTTCTGTACTGAAGGGGAAAATGCAGGGGTGTCTGCTTCTCTGTCTCCAGTCCTTGCATTCATAATATTTCTCTTATTAAATCGAAAACATTGGCACCACACTGTTTAAACCACGGGTTTGTTTTGACAAAATGAATGTAATGTCCGCTTCAGTTCTGCAATCAGATTATTGTCACTAAACCAAACGGCATTACCTTTGCTGTGCGGCTGCATATTTTAATAAATATCTTTAATTTACTGTCTATCATAAAGTGCTTTAGTGTTGCATGAAGCATAGTATATAATTTACAGCCTTGCCTAGGATTCAGCAGAATATATACGCAGTATATATTGAGTAATTAAATTTGAGTTGCACACACAAATAATACGATATGAAAAATTTAAACCACCAAGGAAATCTAATCACTAAATTAAAAATAAGGAATGGTGTGGCATAGGAAATATGCAAATATTTGGAGTAAATATTTTCATATCTCAAACTGTGACAATTGATGAAAAGGTCCGATGCATATGTATATTGGTTTGGGAAAGGGAAAGGTAAGGCACAGGAAAGAAACAACATAATGGAACTGCCTCATCCTGTAAAAATTCTGCCCTGCCAAATGAAATTTTCTTTCAATCCCCACATTTCTTGCATTTCAGAAACATAGAACTCTATTCATTGTGTTCTTATTCCCTTGCCATTCTAAGTGCATCTACACTAGAATTAATGCAGCTTGACACCACTTTAATTTCTATGGCTCAATGCTACCGAATCCTAGGAGTTGTGGTTTTCCAAGGCCTTTAGCCTTTTCTGCCCATGAGGACTGGTGCCTTGCCAAAATATACATCCCGGGGTTCCAACAGCCTTGACCCATGCTAGCTACAGTCATGTCAAACTGCATTAATTCTACAGTAGATATGCTCCTCTTTTCTTTGCATTTTTCTTTGCATCTAAAGTGCATTTTTAAATGGTCACTTGACTTTTAAACATGTTGCAATACTAGAAAACTGGGAAGTGCAGAAATTTTATGGGGAAGAACAGAATTCTTATTTGGGGGACAGTGTCCCGATTTTACCCTCCTACAACCCACAAATCTGGTGAGGCTGCCGTGCTACATTGGACATAATCAGTAACCACACCTACATATCAATGATAAAATTTGCTCTTTGGGAAGATTCAATGTGCTATTAGATAAAGCAGGGCTGAGGAACTGGCTCAACAAAACATTTAAATAGCTACCTTTTTGCTAGTAGGACAAGTGGGCCACAGTCGGAAAAGGCTTAAGAAGCACTGGTCTAGATCTCTTTGACAAGAATGTGTACTTGCCCTAGCAATTGTTATTATTATTATTATTATTAGTAGTAGTAGTAGTAGTAGTAGTAATAGTATTCTTTACATCTCACATTATTTATATCCCACTTTATGTAAAGGTAAAGGTTTTCCCCTGACATTAAGTCTAGCCATGTCCGCCTCTGGGGGTTGGTGCTCATCTCCATTGCTAAGCTTAAGAGCCCGCGTTGTCCGTAGACACCTCCAAGCCGTTACCTTCTCGCTGGAGTGGTACCTATCCACTCACATTTGCATGTTTTCGAACTGCTAGGTTGGTAGAAGCTGGGGCTGACAGCGGGAGCTCACCCCACTCCCTGGATTCAAACCACCAACCTTTCGGTCAGCAAGTTCAGTAGCACAGCAGTTTAACCTGCTGCACCAACGGGAGACTCCATATATCCCACTTTATCTCTCTGAAAAGAGACTCAAGCATAGACAAGAATAAAGCATGATGGGTATAGCAGGCCAAATGCACACAAGAGGATTACTATTTCTCACTCTTGGGATAAAGTACGGTTTAAAATGCATACAAAAAATAATCTTCTCAGGGAAGATTATGACCCCGAGGAACTGATTTTCCATAAGCAACTGTATTGTTTTCATGCATCAGTACTAACAGATCACTATAGAGATCTCAAAAAGCTGCATTGACTTATTCGGTCTTTTGAAAATTTATGACATGAGTCACAATTTACATATTTTCAGACCCTATTCTGTCCTACTCCACAACTGTACAAATATGATTTACAACCTGAGACCTTAATATCATACTGTAAAAGGCAAAGGGAAAGGTTTTCCCCTGACATTAAGTCTAGTTGTGTCCAACTCTGGGGGTTGGTACTCATCTCCATTTCTAAGCAGAAGAGTCGGTGTTGTCCGTAGACACCTCCAAGGTCATGTGGCTGGCATGACTGAATGGAGCACTGTTACCTTTCCACCAGAGTAACACCTATTGATCTACTTGCATTTTCATGTTATTGAACTGCTAGGTTGGCAGAAGCTGAGGCTCACAGTGGGAGGTCACCCCGTTCCCTGGGCTCGAACCACTGACCTTTTGGTCAGCAAGTTCAGCAGCTCAGCAGTTTAACCCACTGTGCCATTGGGTTACTATACTGTACTATATGTGAAATTGACTGATATCAATGAAAGCTCATGCTAAAATAAAAAAATCAATCTTAAAAGTTGTTGCTAAATTCCTTCACACTCCTTTTCTCCTTTTTAGGGAACCTCAATGTTAGTCCTTCCTTGACACTTGTTCTATACTTTGCTATACTTTTGCTTTTCCCCACACTGCCCTTGGTGTCTTATCCCACTTGCTTTGATCTCTTGTGTTAACTTTCCCTCACTGATATTATTCACACAAGAAACAATCAGAGCCAGTTAACATCTCCCAACAAAGGATTCCCTCAGGCAAGAAGCAGCTAGGCTTTGAATCTGCAAGGCCCTTAAATGCTAATCAAGCTGGCCATTTGCAACATTCACACTTGCTTCAAACAGACAAACATTCTTTCTCCCAACCCGGACTTTCCACAGATATATAAACCCCACTTGCCTAGTTTCCAAAAGACCTCACAACCTCTGAGAATGCCTGCCATAGATATGGGCAAAACATCAGGAGAGAATGCATCTGGAACATGGCCATACAGCCCAGAAAACTCACAGCAACCCAACATTTAAACTGGCTGCAATTTCTTAACCCAGATCCATTGTGAATCCTTAATATTAATAAATGACACTCAAATATAAAGAAACTTAAATGTGTGTTTGTGTGTGTGGCTGGGGTGTGGGTACTTCAATTCAGAAGAGAGTTACAGATTGTAAAATTTCATTTACTTATTGTTTAATTCATAGATTAAAACATCAGGAGGAAAACCTGAGGCTCTTTGTTATTTCACTTTTAAAGGTCATGATTGTGTGTGGAAAGCAATGAAAATAGAAGATAAGTGTCTTCCATGTGGATTAGCAAACATGATTTCTATGTCAATATTAATTAGCAGCAATCATTAAAATATTGTACTGCTTTGCTTCTATTTAAATGTAAATCTCACCACATTTTGTCTTCCCATTCTTTCCATTGCTGTTGACAGACCCACTAATTAAGATTTAGAGGTGCCACTTCCTAACATGAAACCACTGGAAATATGCCACTACGTAGTCGCTGAGAGAAATGGGGAGGAAAAGTGAAACATTGACCCATTTCCTATAAAGGGTCATGTGTACTGCAAAAGTTATTATACCAGAATTACGAAGCAACACTGTAGTATTACCAGAAAAATCACATCCAGACTTGTGTATAGTCAATAGTAGCAGAATAAACAATAATAATGTTTTGGATCAAGGCATTTCAAATTCTCCCTGTTTCTGATCTGCCTTCAGTAACTGACTGAATGCTTTGGCTGATTTGCTTATTTATTTATCTGCACATTTTACATCATGTTTGTCTTGTTAACGTCTGCACATGTCTTGCTGAGGCTTAATGAAAAGCGGTATTGTGGCACCAGCACTTTAGATAAAGAAATGGCATGGAAACCCTGGATTTAGCTACATTTTGGGCCCCTTAAGGCACAAGAACCTATTTGATCTTGGAAGCTAAGCAGGGTCAGCTCTGGTTGGTACTTGGATGGGAAATGGTTAGCAGATGACAGGACTGTAGGCTATAATGTAGGGAAGGAACTGATAAAACCACATCTGCGTATTCTTTGCCTAAGAAAACCCTATGAAATTCATGTGGTCACTAATAGGCAACTTAAAGGCACATAAGCACACAACATATTGCTGTCACCAGCTATATTAAGTCAAAAATGCCCATTTTGTGAGTCACGCTAAAGCAAAGTGCTGGTAGAATGAACTTTGGGTTTAGACACTTCCTTGGGAAACTCTATGAAATGGGGCAAGTTTTAATCAAAAAGAAATTTTCTACTGTTATCCCCTGAAACTGAGAAAGAATGTTCCACTGTTGCCCATGGTCACCCAGTTGAACATTCAAACTCAACCCATAACATGGTTCTGGTACACCACTATAGTACAGATCATTGACTCTCAACCTATGGGTCCCCAGATGTTTTGGACTTCAACTCCCAGAAATCCTAACAGCTGGTAAAATGGCTGGGATTTCTGGGAGTTGTAGGCCAAAACACCTGGGGACCCACAGGTTGAGAACTACTGGTATAAACAGAATCAATATGACTTTATCTTTCATGGCACATGAAAAGTTGATGACACCAAGTAAAGAAGACAAGAAGTCCTAGCCTAATTTCCTTTTTCTAGCTTGAGGAGAGTTTTAAAGTAGATTTTCTGGCACAAAAAGAGAAAAGGAATACAAAAGTATTAAGGAATCTTCTTGGCACAGACATCGAGTGGACTAGTACATAAATTAAAGAGATTAATTACACCATGATTTAGGCACACACTCATTATTATTAACAAAGAGAAATGTGTCCAAAATTAACAAGGGGGAGGATTGTTCTTTTTCAGACAGCTGGAATTCAAGTCATCAAGGAGACAAGGAGATTTCTATAATTATTAAGCCAGCATGACAAATGAAGCTGAAGCTGCTTACCTTCCACGCAAGAGGGCTGAGCTCGCGTTGTGCCAGCAACCTGCCCAGGGAAGCAAGAACACTTGACAGTTTGTGACCGCTCTTCAATCTTGTTCTTGTTGCAACATCGATGCACTGCAACCACTTCACATGTCCCTTGCTTCACTTGGTGGTGGCCTGTTAATGATGAAGGCACACACTGTTGGCTCAACTATGGTTACAAAAACAGAAGGACATGGTTCCCTCCATTAGACTCCTCCCGTCCCAGTTACAGGCAATCTTATCAGAGCTAGCATCATGCTGACACATCTTTTCTTTGTAACCATGAAAGTAATTCCTGGAAGTTTATATGGTGGGAACTAGATGTGGGGAATTCATGTCATAGTCCCTAACATAAACCCCATATCACCTGACCCTGACCACAATAACAAAGGAATTCAGGAAACTGTATTGCAAAAAAGTAAATGTTCCTTGTTCTGTACAGGTGCAGAGCTTTTTTAAAGCAATAGATACATTTTGTAAGGTTCCCCCTTACATACATTCACATTTTCCCATGCGAAAGAAGTTCTCAGCTATTTAGTTCTGCCAGGTAACTACTATCACTCTATGTGTGTTCAAATACTTTTAGCATTCAATTACTGTGGAACTGGATTTTGTTGGTTTTGAACAGGTGTTGTTGGTGGCTTCTATGCCAATAGGGCAGAGAAGTCATTAATATTTTATTGAAATTTTAACGAAGATAACCAAAGTGCTAATACTAGTCTTGAGGTTGGTTCAGTACCTTGGATAGCTCATTGAAAGTTTGAGCTTTTAAAAGAAGCAGATTCATTCACAAAATAAGACCACCAACTGCTACTGATTTGGATTCTTGTATTCTTCTCTGTTCTGTTGACAACAATGGTGGAGGCAAACTCCACTGAAAACAATGAGAATTTCTTCTGGTAAGACATATACAGAAGTACACTAGAAATGACTGTATGTAATCTATACTGCAGTTTATAATTGACTGCTGAATATCATGCTGCATGAACAATGACAAGATAATAAACTGGCACTTTCCCATTTACAGTGTATTACTTTCCATATAAAATGCTCTGCTGTTCAAAGAAAATATAGCCATTAAAAAGAACATATGCTATAGACATTCATAATTCACTCAGACTACAATCAACTTTCACTAGGGTTAGGAATCCAGGACCCGTAGAAAAATCACAAATATCTCAGGTATCTCACGTTCCCTTTTTCACTCAGTTGATGTATTGATGTCTGGAGCAAAAAGATGGTGGGAGAAAAGAAGCGGGAAAGAGAAAAGAGCTGAGCTAGGTGGGTGAGATGGTGACAGGAGGAGGGCAAGATGGATAAAGGTGATGGGAAGGGGCTGCTGCAGCTGCTCTTATGGCAGGTCTGGACTTCAGTGAGTGAGTGAGTGAGTGAGTGAGTGAGTAAAGTTTACCTTCCCAGTTGGATGCAAGCATACATTGGTAAAATAGAGTCAGGAAATCTAACTGGTGGGGTGGCTGGGCTCCTGCATATTCCCTGGCTCACTCATTCATGTGGGAGGAAGAGATAGCCAAGATGGGTGAATGCAATGTGATTCTTATAATACCCAATTAAGCCCAAACATTCCAAGATCAATACTGTAGGAACAGTTTCTACAGGGACGTTTTACTGTCCATATCCTCCTTCCCACTGCTGTCATCCTGCCCACATGCCATAGCTCTCCCCTCATCTCCCCATCCCACTTCCTCCATCCACATCTCCACTCCTCCCGCATGAGCAAGAGAACATGGACATGGACAAGCCCAGGTGCCCCAACAGTATGATTTCCTGCCAGCAAACAACAATTTGGCTACAGATGATGATGGACACCAGTGTTATTGAAAAGTGAGGCAGGTCAGCAGTGGAGAAGGCAGTGAATAATCTGTGAATAATCAAATCTGCCAAAGTTTAACCTGTGTATGTGAAGAACCAACTGTAGGTTCACAGTTGGATGCCCTAGGATTACATCATTCTGTTCCCACTTGTTTTAAGCCTTCCTTAAAGAATCCCTAAATATGAGCTCAGTTCGACTTTCTGGTCTAAGGAGATTATAAGGTCACTTCCAGACAGAGCCCAAAATGTGGGCCCTGTTGGACTTTTACCCTGCTTTGTCCCAAATTAATTTGATACCCCATTAGACCCGGGCCTCCATGAAAGGCCTGATTCTAATGGGGTATTAGGCCTATGGGGGTGGGGTCAGTTCCCACTTCCTATCTCGCTTGTTCAGACTCTATGAGCTTGGAGAAGCGAGAGGGCACCTCCCTTCCCAAACCCCCAACCCCTTAAAATAAGTAAAAACTTTACCAGGCTGCCATGAACCTCTTCCGGCAGGCCTCCTGGCATGTAGAAATGACGTACTAGGAGATGAGGGTGGTGAAGAGGAAAATTGATTCCCCCCCCCCCAACGCCTCGTGCTGTGACATTTCTATGTGCTTGGAGGCCTGCCAGAGGAGGTTAATGGCAGTCTGGTAAGTTTTTACTTTTTTTAAGAACCTGGTGGGATGTGGCCCCATGCCATCCCAAAAGGTATCAGGATGGCATGGGGACACCCAACCAGGAAAGCCCTTTTTTGGGGTGGGCGTGGGGACAAAAACCCATGCCAAAGCAGGTTTTTTATAGCTGCTTCGCCATGGATTTTCCCCATGTCTGGAAGCACCCTTAGTAAAGAAACCTGCCACATCACTCTGGCCATTTGCTTCTCATAACTAGAAAAGGGATTGACTGAAGGGATTCCCAGAAACCTGGGAAGACCCAATGGACAAGATACATTACCCAGAGAAGTAACAATCCTGCCTCTATTTATTTATTTATTTATTTATTTACAGCATTTATATTCCGCCCTTCTCACCCTGAAGGGGACTCAGGGCGGATCACATTACACATATAGGCAAACATTCAATGCCTTTTAACATAGAACAAAGACAAGACAAACTCGTGACCTCCTGGTCAGAGTGATTCATTGCAGCTGGTTGCAGCTGGCTTGGTCTCCAGCCTGCGCCACAGCCCGGGTCTCTACCTCACAGCACCTTCTTGAAATTTCCTAATCAACCACCACTTTGAATCTCCTTCCAGAGAGAAAAAATGGGGTATAAATAAACATAATAATAATAACAAATCTATCCATTACATTACTCTCTCTTTTACTTGCCTCCTCCCAGCTTATGGGGCAATGACAGAACGGGTTTTTCCCATATATATGTTGACAGAGAGTGTCTAGATAGGCAGGAAAATGATGGCAGAAAATAAGATTGTGTCTCTTCTATGTCATTCCATTCTCAGATGAAAAAAATCAGTTCCAACAGAGTTTCCTAGAAATGAGGGCTTTTATAGATGTGCTGCTAGGGGTGTTTTTGTTTTTTTTAATGGTGTATTATAAAAAGTTTAATTCTAGATGTAGTTTAATTGTATTTTATTAATATAATAATTATTGTATATTTTAGCTATCTTTTTGTAACAAATTGTAAAATATATTTGTTTGAATTTTGGTAAGCTGCCTTAGAACCAGATTGATGTAATGGTTTGTGCATTCTGGAAACCAGGGTTTGGATCCCTTGATTGTAAGTATTAAATGACCTGAAAGCATACGACGACGACGACGACGACGACGACAACAACAACAACAACAACAACAACAACAACAAGCCACCTTGGGTTCCAATATTGGGGAAAGGGTGGAATATATGAATCAAGGAAGGAGAGAAGGTTCAAGCCACAACCTGTTAATATTTATTTAAGAAGGAAGGAAAAGAAAGAAAGTCATTAAGTAATATCACTTTCCTCCTAAAAGTCCACTATTAATAGTACTGTGACATATGCTGCCTTGTGGCTTTCAGGTGCAGCTCAAAAAATACTAAAGACCAAGGATGCATCAGGTACATTCAGATATACTTCATGTTTACTTTATACAAAGCTGTAGCATTTGTTTTCCAACAACCTTATCAATTTATGCATGATGGTTTCTTCAATTATGATAATGTGATTTATATATTGCAGATTTGATGCTGATCTTATTTCTGATGGCACACAAAACCCAAGATGATAGTCAAAGACAAGAGTAGGCATTCCCTAAGCGTTAAAGCGATAGAGAGAGAACATTCATAACGAGTGCTCCCTCCAGTTTCCCATGCTGCTCCAGAAAATCAGATACTAGAAGCATTGAAATTAATATTCACTGGAGATGTTCACGAAAAAAAATCCTTTGTTTCCTTAGTGCTATCGTTTTGTTTCAACCGTTTGTGTACACAAAATGAATGACATTTTAGTAGGAAATGAGAGGTGACACGAAAATGAAAGCCACACAATCATCATGCTTGCTTTCGTTTTCCTTTCGTATCCGCCCCATTACAATAAGCAGGTACTGACAGAGGACTGCTTTCCCATTACAGGTGATGTGTACCAAATGGGTGTTAATAATAATATTAATATAAATAACGATAGTCACTCTGGTAGCCTAAGCTGAGTCTGAGAGAGGTCTGCTTCCCCATGACATCTGATGTGTACCATTGGATTTTAATATTAATATTAATAACAATAGTTATTATGGGACCCTAAGCTGAGTCTGAGAGAGGAGTGCTTCCCCATTACATCTGATGTGTACTAATGGATCTTAATAATAAAAATAATATTAATAATAATAGTTATTCTGGGACCCTAAGCTGAGTCTGAGAGAGGAGTGCTTCTTCATTATATCTGATGTGAACTAAAAGTTGGTGGGCTAAAAGGGGTCGAAATGCCTTCCGTGTGTGGTGATTTTCACCCCTCTAGCCCAATTTTCTTTTCTTTTTTTCATAAGCCAGTTGCAAATTCTGTTTGTATAGGTGCCCCATTTTGTTAGCAGGAACAAATTCAAAAATTAGATGAAACAAATGAAATTACACAAAACAATCAGCAATTCCATACAAAAGCACAACACTAATATTCACAGAGAACACTAAGGTCTTAATATCCAAGAAAGCTTACTGAGAGACAGCTGCAATTTCTTCTCTCCCCACTTCTACCCATACCTAAATCCAAACATTTCCTACATGCACATACCTGTGGAGAGGACAGGCATCTTATCAGCAGGGCAGTGAAATCCTGTAATCTCAAGTAAGATATCTGCCTATCTGGGCTTGGAAACACCGGTCAACACCGGCAATTCTTAGATTGTAGCCCATTTGAGCATTGGAGACCAGGGTTAGAGTCCTCACTTGGCCACGGAAATCCACTGAGGGTTTCACATTTTTTCTGCCTCAGAGAAAGGCAAGGGCAAACCTATTCTGCCAAGACAATCATGCCAAGACAAACTCCATAACTTAAGATCACCATAAGTTATAAATAAATTAAAGGCACACAACAAGTTCAAAAAGGATATAAATTTCAAGTCCTGTTAGAATTAACCAACTACCTGTTGGAGGGATATTACAGGATTCACCTTTACAGTATTAACAACCACTCTTTTCTGCAACATTTACATAAAAACAGGACAAAATAAAACGGATGGGGTAAAGGGAAAAAATGTTAATTGTAATTTTCTTCTTAAATCTATTCTTTCTTTCTTTCTTTCTTTCTTTCTTTCTTTCTTTCTTTCTTTCTTTCTTTTGTGGACTCAATACATTTTCTCACCTAGAGTAAAATCATAGACTCATAGAGTTGGAAGAGATCCCATGAGACATCTAATCAAATCCCCTGCCATGCAGGCAAAGCACAATCAAAGTATCCCTAACAGATGGCCATGCAGTTTTTGTTTAAAAGCCTCCAAGGAAGGAGCTTCCGCCACACTCAAAGCAGAGAGTTCCTGTTGAACAGCTCTAATATTCAGGTGGAATCTCCTTTCCTGTAATTTGAATCCATTGCTCCGAGGCCTAGTCTCAAGGGCAGCAGAAAACAAGCCTGCTCCTTTTTCTTTATGACATCCTTTGATATATTTATACATGGTGATTATGACTCCTCTCAACCTCCTCTTCTGCAGGCTAAACATACTCAGTTCTTTAAGACACTCTCACAGGGTATGAACTTCACATACTTTGAACTTTCTAACAAAGCTCTGATGACAACTAGAAAAAAATGTGCTTTTCCCTGTTGATTTATGACAACCCCATACATTTTATTGGATTTCCTTAGGCATTGAGGGGGAGCCTCTGGTGGCCTAGGGGATAAAAGCCTTGTGACTTGAAGGTTGGGTTGCTAACCTGAAGGCTGCCAGGTTCGAATCCCACCCGGGGAGAGCGCGGGTGAGCTCCCTCTATCAGCTCCAGCTCCATGCGGGGACATGAGAGAAGTTTCCCACAAGGATGGTAAAACATCAAAACATCCGGGCGTCCCCTGGGCAACGTCCTTGCAGACGGCCAATTCTCTCACTCTAGAAGCAACTCCGGTTGCTCCTGACACGAAAAAAAGGCATTGAGGGGATTGCCTTTGCCTTTCACTGAAATACAGCCTATATGGCCTGGTATTCCCCAATGAACTCCCTTCCAAGTGCTAATCAGGCCTGATTCCACCTAGCTTCCAAGATCACTACCTATTAAAAAACAGTTAATACATTAAAAGTGCTGTCAAAATGGTAGATGATACTGGACTGTATAACTCAGTGGGGAAAAGATTAGTCCATAATAGTGTGCAAGCAAAGAAAAACTAGTCAGGTGCCACTTTTCCCAATGCTGTGGTCCTTTCCACTACCTTATCTCATATTGAATCATACAATCTTACTCAGTCACCCTGACATTCCTGCTTTTTGTCTCCCCCTATTCGCCCCTACTGTTCAATATGAAGTCAAAAGCAACTTGCAGAGGAGTAGTGAATCTTTTCTGTTTTTCTGCCCAAAATTTAAAATATTTACCCAAGGTGCTGAATATGTTTTTGGAAAACACCAAAAGAAAACCAGAGGGAGAGGGTTACTTTCAAGACATAATTTAAAAAGTAATACAAGGGCAATGAACAATATTATAAGAAACAAAAGGGATGCAATACAAGATAAGCCAATAGGCAATGCAATATGACAAAATATTGAAACTTATAAACCATATGCAAGCAAATGACAACTATCTGCATAATGCAAGCATTAAATAAACAAATAGTAATGATAGATTGTTTCAATAAGATGCCAGTCAGACAGTACGTACACACATCCCTCCACATTTACAATTTTGACTTTTGCGGATTTGATCATTCATAGATTTGATTAAACATATTATCTCTAGGAATCTCTAGCTCCTCCAATGTGATTCTATGTTCAAATTCATCTAGCTTTCTGGAGAACCTCTATTGAAATTCTATAAGTTCTCTAATGAAATTGAAACAGAAGTCATGCTGAATAGCTTAGACATTCCTAAAGGGGAATTCTCTCAAGTAAAAAATAATAGTGATTTCTTTATTTGTGATTTTTCACTTTTACAGAGGACTTGTGTCCCCAACCCCAGCAAATGTGGAGCACTGATTGTAATACACAATAACAGCCGATCGACAACACAACAGACAATATACAACACATGTAAGGATCCACAAATCCAGATAACAATTAAAAACATGAGTGGCTATTGTCTTGATTGTTTAGAGACCATTATTTGAATCTATTTTGGGGACAACATTCAGGACCTTGGATAGCTTCTTTACAATGCAGAGCAAGGCCTCCAGCAAATTCAGCCTAGAGGAAATTCATTGCCCCGCTGCCCCCACTCCTTTATCACTTTCTCACATAAGTCCTAAACTTCTCTCACTCTCTCACTGTCAGATACTTGCTCATCTTCTCATTCTCAGCTTTCTCCCCCCCCCCACCCTCCTCCCCTTCTCCTCTTTAGATTGCAAGGTCTTCAAGGCATTGGTTACGGCTTATCAGTGTTTGCAAAGCCTTAGGTAAATTAACCGCCCAATGTGATAGCAATTTCTTTTAATAATTGAGTTAGTTGAGCAGAAGTGTGATTTGGAGAATAATAAAACAGAGTCATCAAAGCAGCACAAATGTTTCTTGCACAGAAAGAAAAATAATAGACCTAAATGTGGGATTTGCATTACAAGTCAAAGGAAAGCATAACAAAAGAAATAAAGATGTTATAGAATAATAGAATTGGAGGAAACTACTAAGGCTATCCAGTCCAATCCCATTCTGCCATGCAGGAATTCACAACTACAGCACTCCCAACAGATGGCCATCTAGCCTCTGTTTAAAAACCTCCAGAAAAGACTCCACCACCCTTCAAGGCAGCATGTTCCACGGTTCACCAGTTCTTGCCATGAGGAAGAACTCCTCATTGATGCAATACCCTTTTAAATATTTAACATGGCTTTCATTTCCACTCTTAACCTTTCTATCTCCACGCTAAACATACCCAGCTACCTAAGCCACTCCTCATAGGGCTTGAATTGTGTCTCCCAGAAGTGAGACACAGTATTCTCATGAGGTCTGACGAAAGCAGAATAGAGTGACACTATTGCTTCCCTCTTGAGACACATTGTTCCTATTGATGCAATTTCCAATTACACTGGCTTTTTAAGTTGCTGCATTACATTGTTGACTCATAGAATCATAGAGTTGGAAGAGACCTCGTGGGCCATCCAGTCCAACCCCCTGCCAAGAAGCAGGAAAATTGCATTCAAAGCATCCCCAACAGAAGTTCATGTTCATCTTATTCTTCTCTCCCTTCAAAGGCCATGCCCTTCAAATGGAAGGAGAGATAAAAGGACAACCTATACACCAAGATCTTTCCATTCTTACCCAAAGCCTCATAATTCCTTGTTATATCTGGAAGGCTCTGTCTTACAGTTTCATTGGTTCCCATGTGGATCAAAAGAAATGAATAATGGTCCATACACTTGATGAGTCTTCTCAGCCTCTCTGTTACATCATGAATTTTTGAACCAAGGAGACAACACACCTCATGAGGAGAAATTCTGGCAGATTTGCAAATCACTGCTTTTGTCCTTCTTGGTAGGAAGTCCCCTGCCACCACTACATGTCTTCTCTGAAGATTAGTTGGGCTATTCAAAATGATACATTTTCAGAGGTCAAGCACACATTCTCTGGGGACTGACATTGTTGCTTTTGTTGCTGTGTCCTGTCATCACTTATTAGGAAGAGAACTTCAAATAGATTCTGTCCCCATCCTTCTACTTCTATGTGCCACTGTTCTCCTATGTTTGAAAACTATCCTCCTCCTCATAAGTGTCATCTCTTTTGTGTTCCTCATCCAGGACAGCTTCCTCTGCTCTATGCAAGGAAACCTTTCGCTCCCTAATACATTGAAGAATAGATACACAGGCCTCAAGTTGTTGCACCTTCTCTTCCAACAATAGCCATGAACTTGTATTTGCTATGGGTATGGTTACCTATATCCTTTGATAAAAATACAAACATACCACAGCAGTTGCAGGTGACTGCAGCAGCTCCCCACCCTCCATATTCAGTAATCTTAAGTACACGCTGAATCAGAAATTTGAGACTCCCCCTAAACACCCACACAAAACTAGTGTTGGTCTTCTCTATTAACCAAGCTTCTGTTCACTAAGCTCTAGGGATTGGGGCTTTAGTCATATAAAGAGCTAATTTGACATTGTTTTATAGTCTCCAACAAAGTTTCTGAATCACTTCTTCTCAGCAAATGCCTCACTCCCCTGAGACTATGTACTCAGACGCAGGATCTGGGGTTACAAAAAATAGAATCTCAAAATGGAATATTAGAATACTAACAAACAGGCACACATGTGCACAAAGAAGCTTCAAGACACCCTAGATTCTTATGTTGATAGAAATTCAATTATCAGAACAGTTGAATTAAGGCAAGAGAATCAGGTGAGTTGCTGTCTTCAACTGGGAGTCACATTAAGATAGGAATCCTGAAAGCCATAATCCTTAATTTGGAAATATCCCAAATCTATCCCTTCTGTGTTAGTAAGATTAAACAAAAGGAGAATGTTTGCATCATGTTCTCATGGATACTGTGGTTTACTACACCACGTTTCATGATTTAACATAGCATCCAAATACAAGCATTATCTTTTCTTCACTCATTGATTAAACTATTGAGTTCATTATCATAAGATGCAGCATTGACCATCAAACCAGATACCTTCAAAGGGATTGTGGAGATGATTATTAGGATCATCATCATGATTTCTTTATATAGCACCATCAAGTATACATGATGCTTTACAGTAGAATAACTAATAACAGTGGGTCCTATCAAAAGCATACAATCTAAAATATTTGTAAATACACACACAGAGAGAGAGAGAGAGCTGTACCACAAAAATTACCCAGAAAAGGCAGGGGGACAACACAAAGCAAATGGACCAATGCATGTAATCAAAATATACAAAACTATGTCAAACTAAAATCCCAAAGACTTTGGAAGACAAAAAAAAGTTTGCTTCTGCTGGATTTATGGAAAATAAAACTATAAGTAGCACACCACTGACTATGGATAGGTAGCCACCCAGTACCAGAAGTAACACACATATATATCACTTTCAGAAACTCACAAGTAGATACATTTCATGCTTGCAAGTTGCCTATGAGCAGTGGTTTTACTGGTGTATGAACAGAATACTGGACTAAACAGCCTTGTGTTTCATTCAGCATGCATCTTCCTAGGTTCTTATATTTAAAAAGGAACATAGATTATTCTCATCCCACACTACTTTACACATGCATGTTAACACTAATATTATTCATGTGGTTGAAAAAGTGACTTTCTCAAGGCAATCTGGAGTTGCTCTATAAGATTTCAGATCCGAGCTGGAATTTAACACAGATCCAAGGCCAATACTCTATCTACTAGAACGCATGAACTCTATGATATCCATATCTGGGATAACATGTGTGTTCCATTAATTGGCATTCAAACCTAGGGTGGTAGACTGGAAAATACGCAAGAGGAAATGAAGTTTTTCATTTTCACACTGAATAATGTATAGGAAATATGAGATTTTATGCCACCCTCCCTGCCCCACTGCACTTTTAAACAAAATAAGCTACAGCTGTGAGATGCATAATGCATTTCACAGGAAGTTGGGAAAATGTTGATCGCAGCATAAAAGTGTCTCTCTCAGCCAGTGTGTTACGTTTATGGGCAGGTTATGTATTTTTGTGGAAGTGCCTAATATCTATGTAATAGCAATAAAATAAAGCCTCCAAAGGGCAACAGATGCATTGTAAACTGAGAAATAAATAAGCCCAAGAACATCACTCTGCCCTTCCATATTCCATTAGATCAATGCTTAAAATCTTCAGGTACATATTCTCAAGAATAAATAAAGAGCAGAATTTGAAAAAGTAAAAATATTACAGCAGATATTTGAGATAGTGAAGAAACTACACATAGTTTTGTTTGCTAATAAGGTATTTATTATTTATTTACAGTATTTATGTTCCACCCTTCTTACCCCAAAGGGGACTCAGAGCAGATTACAATGCACATATACATGGAAAACATTCAATGCCATTATTAGACATACAACATGCAGACACAATCAGGGCCGGCCCAACGCGGAGGCCATTGAAGCGCCCGCTTCGGGCGCACAGTCCCGGGGACGCCATAGAGGCCAGCCGGGCAAGGGTGCGTGGGGCGGGAGGCGGGGCCCCGTCTGGGCGGAGCCCCGCCTCCCGCCCCGTGCACCCTGGCCCCGCCTCTCACGCTGTGTGAGAGGCGGGGTCAGGATGAGCAGCGTGGGTTGGCCCCGCCTCCCGCGCAGCTCACCCTCGCCCGTCTGGCCTTTTCCAGGTGGCCAGACTGCAGCGGAGGTGTCTCCAGACAGTGATCGTGGCCTGGAGACACCTCCGCTGCAGTCTGGCCACCTGGAAAAGGCCAGGGCGCGCGGGGCGGGAGGCAAGGCCCCGTTTGGGCGGAGCCCCACCTCCCGGCCTGCGCGCCCTGGCCCCGCCTCCCATGCTGCGTGAGAGGCGGGGTCAGGGCGAGCAGCATGGGAGGCGGGGCCAAGGTGTGGGAGGCGGGGCCAGGCATGGCCACACCTCCCGCAGCACGAGGGGCGCAATTTTCGCCCCCCACTTAATATTTAAAGTTTTCTCGGGCCGGCCCTGCACACAATAGAGACAATTTGACATTTTCCAGCTTCTGGCTTCATGAGGATATGTGTGATTCTGGCCACAGGGGGAGCTGCCGCTTCATCATACACTGTGACACCGCGTCATTTTTGATGGTAGAACTTCCTCATTGCTCTTTGCTTGCGGCTGGCAGTTTTATGGTGTTGTAAATTAAGTTAAATTAACTTCCCCTGCTTTAAGTGGTATCTACTCTCATTGAGACTAATAGTGAAATTTAGGTCCAATCAACTGTATTCCAACTAAGATGTCATTGATGGAGGTCATACCTAACCTTGGCTGTCAATATGCAAGGACTTTAAGGTTCTGCTTGTACGTCTGTAAACTAGATATAACAATACCACCAAAGTTTCTCCCAGTATGCTTTCTTATGCCAAGAAAACACAAGTACAGTGGCCCCTAGAATGTTGTAACTGAGACAGCAAATAGCCCTTAACAATAGTATTTATTTAACACTAAATATCAATGATTATTGAAAATCATTAGCAATAACCATTTAACTTCCAGGTAATGAAAATAATATTGCACCTCATTAATACAATTTTACACTATCAAGCCAATAATATACATTGTTCCCTCACGACTTTGCGGTTCACTTTTCACGGATTCGCTGTTTTGCGGTTTTTCAATAAACTCTTAAAGACTATTATAAATCATAAAAAATTACAATTTACAGCCTAAGGAAGGGAGGAAGGAGAAGCCAAAGGGAGAAAAAAGGAGCCCAAGCAACAACAGGAGGAGAAGGAGGAGATTTATCAACATACGATTGGTTGATAAAGACTTAAAATAGCATATAACTACTAAAATAATGTATAAATATTAAAATAAATATAGTGTTCCTACTTCACGGATTTTCACTCATTGCAGGTGGTCCTGGAACCTAACCCCCATTATATGTGAGGGAACACTATATAGTTTTGCAAGATCCAAGATTCAAGATTACTTGAAAAGTTGTAAGAATTTAGTGCAATGGACTCTGATATATTTGGATGTATTACTGACAGTGATATGTTCTCACAAAGCAGGGCAAATAGCATGATATAATGGCAGAAGTTTTCTTTGCCATGGCAGTACAATTCTGAGGTCCTGCCCTCTATCACTAACTATATCCACACAAATAAAACAGAGTTCAGAGGGATCCAGTCTTTTCATTCACAAGGATGCAGGCTAGTCCACAATGTCTGATAATTGCTGCTTAGTCCCTCTTTAACAGAGGGAGCAGTTTCAATAAATACAGCAAACAACTGGAAGAAGAAAGATCAGTGTGATAATCAAACCAGCATTTATGATTTGTTACTCCCCTAACAGAATCTAAAGCCAGCATCTGGTTTATGATTTCTGACTTTTTAGGGAGAGCAATCAAGAAATTGGGCTCAATTACCCACATTTTGAAAATATTCCCTCCCAAATGAGCAGAGTTTCATTTTGCTATTTTAATATAAGGGATGCCATTTTACTACTCCATTGTATATAATGGAAATTTAACATCCACAGATTTTAGTATCTATGGGGTGTCCGGGAAACAAATTCCAGCAGATACCAAAGACCAATACACCTTCCTGTGTGTGAACTGGTTTGCAGTATGTTTAAGATGGCATCTCTTTGTATATTGTCTGTTCCAATAATCTCATTTTAAATTTTCTACAGTGGAAGGAAAACAATCCTACAGATGTGCCTCTTCATCCCTCAGTGAGGCTTTGAATGAAGGCATCACTCTTGGTTGGTTTTAGAGGTCATTGGAAAGCTTAGGGCTGGTGATGAGATATGGACCATTTGAATGATTCATTGCTTGGACAATAGTTTTCCCCATCCTGCCTCCTGCCAGCACCATGCCTACCTAGGCATGCATTTTGCTATGAACAGAGATATGTACTTTGATCACTGAGCACTGGGTAAATTTACAGCAGGTATTGTATGAAATCGAAACAACTCACATTGAAAGCTAAAGTGCAGATAAATAACAGCAATATAAAGATTGTGTTTCACCACAGAGCGGAATGCTGGAAGATGACAGCTATGATCTCACATAAGTCAAACACATTTCAAAACAACTGTCTACAGAGAATAATGGGGATTTAAGGGTGGGAGATTGAGAAAGGAAGAAATGCACTATTCTAAAGGGAAAGCAAGATGTCAATGGATAGGTAGTTGATGCAATATGGCAAAGATAGGCAACTGCAGCAGGTCCAGGGCCCACATTACTTCCCCTGGGACACTTGAGGTGGTAGTGACTATGAAAATAGGGAGAGGGAATGGTAGAAACAAAAATATGGAATTGTTTGGAAGTCCAGTTTGAAAAACAGGTGTTTTCCACTGTTAAACCTACAGGAGTCATGATGGTGCAATGAGTTAAAGCCTTGTGCTGGCTGAACTGCTGACCTGAAGGTTGGGTTGCATACCTGAAGGCTGCCTGTTCAGATCTGCAAGATGGGTGAGCTTCCGTATGTCAGCACTAGCTTGTGAGGACATGAGAGAATCTTCCCAGTAGGATGGTAACTCATCCGGGTGTCCCCTGGGCAACGTCTCTATAGACGGCCGATTCTCTAAGACCAGAAGTGGCTTGCAATATGTTCTCAAGTCGCTTCTGACACAAAAAAAAGGTTAAACTTATTCAAAAGGTAACATTAGGTGTGTCTTCAAATTGTGTGATGATTTATTGTGACCCTGTGAATTTTGTGGAATTTTCATATGAACCACTTTGAATATTAAGATCATCTGAGGAGGCCCTGGATTCTGTCCCGCCTGCTTCGCAAGCACAACTGGCAGGGACGAGAGACAGGGCCTTCTCATTGGTGGCCCCTTGGCTGTGGAATTCCCTCCCTAGCAATATAAGACCAGCCCCCTCCTTTCTGACATTCAGAAGGAAAGTAAAGACCTGTCTCGGGATCAAGCTTTTGGATAATTGCATAGTGTAATAATAGATGTTTCCAACTCTACACTTTATGCAGGAGGCTAATTTAACTAATTTACAACACCATTAAATTGCCAGCAGCGTGCGGAAGAATGAAGAAGTACTCCATCAAGGACTCGGTGTCACAAGTGGACGATGAAGCAGCAGCTCCTCCTGTGGCCAGAATCGAGCATACTCTCATGAAGCCGGAAGCTGGAAAATGTTAAATTGCCTCTGTGTGTGTCTATATGTCATATGTTTAATCACATTGAATGTTTGCCATGTATATGTGCATTGTAATCTGCCCTGAGTCCCCTTTGGGGTGAGAAGGGCTGAATATAAATACTGTAAATAAATAAAATAAATACATTCCTTGCCTGTCTTCATTTGAAGAATTCTGTTTAAATGGTACTTAGACTGACCCACCTTCACCCCAGAGAAATTAGGACACATTTGTCTCTGCTCCCATTTCCCACTAGCAACCAAAGTTTCAGAAATGAAGACTGGCAGTCAATGGATGTAGAAAGTGGTGATTCTCCTACCCATACAGTATTTGTGTTGTCCTTCTTTTTGAATTTGGACAATTGACAGGGAAGAAGTCATGCTGTTTTCCCACATTTTGCCAGCCCCTGGAATGATGGCTAGTTTTGGGCACTTGAAGAAGGGTGGCTCAAGGGGAATTTCTGCTATCATAGCTGTGCTCTCTCTAAAATACCTACTCCAGATTCCACTTCTTTTTTCTTCATTGCCCTCTGCACCATCTGCTCATAGGGTTGTGTGGGATGCCATAAGTCACCACACTGCGGTGATACCAACCCTAATGATGGCACTGTTTAACCAGAGATGTGCCAGAGATGCTGGAATTTTATCTCTCACCTAAAGCACAGGGTCGCACTAGATGACTGCTAAAACCACTGATGATGATACTACAAAATGCTGAAACACCAAAACTATCCATTTAGCTACAGGGTATCTTCTGATCTCAGCAGCTGCCTCCATTCAAGCGCTCCAAATCAGATCCATCTCATAAAAGAAAGAAGGCTGCTGTTTTCCCCTTTTCTTGCCAGTTGACACCCATTCGTTTCCTGAGTAACAAAAACTCTATCTTCTCATCTCCTGAATGACAGAGCTTTCTGCAGAAGGAGAGACCAACCTGCGAATCTTGTAATCAGTGTGCACAACATAGTGAGGCAGTACAACTGCAAAGCAGGTTTGAAGAATTGGTTTAAAAAAGAGAAGATGAGAAGGAGTGAGTTCCTAAAGATATCGGGGGAAGCCATTATGGAAGGAAGTGGAAAGACACAAATGAGGCAAAGTTCCATTGAAAAAAACACACTTTGAAGCATGAAATCCTTATTAAAAATAGTGGGGATGCTTCATGCTCGTGATTAAACACTGCGTCATGCCAGCA
Organism: Anolis carolinensis; assembly: GCF_035594765.1. Taxonomy (NCBI): domain Eukaryota; kingdom Metazoa; phylum Chordata; class Lepidosauria; order Squamata; family Anolidae; genus Anolis; species Anolis carolinensis. Next base: position 44,866,890 of record NC_085842.1, read on the forward strand.
CTCCAAATGTGTGCAGCACAACCGTGAAAGCATCTAGCCCATTGGCCTTTGATAGTTATTATTCTGGGGTCTGCCATACCACTCCATGCCTGTTACCAGGAGCCATGCCAAAACATGAGGGCCTGGAAATAAAGAATATCTTACTGCCTTTGAAAAACCCATAGGAAATGCATGTAAAAGGGCTGTGACATATATACACTCACACATACACCCCCCCCCCTATTTGTCACACCAGGCAGAAATATTTTAAAAAGCTGCTTCAGCTCTGCAAATGAACCACTTATCCCACTCCACACTTCATTAGGTGTCTCCCACCCAGGCTGCAGAGAAATTCAGCGCTTGCCTTTTCTGTCACTCCAGTTTAAAAGGAGGAACATGACAGCAATATAGAGCAAAAACCCCATATGTTTTTTAACCCAAAATTTGACAGATTTATTGTTTCAAACAAAGCTCAGATTTCTTCTCAGGCAAACATCTAGCCGAAGGAAGGAAGTCATGTAGTTTTCCAAAGACTACAGGATTGCAACTCTGATCATTCTTTCCCACTGGCTGTGCTAGCAAAGCCCAATGGGAGTTGTATCTGAGAAAGTTCGTTTTACCCACCCATGAACTAGTCCACTAGTACATACATGTCAGATGGATATTCCAAGGAGAAATTGAGAGCTGGGAACACATCTGTGACCCTTTCAGCCCAACTCAATTATAGAGCTATCATTTCACTTGGGCTCTGAAGTTAGTTTGCAATTTACCAGCAGCTTCTTTCCTTTGTGCACCAAATCTCTCCACCACTTTGGGGGGAAAGTGTCAGAACATGTTTATATGTTAAGAAAACTTTTTGCTTGTCATATTATATTGTATTTGTAAGGTGATAGAAACATTGTAATTGAAAAATCTGAAAGACCATATTCTCCCATTTGAGCCTGCCTGTATTTTGAGCTCTGCTTCCTTGGAAGGACTTCTGTGGGAACACAAGGAAGAGCCTTTTTGGTGGCTGCCCCAGGCGAAGGAATTCTCTTCCAAGAGGTTAGACCAGGCATGAGCAAACTTCGGCCCTACAGGTGTTTTGGACTCTAGCTCCCACAATTCCTAATAGCCAGTAGGCTGTTAGGAATTGTGGGAGTTGAAGTCCAAAACACTTGGAGGGTCAAAGTTTGCTCATTCCTGGGTTAGACTTGTGACCACCTCTGTTATCTTTCTAGTGAATGGGGACTTGGCAAGACTTCTTTAAACATTTCTGCAAACCACTGAAAATTGACAAACAAAATGAAGTTCAACAGGGACAAATGCAAAATACTTCACTTCGGCAGAAAAAATGGAAATCAAAGATACAGAATGGGGGACGCCTGGCTTGACAGCAGTGTGTGCGAAAAAGACCTTGGAGTCCTAGTGGACAAAAAGTTAAACATGAGCCAACAATGTGATGCGGCAGCTAAAAAAGCCAATGGGATTCTGGCCTGCATCAATAGGGGTATAGCGTCTAGATCCAGGGAAGTCATGCTCCCTTTCTATTCTGCCTTGGTCAGACCACACCTGGAATACTGTGTCCAATTTTGGGCACTGCAGTTGAAGGGAGATGTTGACAAGCTGGAATGTGTCCAGAGGAGGGCGACTAAAATGATTAAGGGTCTGGAGAACAAGCCCTATGAGGAGCGGCTTAAAGAGCTGGGCATGTTTAGCCTGCAGAAGAGAAGGCTGAGAGGAGACATGATAGCCATGTACAAATACGTGAAGGGAAGTCATAGGGAGGAGGAAGCAAGCTTGTTTTCTGCTGCCCTGCAGACCAGGACACCGAACAATGGCTTCAAACTACAGAAAAGGAGATTCCACTTGAACATCAGGAAGAACTTCCTCACTGTGAGAGCTGTTCGACAGTGGAACTCTCTCCCCCGGGCTGTGGTGGAGGCTCCTTCTTTGGAGGCTTTTAAGCAGAGGCTGGATGGCCATCTGTCGGGGGTGCTTTGAATGCAATTTCCTGCTTCTTAGCGGGGGGTTGGACTGGATGGCCCAAGAGGTCTCTTCCAACTCTACTATTCTATGATTCTATGATTCTATGACTCCTTCAGCAGACCAAACCTTGCAGAACTGTGCTATATTATCTATCCGTGTTTTGTTTATTTATCTTTTTCAGTTATGATTTCTTTTATTGTATAGATAGCCTAATAGATAGCCTAATTATCTTTTTAACTTTTGTATTTTCATATCTTAGCTACTTCTTGGGAGGAGAGCAATAATTAACCTTGATAAAATAATGAAGAGCAGAGACATCACACTGGCAATGAAGGTCCACAAAGTTAAAGCAATGGTATTCTCTGTAGTAACCTACGGATGTGAGAGCTAGACCATAAGGAAGGCTGAGCGAAGGAAGATAGAAGCTTTTGAACTGTGGTGTTGGAGGAAAATCCTGAGAGTGCCTTGGACTGCAAGAAGATCCATCCAGTCCATCCTCCAGGAAATAATGCCCGACTGCTCACTGGAGGGAAGGATATTAGAGGCAAGGCTGAAGTATTTTGGCCACATCATGAGAAGACAGGAAAACTTGGAGAAGTTAATGAAGCTGGGGAAAATGGAAGGAAAAAGGAAGAGGGGTTGATCAAGGGCAAGATGGATGGATGGTATCCTTGAAGTGACTGGCTTGACCTTGAAGGAGCCGGGGGCAGTGAGGGCTGACAGGGAGCTCTGGCGTGGACTGGTCCATGAGGTCATGAAGAGTCGGAAGCGACTGAATGAATAAGCAAGAACAACATCTTAGCTACACGATTTAACTTATTTTAAGCCATTTTTATTCTGAAACCTGAGAAAAGAAGAGCTATAAATAAATTAATGATGATGACATAATGCAATTTAATTTAAAAAGAGAGAGAGATAAAAGTTTTGCCAACATCATACTGGCAAGGAGTTTAAGAAAAAGGGCAGAGAAAGAGAGAGATAAGATTCCATTCCTAGTATGGCAAGGAAGGTTTTTAAAAAGTGCTTACATTATAAATGGAAAACAAATACTAGTCCACTTTTCCACACTTCATCCTAAAAGTGACATGTTGAGCAAACAATGTACATCTTACAAGCAATTTATTGGCACGGAATCCTAAGGAAGCAATATAAACTAGAAGTGTATTTGAAATCAAGGTGTGCGACCTCAAGTCCGAGTAATGAGAGACCCAAGAAGTTAACTAAATGAAAATCATGACCTTTCATATGTCCCTGCAAAGGAAAATGCTGACAATGCAGGAGCAGGCTATATAGTACGCTAAATTCTCCAGTGGGCCTCGGAGGTCACATCTGTATGGAGATTAAAGTCCCCTGGAAATAAGTAGTGTAGGTGACCTTAGATCAGATATGAGTCAAAGCCTTCACCATGAAAAAGAGCACAGCGTTGAGTCAGAGTGGTCGATAAATCAAAACAACTTTGACAGAAATGGGTGCTCCCAAGCAAGCAAGGTGGAAAGTTGCTGTGTCCAAAAAAGAAAGTGAGTGGGATGTGACCCAAAGCAAAGTAATGCTCTGCCAACTTACTTCTGCTAGAACTCAATACATAACTAGGTGTTTTCTCTGTCGAGATGCCAAGAATTCATTTAGCTCAAAGATGTGTCTTGTATGAGCGACATTTACTCCTACAATGTTTCATATTTTTATTTAAAATGTTTTGATTTGATTCATCTGAGACATTACTAAACACTGGTAAAAATAGCTTTTTGAATAAAAATGACTGTTATGGTGAAGTCAGCACATGGAAGGGAGAAGAACACCATTGCTTTCTCCAAGGAAAGAACCCTGCTATCTACCCTGCTGATACCTACTCCAAACAACTATGAAGAACCAGGGTCCAGGTTCTCGGCTAGCTACTGGCTAATAAGCCAGAGGACCCACTGTCCCCTTTGCAAAGGAACAATATTTGGGTGTCTGTTGTGATTTGCTTGCTGCCAAAGGGGGCAATACCAAATAGGTTAACTGTTTGGAGAGGTGACACATGACACAGTTTGGCCATCTTCCCTCGAGAGTTGACCATTGAACCCCTCCCCCCAATTTGTACGTTTCACGAAGGCACAGTATATAACAGAAGTTTTTTTGGAATAATGTGTCTTCTAAAACTATTCACATCACAAGAGCAGGCAAATAATGCCTCCCTCTGCAGTTCTTGTAATATAGGATGAAACAATGATATATGGGAACACTAGGTGGTGATAGTGAATAATCAATTTCCTGGCTTCTAAGGACATCATCACAAATGCCAGGTGAAGTGTCCTGCTTCGCCTGGCATCACATCGAAAGGAGAGGGACAGTGAGCAAATCTATTGCCCCATGCACAGCTCCCTCTTGGCAATGCTTTCTTCATCACACAGGAGAACTCGGAGAGGACCCATGCTGGCTCCATAGGACCTGGTACAAAAGGAGAAGACTCCCATGTTGTCAGGTTAGCCTCCAGTGATGCTTTCACCCCGGCTGGGGGTGGAGCCACCACTGGAAGTCATGAGATGTCATGTGATGGCCAGTGTAGGACTCCGTCCAGAAGCCAGGGTGAAAGCGTCAAAGAACACTAAATTCCCCCATCTGATGAAGTCATAAGACTTGTTAGAAAGAATTAATTGCTCACTGAGTTATCTCTCTTTTTTCAAAATAAATCCCACAGTTCAAAGGTTGGTGTTCTTTCAACCAAGTCCTTCCCTCTGTTACCAACAGTCTAGTTCTCACCATGTTCTCCTGTCTTTCTACTTTCATCTGCCCCTGGACAGTTCCTTCTCTCAGATCAACCATGTTAAAGTGATACTGCTGAAGTGGAGCAAGGGTGAGGGCCAGTCCATGAATTTTATAACCTACTTGCCAGCAAAAGAACTTGTGTTACATAGAGAGCACAAATGAGAAGGCAGCTTAAGGAACAGCAATTACAATAGTCAGAGGGAGATATTGTGTGGAGGAACAGTGCTATTATAATGGTAGAAGGGAGCACCACAGGGTGTTGGATATCCCCAAGATGTCCCTACTTCAAATAATCTTGATAACCATGCTGACCTGACCCATATTATGGAGACCTGGCAGAATGGCAATTCTGTTGGGCAGTCCCAAACCCCTGCTCAATAGCCTCCCTTCCTGTGTTGGTGTTAGAATGATTGTTGGAATATCCTAAATTTTTGCAGCTTTTGTATGTTTATTTAATTTGGTATTCAGTACCTCTCTATTTCTAAAACTTTGGGCTGAATACAGCAGCGTAAAATGTAATAAAATAAACTATAATCTCCATACCTTTTACTTTCTTTGCACCGATTATAAGACGTCCTTTCACAGCATCCCTCTCTAAGCCCGTGTCTCTTTGCCACATATCTATCCTTTAAAACCATGAAAATTTCCTGACTAAATCCTCTTGTATTACACCTAGTGACTCATAATCTCAAAGATGAGTCTCTCTATTCCCAGAGCTCCTTTCTTCCTATCATTCTTCATTCTCCACATATGTTTAAATTTCTACTGTATCTGCTCCTCTTTCTCCCAGTTCCTCCCACTCAACTGGACTCTAGGGTCAGGATAATAGCTCTTGGTTATGGACTGATTTCTATGAAAAGGTTTTTTAATGGGGAGAGCTGTACTAATTTATGTTTTATGGATGATAATTTGTATTGGTTTGATTTATGCATTTTAGTTGACTACGGTGTTGAATGTTTGCCTTTTTTGTATGTAAATCGCTCTAAGTCCCCTCGGGGAGAACAGGCAGTCTATAAATAAAGTTGTTGTTGTTGTTGTTGTTGTTGTTGTTATATTACTCTTATCCACATTATTATGTTTTAATGTGATTGTTTTCTTAATGTAGGGCAACTTTTGTATTACCTATTGTTTTAAATGTTGCGAGCTGTTGTTTTTAATTTTTACTATTATAATCGTTTTAGTTGTACAGTAGAGTCTCACTTATCCAACATTCTGGATTATCCAACACATTTTTGTAGTCAATGTTTTCAATACATCGTGATATTTTGGTGCTAAATTCGTAAATACAGTAATTACTACATAGCATTACTGCATATTGAACTACTTTTTCTGTCAAATTTGTTGTATAACATGATGTTTTGGTGCTTAATTTGAAAAATCATAACCTAATTTGATGTTTAATAGGCTTTTCCTTAATCCCTCCTTATTATCCAACATATTCGCTTATCCAACGTTTTGCCGGCCCGTTTATGTTGGATAAGTGAGACTCTACTGTATTTTGTTCTAACCTATATTATGAACCTGCTTGGGTCCCTTACTAGGACAAAGACTGGGAATAAATAAAATGAATAAATCATCTAACTCAATGAGAACTCAATGATGCAGCCACCTTGTTAAAGTTACATACAGGGTGTTTGAAAAAGAATTCCCTATTCACCATTTAAATTAAACAGACCCAAATCTACAGGGTGATCTACACCCTGTATCTACACCCTGTAGATTTGGGTCTGTTCAGTATCTTGGTAGGTGGCCATCTAGGGACCTCAGGTATTCCGTCTTATGTTCAATGGGTAAAGATGGATATAAGTGTGCCAATCAATCAACAAATCCCTATTTCATATTTCCAAAACTCTTGTGACACCTGTGTTTAAAATCCAGTCAGCCTTTCACATTTATATGTTTAACTTTTCTGAATCTGATTATTCAAGAATTTGAGTAATATGGTTTTTCTAGGAATCTCTAGGTTTCTCTAGGAATCTCTAGGTCTTCCAGGGAAACTCTTCAAAGAATTTTACTGGAGGGTCTAGAGATACCTAGATACTTCTGCTCTCATGTTAAAAGAAAAATGTTCTTTTTATTCATGGTTTTACACTTTCATTACAGTCTTGCATTCCTAACCCAAGTGAATTTGGAGGTCTGGTGGCAATTCTTCCATTCAACATGATGACATGATGAAATTAGCAAAAAACAGGATTTTCCAAAATGTCGTTGAAATATCAGAAAAGCAGAAGAGGGCTGTGTTTCCTCATTTGAGGATCCCCCCCTCCACTCCTCATAAACCAAGGCACAATACACTATATTAGGATCTCAGTACTCTAGCCCCCTAAATTATCTATTGAACCATCTCAGATGTGATTTTTACACCTTTCTCAATAAATGTGGAACTGGAGGACCAAGCCATGAATAGGCAAAATGTATCTATAATTGCATGGGAGCCCTCAAAGGTCCAGCAGATTAAACCACTGAGCTGCTGACTGAAAGGTCAGTGGTTCCAATCTAGGGAGCGGGGTGAGCTCCCACTGTTAGCCCCAGCTTCTACCAACCTAGCAGTTCGAAAACATCCAAATGTGAGTGGATCAATAGGTACCGCTCTGCCGGGAAGGTGGCAGCACTCCATGCAGTCTTGCCAGCCACATGACCTTGGAGGTGTCTATGGACAACGCCAGCTCTTTGGCTTAGAAATGGAGATGAGCACCAACCCCCCAGAGTTGGACACGACTAGACTTAACGTCATGGGAAAACCTTTACTTTTTTATCTATGGTTGTATATAGCACAAAAGGGTGGAAGAGTAGCTACCCTGTATACATACAGCATTTCTTTGAATAAGCGGAGTTGCCATGATAGGAGCATCGCAAACATTAGGACCAAAACAAGGAGCGCATGTGAGTCCTGGTGATGTCATTAAGCATGATGCATTAAGCACCAGCCACAATTGCTCAGAGCATACAATTCAAATAACAACAGGAAACCTAAAAAATGGGGAGAAATTATCTTGAAGATGGTCTTTAAAACTAAAAACCATTCTGTAGGCACACTGGGATTAATTAAAAGTCCCAATCAACAGGGATTTTGTGAGCAATATCACTGAAAAAGTATAAATGTGTCCCTTCTCAGAATGGGATATCTTTAAGTCTGTGGGATAGACTGTTTCTAAGGCTGGCTTGTGCAGTTGCTGCAGGCAAAATAAAATAAAATAAAGTGTGTTAAAGTCACGCGAAATCAAGATGAATGGTAGCGAATATGAGTGCAGGGGAGCTCAATAGTTATTCTTGATTTCTCGAGAGGCCTGAGCAACAGTTTCCCCTCCTCATTCATCAAGAGTCATGTGATAATCTGCAAATGCCTCATCGATTCGCAAAAGCAGAAGCAGAGGTGGCTGAATGAGAGCAATCTCCTTGGTTCGGAAACAAGAAATGACATTTTAATATGAGAGGCATGCATTAAAATCTAAGATGACTGGACTGTTGAGAGATGTTTCAAGCAATCAGGCTGGCTAATGTCCTGGGCTGGAGGCCATCAGCTGCTTTTCAGCTAGTCATTAATCCTCCGGAAAGGCCTAGGCCTTGCAAATGCTGTTTAATTACTTTCATGGGTTGGACTCATTTTTGTAACAGGCCTCATATTGGTTTTACAGTTGTCTTGGGCTTATTCAGACAAAACAGATTAGGTGATTCTTCCCGTTGTTCAAGTTTTAAAATCTGTTGGTTATCCATGGAATAACAGCCCATAAAAGCTAAACAGCAAAAGAGCATTTTAAATATATATATATATATATATATATATATATATATATTACAAAACACTTTTAAAAGTCCAATTATAATGTGTTGACTAAATAGCTATTGAAACGCTGAATACTTACAGGAAATGAACTTTTCTTTACTGCTGTTTTAAAACTACAGCATTAAAAAGCAGAATTGGCATTTTACATTCCACAAGATCCCACTCTGAAGTCATGAATCAAGAGTTACATAAAATCATCAGAATCACAAAGTGCGGCAAGAATCATAAAAAGAGCAAACAGTTTCTCCCGGGACTGTATTGGAATTCATGTTGCAGTGCTGAAAGGTTCTTATATTTAATGAAAAAGCAGTCAGGTTTATTGAGTTTCTGTATTTGCTCCAGACGCTGTAGTCACAGACTTGATCATACATTATAACCAAGCATGATCAACACAACGTTCCACCATGCTAAGCCCCTAAATTCTACATATTTTGAAACATACTTTTTGAACTTATAGCACAAAAGAGTGAAAAGCCTACCACTCTTTAAGGGCCTCAGTATGTTAGCCACTGGAATAGCCACTGATCTTGGCGGATCTGGCAATGCCCAGCAGGGGGCATGGTTTTTTTTCTCATCGTGTCAGAAGCAACTTGGGAGCATACTGCAAGTCGCTTCTGGTGTGAGAAAACTGGCCATCTACAGAGACGTTGCCCAGGGGGTGCATGGATGTCTTACCATCCTGCTGGAAGGCTTCTCTTATGTCCCTGCAAGCAAGAGCTGATAGATGGGAGATCACCCCATCTCGCGAATTCCCAACCTTCAGGTCAGCAGTTCAGCTGGCACAAGGGTTTAACCCATTGCGCCACCATGCCACCCATTGCCCCATGTTCCGCATTGTCTATCTTCCCCCTTATCCCATCTCACAGGGGGAACCATCAGCCATCCTGCTTCCTCGCATTGTTGCCAATGCAACACAGGAAGCTTTAAGTGTTGCCGTAGCAGTAATGTATATCAGTTTCTCTTCAGTTTTGCCACAAAGTCCCACTGGATGTATGTCATGAAATGGGAGCCAGCAGGCTCTGTGGCAAAAGCAACCCTCTACACATGTTAACCCAGCTAACAAAACAAGTACAACAATTAAAACATATTACAATAAATAAACCACAATAAAATCGACATTATAGAACAATACATTACAATGATCATAAAACTCATTAAAAGCATAAAATGAATAAAGACGAGGTAAAATGGAATGAACCACCAGGTTAATGGAGGGGGGTGGTATGGGGGGGACATTTGAGCTAAAGTGTGGTAATATAGTTATAAAGTATTGTGGGACAGATATTTAAGGCCAATGTGTCCTAAGCAGACGTCCTATGGACTGTGTAGGATTTTATCTGTCATAATGTAAAATCAGAAGTTTATTTTTATTTATTTTTCATGTCAGAAGCGAATTGGGGGTAAAGTTATTTTAAAAAACACAAACAAAGTTAAACATTTGACATTTTACTAAATTTCCTTTGGCCAGAAGCTGGCCATGTGGAGTGCCTCTGGTGTGGCTGTGAGAAGGTCCTCTGTTGTGTATGTGTCAGGGCTCAGACTGCATTGAATTAAGTGGTCTGTGGTTTGCTCTTCTCCACACTCACATGTCGTGGACTCCACATGGACATGAGAGAAATCTCCCTGCAAGATCATAACACATCTGGGCATCTCCTGGGCAATGTCTTTGTAGATGACTGATTCTCTGACACCAGTAGCAACTTGTAGTGTGCAACCAACCAAACTAACAAATCAGAAGGTATTTTCCTTTTAAGAAATCATGTTTCAATGAAGGACTAATGTCAAATTTAATACTGATGGAAGTAACAATGTTGTCAAGATTTCTTTGCTTTAATTTTGCATTGGGCGTGTATATATAATTAATTTGCCCTAAAACATCTTCAGTTGCACATTATTTATCAAAGTATTAATATTCCACAGACCAAGGAAAGAATTTCTAACAATAAAAAGAGACTCAAAATGCAAACATAAGTACATTACATTCAACAGTCCTTCCCATATGCAAGCTTATATTTGGATTGCGGGGGGGGGGGGGGGGTATGTAAAATGCTTTGCTTATTTTTCAAGCAAAGGAAATCATGAGATATGGGGTAGGAAATAAATAGTACTGTTACGATAAGAAAGGTTCCACTTAGTATGGGGTTTTTTTGTTTGTGTTCTGAGATCGATGGCAGATCAGCAGATGGCCTGAGGTTATCATAAATATGTAAGTGCTTGGAAACAGCCTTATTTGAAAAGCGTCCAGAAAGACTGCTGTGTTTTACCAGCCATGGTAACAGAAAAATGTTGGCCCGAACGAAGAAACAAGTATGTCATGTCCTCTGCTTTACAGTGAACTCATGATGAACAGCTTGATCTAGAAATGTTTCTAGCACACACCAATATTTCAGTACCTGAGAAAAAAGGTTGCAGAAAAGACGCTGCACTCCACCCACGGCCAAAACAACTTTTACCATTTCACAGGTTTACCCCTACAAACCCTCAATTGTACCTGAAAGCGAGGAGTAGTATGCTGAGACGGGTGGATGTCTTTTTCCAATTCCCTTCTCCCTCCTCAACTTACTGTAAAGACCTTGAAGCCATGGCCATTTGCAGCAAGAATCAGAGAAGAACCTTGGGCATGCCCCTGCAACTAAACATAAAATAATCACACCAACACAGAGATCTGCCAGGGGTTTCAGTGTTGCTCTAATGGGCCACTGGGATCTAGCCAAACATTTCTCTGATCCTGCCATGAAGCACTGAATGGCTGGGACTTCAGGGGGTTTCACTAAGTTATAGTCTGGTGAGGCAACAGGGAAGGCAAAACACCTTGTAAGACCACAGTTCCCGTGATTTCATAGCATTGAGCCATGACAGCCAAAGTGGTATCAAATTGCATTAATTACATAGCGTTGACACATCCCAAGTTAGAGAGTGGGGGTATATGGCTCAGTATAGTGTAGGATCACACGTGGATAGAATCACAGTATTGGAAGAGACCACATGGGTCTCCGGTCCAACCCCCCTGCCATGCACCTACATTAAGTTTTTTTTTTTCAGTTGCATCCTATTGAATGAAAGAGTGACACCCAGAAAGATAACTAACTAACTACAGTTGGTTCTACGCTGCCAAATAATGCAATTTGGACTGCATTATATGGTCAGTGTAGAACCATATCATGCAGTTCACTGTAGTTCGAACTGTTTTATATGATTCTACACTGATCGTAATATAATGCAGTTCAAACTGAATTATTTGGCAGTGTAGACTCAATCTAGGAGAAAACTTGAAAACAACAGCAAAAGCAGCATCTCTTCAAAAGGAATCTTCACCCTTTCACAGTTTATATGCATTTGTATACCAGAGATAAGCAAATTAGATCTCTTCATACTCTGTTGGACTAAAACTCCCATCCACACTTTCCACCACAACTAAAAGAGGGAAAATGCAGAGATCTGCAGTCCAACAACATCTGAAAGAGAGCCCCTGGTGGCGCAGTAGGTTAAACCGTTGAGCTGCTGAACTTGCTGACCAAAAAGTTAGCAGTTCAAATTCAGGGATTGAGGTGAGCTCCCACTGTTAGCCCCGGCTTCTGCCAACCTAGCAGTTCAAAAAATGCAAATGCGAGTTGATCGATAGGTACCGTTCCAGTTGAAAAGTAGTAGCGCTCTATGCAGTCATGCCAGCCACATGACCTTGGAGGTGTCTACGGACAACGCTGGCTCTTCGGCTTAGAAACAGGTCCGTATGAATGAAGCAAACAGAAACAGGAGGCGATTTCATACAAATGCACAACACTACCAAGAACAAGCCATGAGAGTAAAGACAAAGATACACCCATAGGAAAAGTGTTCTTACCATACATCAAGGGAATCATTGACCACATAGGGAAGCTGATGAAGAAACACAACATGAAAATGATCTACAGACCCACTAAGAAAATCCAGCAAATGCTATATTCAACAAAGGACAAGAGGGATCCTATAATCTCTTCACAAGTCTACACAAAACGCAGCATTGCCCAAACATGAATCAAGGAACATGAAAGGCACTGCGGACTAATCCAACCAGAGAAGTCAACCCTAGCACCAACCTGGACATATCATATTATTTAAGAACACAGAAATGCTGGACCACTCTAACAACCACCATGTCAGACTGCACAGAGAAGCCATTGAAATCCACAAGCATGTGGGCCATTTCAACATAAAGGAGGAAACCATGAAAATGAACAAAATCTGGTTACAGTATTAAAAAACACTAAAATCAGGAAAGTAAATAAAGAAAAACACTTAGAAAACAGGGGAAATCCAGACAGAAAACAATCAAAGCTAGATAAAAACACCTCCCAATAAAGGATTCCCCCAGGCAGGAAGCAGCCAGGCTTTGAAGCTGCAAGGCTATTCAATGCTAATCGAGGTGGCCAATTGCAACATTCACATTTGCCTCAAACAGACAAGAGTTATTTCTCCCACCCTGGACATTACACAGATATATAAATCCCACTTGCCTAGTTTCCAACAGAGCTCACAACCTCTGAGGATGCCTGCCATAGATGTGGGTGAATTGCGAGAGAACGGTTCTGGAATATGGCCATACAGCCTGGAAAACTCACAACAACCCTTATATGTTACATTTTTAGATATACATGTAAAGCATCTTAAGTGTGCACTTTAAAAAGTTTAATGTGTGAAATGGCCACTGAGCCCAACTGTTCTTGTTACCCTCAAATTATTTCTGACTTATAGTGACCCTAAGCCTAAGTGCTCTATATGTGCCAGATTCTATCTGATCTTCAAAGCTAATTAGATTTAGTATTTGAATGGGAAATTGTCAATGAATACTAAGTGCTATAGGCTATTTTTGAAATCAAGAAGCCCACCTCTGAGAATTCCTGGAGTAAGAAAACCCTTGAAATCCATCTGGTGACTATAAATCGACAGGTATCTTGAAGACATACACACACTAAATCTATCATTGCATTTTCTTGGCATGATTTATTCAGAAGGAGATTTGTCAGTACCTTTGTCTGAGGTTGAGATAGTATGACCTGAGAGTATGACCAGCAAGGTCACTCAGTGGGTTTCCATGACAGAATTGGAATTTGAACTCTAGTTTCCAGTGTCCTAGCTCATCTCAAACTACTTCTACATATTGGCTTCTCGTCTATAGTACCACACTGAATAAAAATCTAAATATTACACAGCAATTATCATACCATTATGCAGGTAATCAACTTTCAATTTGATCGCCAAAATTACATTTTCTCTCCATTGAAAATGAGTCAAATACCTTCAGTGGATATTTAGAAATCTCAGTAATATTAAGAATTAGACCAAAAGCATTGCCTATTAAAATATGATAACTCCTGGCGCTATATGCCTAAATTACAGAGCTCTCACTGAGAAAAAAAATTGAATTAATATCTCAGACATTCCCTCCTCCTTCCCCTTGCAAGATGGACATGTCAGAAGCTAGCTAGTCTGCACAGGTACAGATCTTTGCCACAGGCTAGGTGAGTTATATTCATTTCGGTTTCTTCTGCTGCATCCTTTAATGTCAATTTTTACTCTAATACATTCCAAGAGCGCACAGATAAAATTAGAATTGTCACTAAACAAGAAAAAGCCAAGAATCTACGGAGCTATTGCCGCAGGTTCTCCTGCCACAGCGACACAGAGGGAAATAGATTGAGAGGAGCTGCAAAGGTGCCCCAAAGAGGAACTTTTACTCCCATCAGACACTGAATCTACAAAACCTTTTTCAATACCACAGGGAATCATAGATGATTAAGTGAAATCAGCCACTGTGCTAAAAAAAACCTGTTTCTTCATAAAGAAAATCAGCAAATGTTTGGGGGAAGGGATCCATGCACATGCATGCTCAATGAGAGGATTTATTTATTTATTTATCATGTCAGAAGTGAACTGAGGGTACAGGTTGTAATGTATCTGAGAACACAAACAAAGTTTAAAAACATGGCATTATATTTAAATGTTCTTTGACCAGTAGCTAGCCACTTGGAGTGCCTCTGGTGTTGCTATAAGAAGGTTCTCCATTGTGCAATGAGAGGATGAAATGACCATGTCATTATCAGCATTACACCAAATTGCCATTTCTCATTTAAAAACATGTGAAATGTCTTTGCTGGATCACTAAGTCACAAACTATATTTAAAAATCTTTGAAAAATGGTAAAAAAAATCAATTGTTGGAAAATCAGTGTTCAGAAACTGATGAGAAGAGTACTGGATTGATGAGAGTACTTGCATTTTGTGGCTTATTCTGTGCAAAATTCACAAATGCTTGTGAATTTTCTCCCCAGCAAACAGCATTTCCTGCTTGGACATATTTCAATGCAGAAATGTTGATTTCTACAAAGAAAGTGATGTTATTATTAATTTTCTGTCCAATTAGAATCTTTTCATTGAGCTATTAGTTTTCAGGCAGAAAAGGGTGTTTCTTGCACAACATCCACATGCACATCTTGTGCAAAATCAGTCTTAAATTACAAATAACCTTCAAAAACTGCATGATTTTCAAAAAACTTTCTTGCAGCAGGAAGAACATGTCTGAAATTACTCCCTGTTATGTTTGAGATTGAAGAACTGCACCCCTACATTTTCCTTACCTCTAGTATTACAGATAGTAACACTTACTGGGAAACTTGAACAGAAGAGTGCTATGACATGTGAGCATGCCGGAGTGATCTTGGTGAGTTCCTCACTCATATCTGATTGCCCACTATGAGAACACAATGCTGGACAGAAGATATGATTTTCCCTTTTTACACTCTGAGTCCATTTGATTTATACTCCTATGTGCATTGTGATGGGCCTTCAGAGAAACCCAAGAACAGGATTTGAAGACAAGAGTGCCCTTTCTATTTGCTGTTTCCCAGCATTTGGCATGAAGTTTCAAAGAAGCCATCCTGATCAATCAGCCATTCAGGAGTTGGACAGTTAATATGAATGGGTATCATGTTGTGCTGAAACCAGTCATCGTGACTCTGTGGTCAGCCTTCCACATTGCTTGAACTTAGTGGCAAAGGCACTCCAAGAAAGAGAAAAACTGCAAATAAAAATTGCTAATTTTTATCTGACGGAACACCTTTCTAGGAATGTCTTACCCTTCTAGCATGACACTGTGGTCAACTTCTGCTGCAAACCGATTGTAGAATCATTTTGGAGAACCCAGAGATTCCTAAAGAAGTGCTCTCTCTAGGTCTTCCAACATGACTGAGGTAAATTGACCATAGAGTCACATAAGAGGACCTAGAGATTTCTAGAGAGAATATTTTTAGTCAAATCCATGAATAATCAAGTCTGCGAAAGTTAAAACCACAAAAGTGAATGGACAACTGTTGTAACATGATGCTTCTGGATCGCAGCGATGCAGATATCTTTATATTAAACTGTCCTACTCTTTCATAGTACACAATAGGAGCCCCCGGTGGCCAATGGGTTAAACCCTTGTGGTGGCAGGACTGCTGACCAAAAGATCGATGGTTCAAATCCAGGGAGCAGAGTGAGCTCCCGTCTGTCAGCTCCAGCTTTCCATGCAAGGACATGAGAGAAGCTTCCCACAGGAAGGTAAAACATCTGGGTGTCCCCTGGGCAACATCCTTGCAGATGGCCAGTTCTCTCACACCAGAAGTGACTTGCAGTTTCTCAAGTTGTTCCTAGCATGAAAAAAGTACACACTATGGCAGTCGCAGGCTTTGGAATAAAAGACAGGAGCTGGAAAGCAGACAAAAATGGCTGAAATAATGTAGTATCCCCAAAAATATATGGGCTGCATTACAATGTAAAACCCTCTGCATTCCCTACAGAAACCCTGCAGAAATACCGCCAGTCAGTGACAACGATAGTGACACCACTACAGAGGGAACAGTGGTCTGATCAGTATGTGTTGGTTTCCTTTGTTGTAGTGATTTAGGCAGGCTAACACTGGGTGGGCTTAATTAAGGTCCCTTTTGCCCTGAAAATCAATGCTTAGGATTGGATGGCCAGGCTTCTGCAGGAAAAAAAAATCACCAGACATTACACAAGCTGGCAATATAGAAATGCGACACTTCCTTTTGCAGTTTGAGAGATTTTGCACTACAAAGCAACTTTATTGCAGAGGGTCTCAAAAACTCTGGACCCTTGATACTCATAGAAGTGTCTTATCCACACATAAAATCAGATAGAAGAGTCCTTTCAGGCTCATCATAAAATTCCCTGGGGTTTTCTGCTGGGTGCAAAGGAAAGACGCATATCTCAGAAGTTTTTTCTTTAAAACCATTAGTTGTTCAATTCTTATTTTAAAATGTGAATCGAGGATTTGGCACAAGGGGGGCATTTCCCCTCTGACATGAATAATATTAGCATGTTTCTCGTTTATATACTTCGTTCATTTGCTGGGATAGTCTTTTCTCCACAATCCTCTTCTCCTTCTTTTCACTGCTGTCTCCCGAGACACACTGACAAGCTGAGAGAATGTGGAAAGAACGGGAAAACTGGCTCATTCGGCATCTTTTCTGCCTTAATTACAAGGCAAAGATTTAAAAGACCAATGGCTTTTATCACTGCCTCTATGGCCTTTAGGAAAGAGAATGGGAGGGGAAGAACAAAGCAAAAATAAATAAACAAACAAACAAGCAAAAACCCCAGTTGAGCTTTCTAACCTCAGATAAATTGATGAAGTCAGCAGCTCCTAGCTACAGAAAGCAGATGAAATCCAATTTATGGGGAATTTCACTACAAAGCTTGCATGCCTTGTGGCGGTCTTGCTAAAGAACAAAGTTTTTTGGTGCGCCACGCAGGTGACATAATTAGGTCACTAGGGGCAAGAATGCTTAGAACTGCTGCATAAAGAAATCCATAAGACTTCTCAAATTAGATCCCTTCGAGTGCCAGGGGTAGGCTTTTCCCTTTTCCCTTATGCCTGCTGGGTTTTCAAAAGAGCACTGTGGAACTATTACACAGACACCCTGCCCTCTCTAGCAGCACAAGGCAGTATCCTAGGCCTACGCTCATAATGTTACTGGGCTTGGAAAGACTGATGAGACTGCAGTTCATTAAAACATACACATTCAGGATCAAAGGCCCAACTTGGTAAAAAATCAAAAAACTTGTTATCAGCAGGCTTCTATCCATTTCACAGCTCCCTCCTAATAAATGTAGATTGAGTATTGGCCTATCTGCTATAATAAACATGAATCACGTATAAGCTAAGTGCCTATCATTACAGTGGATCAAATTATCTGTGTTCACGTGCCCTGCTAAGCCATGATTAATCTAGCCATAGAATCATAGAGTTAAAAAAGACCACATGGGTCATCCAGTCCAACTTCCCTGCCATGCAGGAAATGCACAAAGTACCCCTGACCGGTGGCCACCCAGGCTCTGTTTAAAAGCCTCCAAAGGAGGAGACTCCACTACACTCTGAAGAAGAGAGTTCCACTGTTGAACAGCTCTTACAGTCAGGAGGTTCTTCCTAATGTTCAGGTGAAATCTCCTTTCATGTAATTTGAACCCATTGCTCTATGTCATAATCTCCAGGACAGCAGAAAACAAGCCTGCTCCCTCTTCCTTATGACATCCTTTCACATATTTATACATGGCTATCATATTTCCTCTTAACCTTCTCTTCTGCAGGTTAAACATATCCATCTCTTTAAGCTGCTCCTCATACGACATGGTCTCCAGACCTTTGATCATATTAGTCACCTTCCTCTGGACATCTTCCAAGTTGTCAATATCTCTTTTAAACTGTAGTGCCCTGAACAGGACACAGTATTCCAGGTGAGGTCTAGCCAAAACAGAATAGAGGGGTACAATTTCTTCCCTTAATCTAGGCACTATACTTTTTTTGACACAGCTGAAAATCCCTTGGGCTTTTTAGCTGCAGCATCACATTGTGTGCTCAAATTCAACTTATTGTCCATGAAAACTCAAAGATCTTTTTCACATGAACTGTTTTTGAGCCAAGTGCCGCCCAATCTGTATCTTTGCATTTTATTTTTTCTAAGTGTAGTATCCTACATTTCTCCTTGTTGAAATTCATTTTGTTAGTTTTGTTCCTACTCTTTTATCTGTTAAGGTTGTTTTTAATTCTGACTCTGTCTTCTGGAGTATTAGCTATGATGAAGGCTGAAGAGCACCCTTTGGGTTTGGTCGCTTAACCAATTACAGATCCACCTAACAGTAGTCTTGTCTATCCCACATTTTATTAGTTTGATTTTAAGAAGACCATGAGGGACCTTATCAAAAGCTTTACTGGTGATTGAAAAAGGAAGTAAAGATGTGGACAAGAATGGAGCTTACCAAAGGCAGGAAAAGAAAGAAGGGAGAGACCATGTGGATGTGTAGTAGTAATAAGTAGTAGTAGTAGTAGTAGTAGTAGTAGTAGTAAGTAGTACAAAAAGACAGGACAGCTCTAACCATAAATACATACACAATCACAAAAAAGATTATTTCTTTACTCAAACTTAGAAGCCAACACAGGACAGTCTGCATATACGGGGAAAGAAGATTGGTTTCCTGTACCATTACTTGATTTAATTGGGTGTGATCTTCTCAACATCTTTGAAATGTTTATATTTTGGAACTGTGTCAGTGTTGGGCTGGCCCGTCTGATTGGATCCCAGGGGTTTCCATGAGTCTTAGAATCATAGAATTGGAGGAAACTATAAGGACCATCCAGTCCAGCCTCCTACTATGCAGGAACACACAATCAAAGCATTCCTGGCAAAAGTTGCTGTTTTGCATGTTCTTACTCAGAGTGCTTGCAGCAGCTATTCCACAGGGCAAAGATTACATCCTAGCCTTCTTTTTTCATCTCTAACTTCTGAGGTATTCACATTTTTCCTTCTTCTGGTCAGACAATTACCTCTCTCTCTTTGTTCAGGCTCCCAGAACACCCATTCATTTTGTCACATCCACTTCCTCATATACTTGCATACATGGCTTCACAAACTCACACCGGAATTTCAGGTGATATCAAATTAGTCACTTGTTGAAATACCTCTCTCAGTTCTACTTGATTGAGGGTTAACACTTGCCATAAAATGCTTAGAATGTTTACCATGCCAGCAAATGTCATTTATGCAACAACAACAAAAAACCTTAAATGACAAATGACAAAGCATATGTTCCAGAATGATACATACCTTCAGCAGCTGTTGTCTACCTTCAGCAGCTGTTGCTGATCACCTGGGCTCTGTCTGCTGAAATCCCCTCTTCCACACAACCATGAAAAATGTGCTGACACCCTATCCTGTTTTTATCGATCAATGCTAATTCCAGTTTACAGCAACCCCAAAATGGCATAGCAAAGCCACAGAGGAGATCTGTCACACTCAAATTTTGCTTATTCCATCATGCCTTAAACCAGCGGTTCTCAACCTGTGGGTCCCCAGATGTTTTGGCCTTCAACTCCCAGAAATTCTAACAGCTGGTAAACTGACTGGGATTTCTGGGAGTTGTAGGACCTGGGGACCCACAGGTTGAGAAACACTGCCATAAAGCATAATGATTTTTAAAAGCTATATTAAAGCATCAGAAAACCTCCACAATGCATTAACACAAATAAAAATAATGTAAAAATTACACTTTGCTAGACTATAAGAAAATGGGAGAAGGAAGTAGCAGAGAACTTGATATTGTCTAGTCTAGACGTTTAAAATATAGAGAGCACACTCCATCAATCAGGCCCGTAGCTAGGATTTTGATTTGGGGGGGGGGGGGGGGGGCTGGGATTTTGGTTCGGGGGGAGGGGGGGCTGAGTGAGAGAGGATCTAGCCTAGCAAACCTTTTGTATCATTATCCCAATACCCCCAATGCATATAGGATAGACTGAGCATGGTGATCAGATCATGATACAAATAAACATAACAGTTTAAATAATAAATGTAAGGCCTTCTCACGGACCATCCTGAGAATTTCAGAGGGGGTGGCTGAAGCCCCTAAAGCCCCCCCCCCCCCCCCCGGCTACATGTCTGCTAAAAAAGACCCTTGCTAAATAAATTCATTGTTTATTGCAGGGGTCCCCAAACTAAGACCCGGGGGCCGGATGTGGCCCTCCAAGGTAATTTACCTGGCCCTCGCCCTCATTTATAATATAATATTTTTATATCAGTTTTAATAATATAATATATTGTATATACATATAATATTGATAATAATATTATCATTTTATACAATACAATACTAACAATAATATCATATAATAATATTAATTATATGTTATATATTACATATAATATTACAGTATAGTGGTATAGCTCAATATAGTATAATGCTAATATTGTGCTATGTTAATAATATAATATATTGTATGTACATACAGCTACTCTGAGTTCCCTTCGGGGTGAGAAGGGTGGGATATAAATGTAGTAAATAAATGTAGTAAATGATTTTGGACTTAAATAAATAATTCTGGACTTAGGCTCGCCCAAAGTCTGAAATGACTTGAAGGCACACAACAACAACAACAATCCTAATTAACTTGACTATCTCATTGGCCAGAAGCAGGCCCACACTTCCTACTGAAATCCTGATAGGTTTATGTTGGTTAAAATTATTTTCATTTTTAAATATTGTATTGTTCTTTCATTGTTATTGTTGTTGTTTTGCACTACAAATAATATATGTGCAGTGTGCATAGGAATTTGTTCGGTTTTTTTCCCCAAATGATAATTTGGCCCCTCAACAGTCCGAAGGATTGTGGACCGGCCCTCTGCTTTAAAAGTTTGAGGACCCCTGGTTTATTGGCTGGCAACATACCATGAATGTACCCAAACTAGCAAAGTCTATTATGGGATGTAACAGCCAGATGTCCCAATTATGGGTATTATTCTTATTACTATGGGAGACAGTGAAATATAAATAGTTTCTTTGGATAATCTAAAAATCTCAAAATGAACAGTCAGTCCTTGCTAGAAAATCACAATCCATTGCTAAATTTTATGTACAGCTTTGCTTCCAGCTTTGCCAGAAATCCACATAGGCTGTGTTTATTTTTAATCTTTCTTCTATTTGGTTGTCTTCTGTTCTTCAAATGAAAACAGGGGTGAGGAATAAAGACCTTAATTCTTGCATGGATCAGACAACCAAGGCAAATCAAATAATCTACACATATTGCATGTTCCTCTTCACTGATTCTTGCTCCTTGTCATTCCATTCAGAGTATCCAGTTTGTATGTGCTGAAATCCGGGACCTGTTGACATTTTCAGCAGAAAATGTCTTGTTCTTGTGAATGGTTGCATGGTGGGATCACAACCTCAACAGTTTAATTCCACCCACTTTTCAGAACAGATTGAGTCAGCACATTGAATCACTCGTTGAATCATTCACAAGATCAGTCCTGCATTCTCAAATCCAATGGCAACATCAATTTATGAAAAATCCCCATTCATCCCTGGAAAGCTACAAAGAAAAAAAAATAGGCTGAAAGGCTCTTGCTTTGAATACTTTCTGGGAAACAAGACCTGTCAATCTATGGAATTTATTACGGTTACACCCTAAAATGAACAGTTCTAAAAGTGAAAGAAGACATTGTGACAAATGATGACTTTACAATCAATATAATGGACAGGTAAATAAATGAATTACATACTTACTAAAGAATAGAAAATGATTAACAGAATGCAACCAGCTAAGGGATCAATCCCTCCTTGCTCTACTGAAGAGTACACTACAAAAATATTCTTGTATTGCCATTGGTGCTCCCACAACCTTCCCCCAACCTGTTCCTTATCCAGATATGGTGGACCAATGGCCATGCTGGCAAAGGATGATGGGAGTTGTTCCCAAAGCATATCTGTAGAGTGCAAAATTGGGAGAAAGTGACCTCAATGGCAAAAGGCATTATGGTGTATTGGCTAGAGCAAAGGTAGAACCATACTGTCCATAGGTTACATGAAGCACATGATGGGGTCAAGACTTGCATTCCCCTACTTCCACAAACAATAGCAAAAAACAAGAGGACTTCTATGTGCTGCTTTGATCCCCCACCCTCCATCCACACCAAGAAACAGGCAAAAGTCACCCCACTCCAAAATGGCCCCAAAGGTAATCAAGGAATGATGTAACACCAACCATTCCAAGATGGCAAAAAATCCAGTGGTGTGGCCCTCCAGGCTCAAAACAATGACATGTACTCACCCAGATAACAGTATCTGGCATATGCTTCAATTTCCACTAGTTTCAGGAGCTTTTGTATTAAAAAGGGGGTGATGGGGAACGGAGACATTACAATATCTTGTGTTTCCATCTCAGAATACATCCTTCCTATTCCACACTATACTGTAAGCTGCTCACTGGAGGGAAGGATATTAGAGGCAAAGCTGAAGTATTTTGGCCACATCATGAGAAGACAGGAAAGCTTGGAAAAGATCATGATGCTGGGGAAAATGGAAGGAAAAAGGAAGAGAGACCGACCAAGGACGAGATGGATGGACGGTATCCTTGAAATGACTGGCTTGACCTTGAAGGAACTGGGGGCGGCGACGGCCGAGCTCTGGCGTGGACTGGTCCATGAGGTCACAAAGAGCCAGAAACGACTGTGTGATTGAAGAAGAAGACTGTAAGCTGATAAGACAGGAGTGGACAATTTGTGGCCCATCATTTTGTTTTCAACATGATAGGCACTCAGCCATATAGGGTCATTTTGATACAGATTTAACCTTATTAAGAAAGTCCGAAATGTAGCCCCATGAATTCAGTGACAAAGAATGCTGAATCAAACTGATAGAGGAGCACATTAGTGTGACTTTCTTTGTCTCCACTTCCATTATTCAAATGGAGAATAAGTCTAACACCCGAGTGCCCCTCCTTGTTTGGGTCTTAAGAAAAATAGGAGAGTGCCACTATGTTGGACTGGAGAGGGAAGAGCATGGCAATTGACCATTTAAAGACTTTGCGATTCCTAAATATTCACACTGAAACTCCTAGATCCCCCACTCAACAGAGTTAATTTTCAGGTGATGGGAGTTGCCCCCAAACCAGGCAAAAAATGCTGAAAACCTGGCCAAAATGGCAGCTAGAAGTTATTTCTTATCACTTCAGGTGTGCCAATGCATACTTGTGTTATCTACCTGGCAGTCTCAGGAAAGGAAATGTCCCTCTGTGATTGCCTATACTTGGTGTTAGGAAAGTGATAGGACTGGAAGTAATGTGGTTTGGTGCTAACACGTTTCCCTGTTTCATGTACTCATCCGACATGCTTTGTCAATGAGTAAATGGGGCTTGTGAAGGCCCTTGCCCTCTTAAAAGTACTACAGAAATGATTAATAATCATTTTCTACTTCATACACTTTTCTACTGACTATGCTGGCTTCACAATGTATTCATTTGCCACATCATTTGAGGGACCAAACAGCAACATTCCCAGAGGTTCAATCACAGCACCACATTAATAGCATTAACTACTCATCTTAGCTGGATGACACGATTTATCTTAATTAAGAGACTCTACCCCTTCCTATCCCCCCCCCTTAAAATCCTTTTTCAAAAAAATTTTTTTGCGTTTATACCTTTGGGTCTATTAAATTAATCAGAAAAGCTAGGCAGGTCAAACTTAAATACAAAAACGAAATCCAGTTTCCGCAGTGCTGTGGAGGATGAGTTGTCTGGCATGAAACAGCACATTCCTGCACATCACAATCTCTTTCCCATATTACCACTGTTTTTATTTGTGACTGCTATTGTTCTAGGCCAGACATGGGCAAACTTTGGCCCTCCAGGTGTTTTGGACTTCAACTCCCACAATTCCTAACAGCCGGAATCTAGGTGTCTATGAGAGGATGCATTCTATACTGCAGAATTAATGCAGTTTGACACCACTTTAACTGCCATGACTCCTTGCGGTGGAATCCTGGAAGCTGTAATTTTGCAAGCTCTTTGGCCTTCTCTGTCAAAAAGTGCTGGTGCTTCACCAAACTGCAAATCCTGGGATTCAATAGCAATGAGCAGTTAAAGTGGTGTCAAACGGAATTAATTCTACAGTGCAAGAGGCAGCCTTGGATTCACAAGCAGCAGTTCTTTTTTTTCTTTTCTTTTTTTTTCTCGGAATAAAGGCTACAATCTTATAGCTACTGAGCTGGGAACAGATCCCACTGAAATCTATTGGGCATCCTTCTGGATATGCACATATGGACAGGTCCAAAACCTGCCAAGCCTCCTGCCCTGTGAGACCTGCCTTACAAATCTCTTAATTCTTTCTCATGTTCTTACTTTTTGCTGAAGTGATTTCTGTTTGCTACCTGGAGATATGAGAAGCTCTCGAGTCCTACAAACCCAGTCAGCTGCATCAAGCCTACTCACAGGTGATAGAAATAAGAACACGTGTTATTTTCACATATGAGAAGTTTTTTTAGAAGATCTCTTCTAGCTTTTCTTGCACTGGTTAGGTTAAATTCTAGCTGCTGCTGCTCATGCAGAAGTGGAGTAGACAAATACTATCACTGAGCATTTTGGCCACAGTAAGTTTTATATTCACACTTCAAACCCTATACATTGGGACCTGTGACAATATGTTGCTTCGTGATGTATTTCCAGTTTTCCAGACTTCTTTCCATTATGTTTCCATTTTCTCCATAACACTTAGTCCCTATTCCATGCCCACCAAGGATGGGAAATTCTTACAGGGTTGTTTGTGGAGATGACTTGCACCTTTTGGGGGACATCCCTGTTGTTGTTTCTGCTGCTGTTGTGTGCATTTAAGTTCTGCTCCAATTTATGATAATCCAATCACAAGCAAGATTTATTCTGAAGAAGATTTGTCTTTGCCTACTTGAGAGAATCATTCAAAAGTGTTTAAACACTGGTCTCCCCAAGTCATAACCAATATTCAAATTACTACGCAATTGTCAGTATCCTCTACCTTTACTTTTTACTCCTGAATAGCTTGCATTCTCAAACCTGCTTAGACACAGGGAATGTCATTTGGCTACAAAAGCAACAGCACCCATCCCTTATACACTGGAGGGGGGAGAATTCTTTGATGAAAGGATTTGTTTATAAGCCTCAGGAGTGAAAATGCTCTTTGTCCCATTCACACAAGATCTGCTCTTTCTTTCTTTCTTCCTACAGTGGACCCTTCCATACAGCTATATAACAAATAATATCAAGGCAGAAAATCCCACAATATCTGCTTTGAACTGGGTTATCTGAGTCCACATTGCCATATATTCCAGTTCAAAGCAGATAATGTGGGATTTTATTCAGCTACGCTGAAGGGTCCTCAATCAGGAGAGAAGTCGCCTTGCTAGTTCCTCAGCTACTTTGAAGCTGACTAGACAGTACCTCTGGTGACAGAGAGAGCCTTCTCTACCGTCCCTCCGCCCCAGCAGTACACACCACTTCAAAAAGTGCCTTGTAGTGGTAAATGGAGCATTGGGCCAGCCATAAATGGGGAGGAACTGCAAGGCTAAAAATCTAACATCATTCTGGCAGAGGGAAAAATCTTGCCTACTTATCAGTTGCTGTGAACACGTGGGAGACTAGGGTGGACTTCTGTCCTAATAAGACAGAGTTCATCCTGGGGCTCTTCAACACAGCTCTATATCCCAGAATATCAAGGCAGAAACGTGGGCGGGAACTTCAGGAGAGAATGCTTCTGGACCGTGACCATACAGCCCGGAAAACGCACAACAACCCTATCAAGGCAGAAAATCCCAGAATATCTGCTTTGAACTGGATTATATGGCAGTGTGGACTCAGATAACCCAGTTCAAAGCAGATATTGTGGGGTTTTCTGCCTTGATAATCTGGGTTATAGCACTGTGTGGAAAGGTCCCTGGTGGCACTCAATTTCCCCATACATCAACTCTGGGTAAGTACATACATTCAGGTTGTGTACACATAGTATTTCATTTCAGATTTCCCTAGAGTTGGGAGGCTACAGGCAACAATTCCTTGTCCAGTCAGATGGAACTACTACAGCCCATTGGTGGAGTTGGTATGACCCACTGATTCATTTTGGATTTTCACTGGCATAACAGAAGAGTGCACAGGAAACTCTAATTTCCTTTCTGTAACATGCTAAATAGCTGCTTACTAAATCTAAAGGACACCTGCACTGATGGATCAGTGGGAACCCTTGAGGGAAGGTCCAGGAATCTCTAATGAATCTATGCTCTAGCAACTGAAAGCCATTACCTGTTGCAAGTATAGCAGCCCTCCAAATATTGATCATCTCCTAATAAGATTGCCAGATTTCAGCTGTGGAGGAGCCCCAGTAATTCTCAACCTGTGGGTCCCCAGGTGTTTTGGCCTACAGCTCCCAGAAATCCCAGCCAATTTACCAACTGTTAGGATTTCTGGAAGTTAAAGGCTGAAACATCTGGGGACCCACAGGTTGAGAACCACTACCTTAACTGATCTTTTACCAAGATGAGGTACTTCATCAAGCAGGATGAAGGCACCTGTCTTTCATCACCATCCATATCCCAGCTTTCTTCACAATTGCCTTATACCTGAAGAGCAGAAACAGATAACATGTTCTGGGAACAAGACTGGGCCTTGGCCATACCAGCATGACTGCAAATATGGCCACCAAAGAAGACTAGCAGGTGGGCAAAGTGTAGCCCACAAACTAAATGTGCCCCTACACCTTCCCTAAGAAGCAGGTAAGGTTTCTAGGGGTGGCATGATGGTTCATTTCACCAAATCGGGGCAAAGTAACTTCTTTTAGGCCAGTGGGAGTCTGTTTGCAAAAATAGAAGTAACCAGTTGGAGGAATCGGAATGGTCTAGTCTTAAAAAATAAACATTGATGTCCATAACTTAGAGTTAGGGATCCATATCTGCTCTGCATTCAGTAAGACTATGTAGCTCTACTTTCAAGGTAAAATAATGCCACTCCAGCCCACCTTAAAAGCCAGCAGCTGGATTAATCCATTCAAAGTTGGATCTCCCTCCTATCACTGAATGAGGCTGCAAGCATCAGAAGCTGAACTCCTGCCAGATGTCCTTGTTTTAGGCTTGCTCGATGGTGGGAGGGGTCTGGAAACGTCATCCTCGTTGCACCCTAGGCCCCTTCTAAACTGCCCTATATCCTGCTATAAACTGGATTATATGAGTCTCTACTGCCAGATAACCTGGGATAAGAAGACAATCTGGGATCATATCCTGAGATATAGAGGCAGCATGAAAGGAGCCCTAGTCTTGAATTGAGTTGCACAGATGTAACTAAGAAGCCAGTGTAGAATACTGATGGATATTTCTAAGATCAACAAAATCTTGCATAGTCCTTTGGATTTAAAACACTAATGACACTTAATGTTTTAAGTCTGATTGGAGAGATTGCCTTTACTACACAAAGATTTCCACTATTGTGTAGATTCTGCAGGGAGTCTGAAAACTGTGAGCTCCCTGCTTTCATCTTAATGGATTGTTAACTTCAGAGCTTTCCTGGCCACCATGTCAAAGCTGGCACTTTAAAGCGGAGAGGTATGGGAATGCACACAGAACAACAGTCCATATAAAATAAAAATGTTTAGTTGTCAAACATTTCCCCACATTTCAAAAGTGCAATGAAACATTGCATTTTACTGTAAGGGTTTTCTATAAGGAACATCAGCAACAGAGGGCACCTCAAGGGCACGTATATTGACAAAGTCAACCTGGAGGGCATGAGATTAGATTTGTTTGTTTCTTTGTTTTAAGAGAAAAATCAAATTATTTGTCTGTGCTCGGCAGAAATGAAATCTCAGCATGTTTTAATCCCTGTATTTTGACACACACCTCAATAGGAAACGTTTCTTTTGCAATAGGATTCTGAACCTGACTGGACTATGTGTTCCTGGAGTATGACCCATGAAATGTATCCTGGCATTTCTGTAATAGACAAGGCGCAACTCAGCCACCTGCGTCTTCAGCAGCCCGAAGAACAAGCCCGTTCCTCTGATCCTTGCAGTAATTATTAAATTAAGGATCTGGTAGTGTCTCGCGGATGCATGGAAGCCAAAACTGAGAGGCAGAGAAATGCAAAACCAGGAATAACACAAGGGGGAATGAGAGGGGTAATGAGAGTCTAAATTCTACATTCTTTTTCTAAATTAAATCCCCTGATATCTTCTTTCTAGATGTTCCTCTACAGCCATCTGCTGCCCAGGATGGATATAGCAGCAGTCAAGGTGGCCAGCCAACTACGTCATAATCACAAAGAATCTCAGTTCCAGGCATGTCTTTCTGTTGTTACTGCATACCATGAAGCCATCAAGGAAAAGCCAACCAGTGTTTTATGAAGTCAGCTCCACTAAAAAGCCATGCTATTTGCATATTGCTGTAGAAGTAGAGGGAAGGCTGCATTTTACTCCACCTGTCCTCCTGACATCTCCCATGGTGCCTCCCATCTTTTACTCTTGGTTGTTTGCACATCAGTCTGCAAGAAGACTTTCAGCTCAGCGTAGGGATTACCAGATGAAGTTTCAAGGCTGAGTTTATTCCAGGGATCAGAGAGAGGATAATACAGTGATAACAGCAGTGCAGTGCTATTGTCAGAAAGGAAAGGAAATTGGGAGCTTTCCTTCCCCCCTTCTACCACCTTAAAAGGATTTTAAAATGACAGTGCGCAGATCCCCAGCAAAAATGTAAGGGATCTCATCATTCATAATTGCAGCGCTGTGGATAAACTCTGCAGATGGAAGATTTCTATGATCTATTTAGTCTTTTTTATAACTGCCAGGGTGGTGCAGTGAACAGAGTCTTAGACCAAGGACCTTTTCACAAAACACAATGTTAACACTATGTAGCATGATTTTTGTTTGTGGGTTATAAATGTCACTTCCTCAATGGTTGTATTGTAAAAACATGGAAAAGGTTTATTAAACTGCAAAAACTTTGTTTTGCAGGACATCCTGCAGCACTTTTTGCTATAGTTTTTCAATGAATATCTCATTGAATTTCAACCAATTCTACATGGTTTGTGGCAGATACAAAAAAAAAAATGAAGTTTCTGGAGTATAACAACTACTTTCAAAGTATGTACTACAAGACATGGGCCTGAAATTTGTTTCATCCATTTGATTCGGGTTTCCATTTCATACCATCCATTCAGATGGCACATAATGGAAAAGTCCCTCCTAAAACAAAAATCAGTTTGATCTGAAAGGAAGGCGGGAGCGGGTACTGTCTCAAAGCCTGCTTTTCAGATTGACGTAGGCCCAAAGTACCGGTCTGCAGGCAACCCAGCTCTTTGGGCCTATGGGTGTAGGCTTTGGGTCTATGCACTTGGACTTCGCAGGGCCTGCAGCCTTACTTGACATTCGGCTGCAGACCCTGCTGCAGACCCTGCAAGGGCCGGACACGTAGGCCCAAAGTCCCGCCCAAAAATAATGGGCTGAAAGAAAACGGATCTTTCAGCCTCAAGGACAAAGAACAAATATCTGCCCTCCCAATTTCGGGAGGATCAATCAAAATGGATCAGGGGGGCCACCGAAAGCTGGGACACTAAACAGATAAAGGTTTGTCTCGAATGCACATGACTATGTACTACACAATTAAATAACACTTTCAAACCAGGAACAGATTTTTTTCCAAATTTTGTTTCGTAGTCTAATATGATGATTCAATTTTGACTGCTATGGTTTAATTCAATGGAATGCTGGGATTTGCAGTTTAGGGAGGAGCATGAAATCATGGAATCCTAGAGTTAGAAGAGACCCTAAGGGCCATCCAGTCTAAGCACCTTTTATCATAAAGGAAAACACAATCCAAGACCTCCCAACTGATGGCCATCCAGCCTCTGCTTAAAGAGCTCCAGAGAAGGAGACTCCACCAGATGTCCAGGCAGCAGAATAGTCCACTATCAAATAATGTTATCACCTTTTCCCCCACTATTTGAATCCATTGGTCCATGGTTTCCTGGTCTCTAGAGTAGCAGAAAACAACCCAGCCTTCTCCTCAATGTGACATCCTTTCAGATATTTAAACATGGCTCTTAGGGGACCTTTTGTCAACTTTCTCTTCCATAGGACAAATCAAATCAAAATCTTTATTATGGTCATAGACCAGCATACCATAGGACAAACATCCTCAACCCTCAACTAGTCCTCATGAAGATTCATGATTTCCAGACCTGAGAATTCTCAGCCAGAGATCTCTAATGCCTCCCCAAACTACAGAGTCCAGGATTCCACCAATGCAGCCATGGCTGGTAAACTGGAGTTATCATGCTTCACTTATTTGGTGTGAAATGACCCTAAGATCCAGGAAAAAGGCTTTCACGTCTCTACTCTGTCATGAGGTCTTTTTGAGCCTAACTGATAAGGTTGTTGTGAAAATACAATTTATACTAACAAAAGATGAATAATTTTGTGTAATTGATTATCTAGTCAGGAAGTACCCAGAACCATCCAGCAAAAACCACCCTACTATTTGGCCTTACTGTGTGCCAAATGTATCAAGCAACAAATGCAGTAGTGATGTGGTAGAGTTCGACTATGAGAACTCAATGAAACTTTAAACAATACTGATGTCTCAAATGATCTAACACCAATAAAATTGTCCAGGTTTACTGTATGGCTATTTTAAATGCATGTGTCTCTCTCTGTTTAAGTCACTGTATACATTGACTGTGATTTGACTTTGAATGGACCTAATGCTTTATTTTGTGTGTACTCAAGCATACATATTGTGTTTGTTTGTTTGTTTGTTGGATTTATATCCTGCCTTCATCCTTTCTCCTGTGCTTCATTATCACATGGGTGAAACTGTTTTTAAGAGTTAGTACCATATTATGGCAAGCAATGTTTCAGGTGTATGAAAGCAAATTATATAAAGTGTCAACATAACAACACCCAACCCAAAAGATTTGTTAAAGTTTTAAACTGTTTGTGCTTTGATGGCCTTATCTGTGTACTTATAAACAGCATTTTTGTATTAAAAATCTGATTTGATTTGAATATAACAATCTGCATATCCCACCCTAAATTCTACAGTTAAGTCCCAAATATATTACCACATTGAATCAATTGCAACTTGGTAAGTCAGTGCTCATGTAAATGCCAGTGACTTTACTGTAGTTGGAACTAACAATAGGAATCAAGCCACAGAATGAGCCCACCCAGACCATTTGATCTATTCAGTTCAGTATAGTTTACATTGACTGACAGTGGCTCTCCAAAATTTCAAGCAAAGATCTTTCACTACTCAGTTACAAATGTCAACAACTAGGATGGGGTTCCTTGTATGCAGAACAGGTGTTCTGTAGCTGAGTTCAGGTGCTTTTCTTGCACTATCATATATTCCACATTTTCATTTTAGACATAACTGAAATATCTGTGCCCCATACCCAGAGACTGAATTTGGACAATATGGCCCATCAACCCCAGCTAACATGGCCACCCACCAAAGATGATGTCCAATATTCCAACAACATCCAGAAGGAAGCATGAAGCTGTTAACATTATAATATATGGTGGAGGAGGAAATCAAATAAAAACAAATACTATAATACATTCATAAACATGTTCAGTTTAACATTTAAATACACAATTATTACATAATTACAAAATTCATAATCATCATATCAAACAAACAAGGCCATAAGAACATATATTTGAATCCCAAGCACACATTTACACCCTGCTGCAGTTGTCTACATATGGCACTATTTTGTATGTCCCATGGAATCACCACAAATATTACACTCTAAGCTTAGGAAAAGTTACTATTTTTGGACCATAATGTCTAAAGGCCCCCAGCAAAAGTTTATAGCCATAATAGCTATAAGATACTGGGAGTTCAAAATCTAAATTTTCAAGGCTCTGATTACAACATAAGGTGTTATGTTTTGTTCCAACACCCATGGTGGCTAGAAATGAACTACCAAAATGGTATAGTGAAGATACATCCATAAAGACTACTTATGATACTAAGCTTAGGCATATATGCATCCATGCATGTGTGTGTGTCCAGCAACAAGCTCCAAAAACAAAAGAAACCTTGAGCCATTAAAAGATGAGCCACACTTGTTTCTGAAAAAGCTGTCCTAAATACAATGGGATAAATAGCACTAATAATCCTTGAAATTACACAGATGCTCCAGTCCCAACCCAGGCACTGGTCTTCCAAAGGTCCGAAGAAGTGTCCTAAGAGATCATGGCACCTGATGCAGAGTCGTTCTTGTAAAGGCCTTTGTAGTCATGCAGAACCTCCACCAAAACTGGTAACCCTCTGGGGAAATATAGTTTACAAGACCTTGGCTCATTCCATTGAGCCCAATGTCCTGCTACCAAAGTCCCTCGATGATAATGCACAGCTTCCAAGCCTGCCTAGCAGCCACCGCTATCTTAAATATTTCAGTGGAGGAACGATATAATCACTAGAGCAGACCTATTTATCTCCATCTCATTTCATCACTTGGTAATTTAAATCTGATTTTGGATTCTCAATCTGCTTATCAAGCACTAAACATCATCACAAGATCCTGTCTCTGCTGAAAATGTCTTTTCCCACTCTGCAGACTGTCATGTCCTATTCACTTTATCAATCAGCTTGACATTATCTCCATTCCACAGTGCAGAGAATTTAAGTCATGAGATTTATGGCAGAATTATATATTATTATTGTAATAACAATAAACACCAAGGAATAGCTCTTACAGCAGCAGAAAGAGCCCTATGAAATTAGGTGGCATCCTTTATTTAGCGAGAACATTTTCAAGGTTTCCTATTTCATAAATGTTTTTCAAACTCTCTTGTCTTTCCATTTCATCAGTTTGTGGTTCACAGTCTATTGCACTATCACAGACTAATACATTGCTGCAGTTTTTATTCACTCACATCAAAAAATGAGCACTAACCATACCACAAACCATATCATCCAAAATATAACTCAACTATTAAAACTGTGTGATTTAGCTGGAATGAATCAAGAACATTATTTAGTTAACAATAATCTTGTATTAACAATTAACAATTATCTTGTACTCAAAAATAAATTCCATTGTGCTTGTGAAGTTTATTTTTAAGTTGGCTGAGCTATGAAGAAAGTCTAGCACTCTTTAACATTGCTTTAAAATATACCTAATTAAGTAGTAATGTTTCAATGTGACTTATTTTAACCTAAAGTACTTAGGGCATCTAATTGTTATAATAACTACATGAATGATAATTACATTAACAAGCTCAATTTTTATACACACACAAAATAATAATATGTTTACAATATTTCTATCCTACCTGGTATCACATGGAAAATTTTAAAAAATAGTTTGACTGTGTACAACCAAACAGTCACTGAATTTCTATCCCGTCTTTCTCATGAGATTTGGGAGTCAGGATGGTTGTTTGTTCTTAACTGCTGTCAAGTTGATTTTGACCCATGACAATCCTCCAAGTCACCAAGATATCAGCTCAGGCCTTGCAAACACAAGGCCATGGTTTCTGTAATGCAATTTTGCTCTTTTCTAACTGATTTCTACCTTACCAAACATTACACTACAGCCCCCGTATCCACAGGATCACTATCTGCAGTACCACCTAACTGTATCCAACAAAATATGTGTCCTCTAGGAATTATCTAGATCCTTCTGCTGGAAGTCACCTTAGAGTCCCACTGGAGGACCTAACAAATTCTTAGAAAGGTACCTCTCTATGAATGTGTTAGGTCCTCCAGTGGGACCCAGTGGTGATTTTTGGTGGAACTCATTTGTTTCAATAGGATTAGCTAAGGAGCAAGTTAATGAGTTCCCGTTCACTACTACTAGTCAAAAGAGTAAAACAATCTTCAGTGGAAGTCCCTGAGAGTCTTTCACCCATTGATCATGTTAGCTAGAACTGATGGGACTTGTTATCCAATGTAATGGAGAACACAAAGATGGGGGAAATTGGTTTAACAGATTTAAAGGTAATGCTTGGCTGAGCTGGAGGGGACAAAGTCTAAACTAGGCAGCCTCTCTGACCAACCTGTTGGGAAGAACATGAAACGGCACATTATTCTGTGGGAATCCAAGAGAGACAAAGAGGAGGGCCTTCTTTCCTCATTGCTGGATGATGGTTTCCATGCAAGGAGAGTGGGACACTATTCCGTTTTTTATTCAGAAGTTTAAAGGAGCTTTCCAGGTTGCTGAATATATTTGAGGGACAGATGTTAGCACCTTGGATAGTTCCTTTAAAATTCTGACAAACTCAACAGGGATTCACCACCGACCACGGATATGGAAGCCATCAGTGATTTTCCACTTTCTCTCTGCCCTGCTTTGCCTGCAATCCAGCATCTTACAATTTCCTGCCTCTTTTCTGTGTTTGCTTTCAATACAATTTCCTTGTAAGAGCATTGCCATTTGTTGGGAGAAAGGCAGGACAGAAATAAAGTTAACAACAACAACAACAACAACAACCACAACACTGTGATAACGAAAAAGAGGGAGAGAAGAAAGGAGGGAATCTAATTAAGAGTTTGGGATGATCTGAAGACAACAAAATACTGTAAGTGTGTTGCTCTGTGGTTTGCCCAGGGTTACTTTCTTGGATAGATCATATGATACCACAAGGCAGCACTCTGTCTCTTATTTGGCCTGAGCTCATATACAATCATCCAGAGAAATGGGGTAGAGTCTAGACATTGGCAAAGCAGAATTAAACTTCAATATAATTATCTTGGCTCCTTGTTTGAGAATTGGGTCTTTGTTTTCCATAAACAGCATTTCACTGAGGCTAGTATTTATTTATTTTTACTTACTGCTTCCACAGGACTTCTCTTGGCAATTTCTCTCACTCTCTCCCAGCCATCCTACCTGCCCAGCTGTATAAGGAATCTCCAGTGACTATTGCAGCTCCTTTTGGCAAAAAGACATTTGTGCATCTAATTCAGATCCCCCACCACCACCAGCACTTTCAAAAAAGAAGGTAGAGTAGGAAGGGGATGGAGGCACAGATGGGAAAAGCCAGCATAATCTGTACTGAGTCTCTCCTCCTGGTTCTCTCCCCCTTCCCTTTTCACACAACAGATACAATCAGAAGAGCAAAGTCAGTAAAAGCAAGTGATTAAGTTCACCAGACTTCCCGGCACTGACAATTCACCTTGGGATGCAGCCTTGCCTCTGAATCTCGTTAAAGAGGAACCTTACAATTCAATTGGCTTTTTATTAAGAGCACAGTGCCTCTTAACAATGAACGCTTAAGAGAGCATGATGGACCATCATTACAGAGATGCTGTGGCACTTATTGCTCACGGAAAATCTCCAGAGGTTTCGGTTCAAGGAGGCCCTTGAAGGAACAAAAAATCGCAGGCCAAAGCCCTACAAACAGCCTTTTGCAAGAGAGATGTGGAGAACGGGAGGTGGAGAGAGACAGCGGTCAAACAAAACGATGTGCACTGTCAAACAGCTATAACCAAGCAGAAGCAGGGTAAGCCTCAAGATATTTTGCTGCCAAAACTGGCAACTGTATTGCCTCCTACTCAGTCTATATTAAAAAAAAACTGGCACAGCTGCCCAATGAATCTTAGGGAAATCGTAGTGTCCAGCACACCTTAAAGAAGGAAACAGAGCAGCTAAAACAAACAGCTAAGAGCCAGAGAAGCTATAGCATGCCTCCCCCCATGATGTAGTCACCTCACTTTGCCTAATTCAGCAAAAGCATCCAAATAGAAGAGAAAAATAAGAATTTTTGTCCCAGCAATCTGAAATGTTGAACCAATTCCTTTTCTCTGGCTGGATTAGCTGCCTCAAAGAGGTTGTTCTGCTCTGTACATAATTTGTACTGCATCAGATCCTTACTAGGATACCAGTGCAAGGTGCTCTAAATCTGTCACAGTCTTGGTTATTTACTTCAGATAGACTAGCTAACATCAGCATGGCTGCTTATGAATGTAACGGCGGCACAAAAAGACAAAATTAGGAAATGTGTAGCATCTCCATCATACTAGGGGTGAGAGGGGAATGCCACAGCTATTTTTAAAAACTCTTCATATCATACCTGTGTCCAAACCATTGCATCATACTCAAACTTCCTGCCAAACACTGGTGGCTTGTGGGATAGGGAATATACTGTCTCTTCAGACTGTAAGTTCTTTGGGACAAGGACTATCCTTCCCACCAAACCCAAACAAAAGCCCCTTCTACACTGCCATATAATCCATATTATCAAAGCAGAAAATCTACAATATTTGATTTGAACTGGATTATATCAGTCTACACTAACATATAATCTAGTTTAAAGCAGATAATCTGGATTTTATATGGGAGTGTAGAATGGGCCTAAGGTTGTATCTAAACTGTAGAATTAATGTCATTTGACACCATTTTAACTGCCATGTCACAATGCTATAGAATCATGGGAGTTGTAGTTGTACAACATCTTTAGATTCCTCTATCCAAGTGCTAATGCCTCATCAAATTACAAATCACGTTTTGTTTTTCATGTCAAGAGCAACTTGAGCAACTTGCTTCTGGTGTGAGAGAATTGGCTGTCTGCAAGGATGTTGCCCAAGGGATGTCCAGATGTTTTGATGTATTTACCATCCTTGCAAGAAGCTTCTCTCATGTTTCTGAATGGAGCTGAAGCTGATAGAGGAAGCTCATCCGCACTCTCCCCTGGTTGGATTCGAACCAGCAACCTTCAAGTCAGCAGTCCTGCCAGAACAAGGGTTTAACCCACTGCGCCACTAAGGGCTCCTCATGTTTCCATAACATTGGGCCATAGCAATTAAAGCAGTATCAAATTGCATTAATTCTACAGTATAGATGCACCTTAGCCTTTCTCTTCACACAAAGCACACACTATACTTGCCAAGAACACACAAAAACAGAATGTTTGGTTGATCTGAAACATCAGACAATGCAAAGTACACAGCACAAATTACTAGCTCCTTCTGAATTTTGTACAACAAGATAATAGAAACAGAAATTGAAGGAGAAAAAGAGAGGCCTGGTTCCAAGTAAGGAATGCGTTGATCTCCGGGCTCCTTGCTCATAATTTATTTTTTATTCTAGGGAGCATGGTTAAAGATTGCTATCCTAGAAAGTTAATGAATACCAAATGTTGGTTCCATTCTGGTCTGACAGATATCATTTCCAGCATGATGAGAAGAGATTACCCAGCAGAACACAAGATGATATGTCTAATCTCCTGATTTAAAAAGACACTGCCCTCCAATGGTCAGTTCTCTGAAACAAAGCACAAACTGGATATAGCAAAGTCAAGAAAACAGAGGGCTATATTTCATTACAATGAAGAGAGATTTCATGAGAATTTATGCAAACAAAACCCAACTCAAAAGGCTAGGAACAGTATAAATTACCCATTGCTCTGAAGAACTCATCCATGTAACCAATATAGAAAAGCCTGAGACAAAATGGCACGGTGTTGAAGAGGAAATGCATCAAGGAGCCTCAATAGCCTGCAATTTATACAAAATCCATACTTAGACAGGATGTGATCCAAAGCTTTCGTCCTCTCTGGTATGAAGGCAGTTTCACACATGCAGAGTCTGCCTCACACCTTTAAAAAGATATTACATGTGCAAAGAAATATATCATTTTACTCAATGTGCTGCATGCATATAGGCATTATGTTAATTCTCTCACACTTGCCAAAATAACAGATTTTCTTAGTTTACAGTACTTGTTCAAATGCAAGAGTTAAAACCCCTAACACGTCATGCCTATGCAAAAGCTTACTGGGACTTTGTGCTTCTCTCTTGTATTTCTTTGTCCAGTTTGGTCCCTGAATATAAAACCAATCTAGGGATAGGACATTCTTATATTAATAAATCCTATGACTCCCTTTGGCCATTGAAAGACAAATTCTACTTTCTAGGCAGGAGCTGAAACATAAATTAACCTTATAGTACACAAAGACCATAATGCACAGTTGAGTATAAAGAGAATAATTTTTCAAGATTAAAAAAATACCAAAGAAAGGTTCAAGCTTTCAGGTTCCTCAGGATTCTTAATCAATGGAAAGGTAAAGATTTTCCCTTGACATTAAGTCTAGTTGTGTCCATCTCTGGGGGTTGATGCTCAACTCCATTTCTAAACCAAAGAGCCAGCATTGTCCAAGGTCCTGTGGCCAGCATGACTGCAAGCAGTGTCATTACCTTCCCATCAGAACGGTACCTATTGATCTACTCACATTTGCATATTTTTGAACTGCTAGGTTGGCAGAAGCTGGGGCTAACAGTGGGAGCTCACCCCACTCCCCAGATTCAATCCACCAACCTTTTGGTCAGCAAGTTCAGCAGCTCAGTGCTTTAACCTGCTGCCACACCAGGGGCTCCTGCTTCATAAAGCTAAGAGGCAAAAAAAAGTGGATGGGAGAAACATAAATGTCTCCAACAGAAAAAGTACACAAAAATGAAATGACAGTCTAGACTCTGTCACAAAAGAGGAATTTACAGAAATAACGGATTAGTAATTCCTAACAGTGTGACACGTATCATCCATATAGCAGTATGAATGGTGGACTAAGATTCTAAGATAACCGGTTTAAATCCCCACTCAGCCATGGAAATCCACAAATGGTCACATGCTCTCAGTATCGAGGGAAGGGAATGGCAAACCTCCTTTAAACACATCTTGCCAAGAAAATCTCATGATGGGATTTCCTTAAGGTTGCTGTAAGTTAAAAATTACTTAAAAGCACAACAACAACAACAACAACAACAACAACAGATGTTACAGGTCCTTCCCTATGAATCATTGAATCATTGAATAACAGAGTTGGAAGAGACCACATGGGACATCTACTCCAACCCCCTGCCATGTAGGAACAGTACAGTCAAAGTCCCCCTGACAGATGGCCATCCAGCCACTGTTTAAATGTTTCCAAGAAAGGAGCTTCCACTACATTTTGAGTCAGACAGTTCCACTGCTGAACAGCGAGCTACCATCAGGAAGTTCTTCTTAATGTTCAGATGGAATCTCCTTTCCTGTAATTTGAACCCATTGCTCTGAGTCCTAGTCTCCTGGGCAGCAGAAAACAAGCCTAGGCCCTCTTCCTTATGGCAGCCT
This sequence comes from Anolis carolinensis, assembly GCF_035594765.1. NCBI lineage: Eukaryota > Metazoa > Chordata > Lepidosauria > Squamata > Anolidae > Anolis > Anolis carolinensis. The sequence goes on from NC_085842.1 coordinate 44,906,296, forward strand.
TTCACATATTTATACATGGCGATTATGTCTCATCTCAACTTTCTCACATAAAGAGCATTGGTGGAACAAAGAAACTGGTTTCTGTTTCTGAAAACCCAGGGCAATTTTTCTCTGTCTGTTGTCAAAAAGAGACTACCTGCTGAGGATCCTCTAACTAAAGATGTTGCACTAAGCAGGAGATTAGAATTGATGGTTGATGGGGACTTTTCTAATTCTATGATTCAATGAAGCCCACCCCCCAAAGACTGGTGATTTCGTGGTGATTTCTTATTTGAAATTGACCAAAACCACCCTTCCCCCATAGACAGCAAATATTTACTACTCACACTTCCTTAGAGCTCCCTGAAAATACAAAAAGCAGCCAAGGATAAGTCCAAATGGCAGCTAGAGATGATATTATACCACTTCCAGTATGACAAAACATAATGGTTCCAGATATTGGGGGGAGGGGGCAGGAGTGGGGTGGCCTCCACCCTCCCTAAAGTTGCCCTTCTCGATGTAGATGGTTCTACCTGTCCACATGGTCTCTCTTTGGGGGATGTGTGATGGGAAGCATAGGGGAGCAAAAGTAATGAAGTCAACTCATTTTTCTACCTTCCCTCTCAATCTCAGACATGGGATGGGAGTAAGAGACAAGGTAGAAAGAATGGGCTTATTGACCTAACCCTCATCCCTATATAACCTAAAGCAAGTCTGCATAACCTTGAGGCGTTTGGGCCTCCAACTCCCAGAAGCCAGCTTGTCCAAAGGTCAGGAATTCTAGGAGCCGAAGTTCAAAACACCTGGAGGGCCACAGGTTGAAGAGAGCCAACTTTGAGGGAGAGTGCAGGTGCACGAGTGGATGGGTAAGTGAGTGAGTGAATGAATGTGTAGATGGAGATGTTTCCTTATGCTTTTTCTCCTTGTAATCCACAGAAATACCCAGAGGTGAATCCTGAGGAGGAGAGACATGCAGCTGCCACCTTCTCTTGTTTTCACACTTCTCTATCTCTAAGTGATGTCCACTCATTTAGCACATACTAGAGGCTTCCATGATGTTGGGGATCCTGAATCCAGTCAAGGTTTAACCATATGTTAAACATAAGGCTTTGGACTTCTTCCCTATTTTACAGCCTCTCTTACAAGGAAAGAGAAGAGAGAACATATTGCTACTGACTGTTTGATTTTTTTTTCTTCCTAATATTAGCTATGACAGGTGATATGCTACTTTTCCATCAAAACAAAAATGATACAATAACGATTAAATATAACTGAAAGGTTACGTTCAACATATTTATTAATAACTTGGATTAAGGTTTTAAAGAGGCTTTTAAGCAGAGGCTGGATGGCCATCTGTCGGGGGTGCTTTGAATGCGATTTCCTGCTTCTTGGCAGGGGGTTGGACTGGATGGCCCAAGAGGTCTCTTCCAACTCTATGATTCTATGTTTCTAAGGTTTAGAGGGCGTACTTATCAATTTTTCAGATGACACCAAATTAGGAGGGATAATTAATACTCTAGAAGACAAAATCAGAATTCAAAATGACCTTACCAGATTAAAGAGTTGGGCCAAATCTAACAAAATGAATTTGAATAAGGAGAAATGTAGGATACTGCATTTAGGCAGAAAAATGAAATTCAAAGATACAGGATGAGTGGTGCCTGGATCGACATATAACAGGAGAACATTTAGCGTTATCTACAACTATGCATGTTAATGTGATTAATTTAACCACATTGGAAATGGGACAACTATGAAAGCCACTTCATAGCCCAAAATGGGTGGGTATTGATTGGTAAAGTGGAGAGAGGACCTATTCAGGGAAAGACCTATAACACCGTGGTAAAACACTGGATTTGTATGACCAAGGGCTGAGCTCCCATCTCCAGCATCTGCAAGTAATGCCGGGAAAAGTCTTGCCCAGAATTCTGGAGAGATGCTGCCAGTCAGTGTTGGTGAAACAAGATTCAACAGGCTAAAAATCTGAGTCAGTATAAGACACTTTATATTCATTGATCATTCAAACATTCACCCCTTCCTTCTAAAAAGAATGTTATTTTTTTACTAATCATTAGGAATCCTGACCCAGGAAACCTACACATTAATCATCCAATCTGTAATTTGTTTTCAGCTCCCTTGAATACATAAATCTATTCATACAGGAGCTCTTTGTGAAGTGCACAAGTTCTGAGAAACTATACTAGAGGCTATATTTTACATTATAAAAAGACCAAATTAACATTGAATTGCTCCCAGTGGAAAGTATACCTATGCATTTAAATTGAAGGCTTTATCAAAACCTATGCTGTGTGTACTATGTTCCCTATGGTATTTAAAATAGATAAAAACTATAGATTCGCTGCTGCCACCCTCCTTCTTCCCATCTTTATCCTTCAGCAATATGTATGTTATCTTGTTTCAAAGAATCCATTTTGTAAGACTGATGTGCTCCCTTCACCTTATCCCTGGATACAATTGCAAGCGCAGCTAGCTTTAAAAAACAACAAGAAGAAACACTGCTGCTGCAGTGTGGCAATAATATCCACAAATGTAACACGATGAATAAAACATTAAGACATAAATGGAGTTAAGTGTAACAAAAGGCTGGAGCATATTGTGAGCCGCCCATGTCTGACCCACAAAAAGACAAAAGGCTCATCACTATGATTAACAAATTACCCAGTTATGACTTCCCTCATTAAAGGGAGAGCTTTGTGTCTCTTTGAAAGCCTTTGCCTGGTTTTTAGTCTTGGAGAGCCCTCTAGTGGGATGTAGACAGGTACTGTATTCCCACCTTTAAAAATCTCTTCCTTTTATGATCAACAGTGACTATTAGCAAACAAAAGAGGAGGAGGAAGGTTCATGGCTTCCATAATGGTCAGGAGGTAAACCTGCTGCAGGCTTTCGTTCAGTGCTATCAAAGGTGCTGAAACCTACTATACACTTATATTCAGCACTTGGGATAGTTCCTTTTATGGTTGCTTCCTAACTATAATTAACCATACAAATAAAGATAATAAAGATGATAAATAAAGATTGTTATTATTATTATTTGACATGTGAATCCCCAGCTGCCACTGAAAGAAGGCAAACCGCCCCCACTTATTGAGTTGACAGAATATGCAAAAAAGGGCCTGGGTCCACACAGGCTAGCCTCAACCATTGCTGAAAGTGCATGATGCTCCTCCTACCCCCAAATGAACATAATGTGCAAAGAAATTCACTATGCATACAAATATATACACATAGAGCATTCCTTCATCAGTTTTCTACATTTGGGGAACATGGGGAAAGTGTACTTTCAGGGACAAAATTTCTTATCCTGGGTTCTGGAGGACTTAATAAATTGCTAGAGAGGACTGCATTACAGTCTATGGATCACCACTCAGAGTAGCACTGTTCTAGAGCAGTGGCTCCACATCATTAATTCTCCAGGTGTTTTGGACTTCAATGACCAGAAACTGCAACTAGCACGACTAAAGTTAGGAATTCTGGGAAACGAAATCCAAAACATCTAGAGGAACAATGTTTGGGAACATCTGTTCTAGAACAGGGCTTCCCAAACGTTTTCAGCCATTCCGCCCTTTTTGAAGCCAAGGTTTCTCGTAGAAACCCAAGAAATGTTTAGTGTTTAAATTTATCTATGTTATTTGAGGCATATTGCACACAATACGTATACGTAAGTATGAATAATAAGGTATATATATGGTATGTATAAAGAAACCAATCATAAAAATTAACTGGAGACAATATTATTCATTATTTAAATCTACAAAATCTACTAGTTAAGATATTTGAAAAATGTTACAATATTATATGTACACCAAAAGTTAATGTGAACAATGTGCCTGCTTCTTGTGACAGAGTTTGTCAGAATTTAGCGGAAATTCCCTGAAATCTCCCTCCTCACCATGTCTTCTTTTAATGCCCAGAGCACCGTCATTATTATTGTTTTGCTGACTAATGAAGGTCCAGCTCAGATTTTTTCCAATGCCCCCCCCCCACCCCACCCCATTTTTTCTTCTGTCTTTCAAACACATTCACTGCCTGACTGAGTCACTTGGCTCACCGGCTCCTCATCCCAGCTCTGCTCCTGTGATCTCTGCTGAGCTTTGAGGGTTCGGCTTTTCTATTTTTGCACAGTGACCTGCTCCTGCCAACGAATCTGCTTCGAGGGACAGCCCCAGGGCAGCCACCCATTGGATGCACCACACATTTGGCAGCCTGCATCACAAAAATGGGAAAAGGAGAGGGGGAGAGGAAGAGCAGGAGAAAAGAGGAGGAGGGGGGAAAGCATGGTGCTGCCTGATGCAAAGGAGCTGCCTGCTCCTCACAATCACTCGTGGAGTCCCAAGGGCTCTGCGGAGCACACTTTGGGAACCCCTATTCTAAAGTAACAGAGCTTTAAACATGTGGGGGAGAAGCACAGTAAAGTGCTTTACAATGTGGAGCACTTTGTGACATGGTATGATGAAGAAGAGTTGGAGTGATAGTTCTAACCAGGCCTGTAGCGAGGGCGCGGTTTTAGGGGTTCAACCCCCCCCCCCCGAAATTTTTCAGGTTATAAAAAAAACCTGGTTTACTCATGAATTTTAACTGGTTAACCAAATCCCCATGCTAAGTCTATGAGACACAAAACCTTAAGAGTCGCTCCAGGCACTATCTCAAGCAGATATTGACAGGTTTGTAGCGGGGAGGGGTGTGTGCAAGGGGTTAACCCCCCCCCCCCCCCCGAAATTTTCAAAACCCCTCCTGAATTTTTTTTCTGGCCTCGGCCCTGGTTCTAACTTCCAATCTGTCGCAAAGGTTTCACTAGTATTTTCCAATAGCTCTAAATACAGTGTCTATGGGGAAGATTTGTGTGTGGTAGAGCTGGAATAATGTATTCCCCTGCTCTTCCCTGTTACATTTTGTAAGGTATGCTTAGAGCAAGGTAGAAAGAAAGACACAGAAGAAATCAGTTTCAAAAGACTCCATCCCGGCACATGGGTATGTGCTTGCTTATGAACTTTAAACCTGCCGGCTCAACTCCCACACCATGAAAGTAACTGTTTGCATTGTGGGGGATTTAATCTATTCTTCAGCATCTACCGCAATTATGTTTCATCCAGATGTACAAAGTGACATAAAATTTACCACCCAGCATGGGGACTGAGCCGCTTTCCAGATGATGATGAACTACAAATTCCAGCAGTCATAACTAGCATAACTAATGCTGAGGAATATTGGGAGTTGCAGTTAAGCATTTGGGATGCTGCACAATTCCCACCACCATTATAGTACTTTATATTTCTCTATTAAAAGGAATGGGAGAAACAGTGATCCAGATTTCCAAATTACAATCCAGATTCCGTCTCCGAATTGGATTTGATTTGGACTATTGGATTGACCCTCGGGATGGATTGGGGGCCTGTGCACAGTTCCAGAAAATACATGCAGATGTTAATGGCACAGCACCTGCTAGTAAATTACATGTCATTTTCACTATCATTTTAAAAGAACCAGAAATATGGTTTTATATTAGATTTAGATATGAGAGTGAAATGCAGTTATCATGTCAACCTCTTAGCTTAAATTAGCTTCAGAGTGGCAGTAAAGAGAGGCTATAAAGTTGAACAGGTCTATTTTTCACGGATAGTAGAGGGGAAAGGTGACGATTTATGCACTACAAATCTTGGAATTTTTTACCCGCCCTGTAAATAACATTTATTTCCTATCTCCACATGTTGATGTCATGATGTGGCAGTTTGACTTGATGATGAAGGGAGAATTGAGCTAAAGGCTCAGATGCACTTGTGTGTCCTTTGTGCTTCCCTGAAGCGATCCTCTTTCTAAACACTTTAAAACCTGTCTTGAAAACAGGACTTTTTAAAAAACCAGTGCTCTGTCCAAAACGACATTGACTCTGTGCTCCTAAGGGGGTTGGAAGGGCAGACTCACTGTGCCATGAAAACCATGCCACAATCCACATCACGTTTTGAGGCAATAAACTGGAAGGAAGCATCAAGTGTCAGACAATACACAATAATCTGTGAAATAAGTTTTTGACCTTTTGGCTCACAGACCTGGTACTATGTGATTGCAAATGTGAGTTCCCAGTACAATACCCATTAGGAAAAGTCCTCTGACTGGGATTGGGATAAACAAATGCTTGCCATCTTGGCCTTCCTCCTTCTTTGATGTAAACTTCCAAAAAGCTTTTAAGCCAAAAAAAAATGTCAGAGGAATTGGTAGTTGGCAGTCACATGTCAAAGTAGTGAATCTGCCCTGGATTTTAGTCCAAATTTTAAGGAACCATTTGAGGATTAGGCTCAGCACCTTGAGGAGATCTTTTAATGTGGATTCCAGGATGAAATCACCAACAATAAGTGGGCAGAGGATACTTTCAGAAAGAGTACAGTTCTGTTCTTTCTCCATAGCAGCTAGAAAAACACTAGAACTAGATTAAACCCAGTTCTACTTGAAAGCATTTGAGAGCTCTTGAGATAACGCTAGTCCAGTTGCAGCACTCAAAAGACAAGCAGAATTGCCAAAATAAGTGTGATAGATAACCCTACTATCAAATCTCTATGACTGTATATAGCAGTTATAAAGCCTAGAAGTCTGGCAGATTCACATAAACTCACTTGAACTTAAACTGACAACTTCTTTGCACTTACTATTCCCAAAGCTCACTATAAAATGTTCCAATTTGGAAACCACCCACACCTATCCACTACTTTCTTATCAATATCATACATCACCTTCTGTGCTTCAGCCCCATGACTCATTGGCTCTTCCATCTCCACATGCTTCCTCTTCTCATTCTCATCCTTCCTGTCCCCAAGTTTCCTGCCTCCTCCCTTTGAGGTCTCTGCTCTCAACCTACAACCTACTTTGCTCCTTTTCTTTCAGTCACATCTGTTTCTAAATCTTCCTACGCATTCTCTTACATCTCTTTAGGGCCACATTCCCCCACTTCCACCATTCACACATCATCATCATCAATCAATCAATATTTTCATCCGAAAATACATCACACAGTCCTAGACACTTGGGAAGTGTTCGACTTGTGATTTTGTGATACGAAATCCAACATATCTATCTTGTTTGCTGTGATATAATATAATAATAATAATAATAATAATAACAACAACAACAACAACAACAACAACACTTTATTTATATCCCCCCCCCCCCACACTCCACAAGAGGACTCAGGGTGGATCACAGTACACATACATGGCAAACATTCAATGCTGTTTGGACAGACAGGACAGAACAGAATACAGGAGGTATGTTGTCTCAAAATCCAGTTTCGATGCCTTGGAGGTTGAGTTCGGATTCAGTCACGGGGCAGTGCTGTTGCTCCATTCTCTATGACGAAGAGCCATCAGGACTTCCTCCTTCCATGATCCTTTTGGTCACCACATTTCTGGTCTTCTTTTTTATGGTGTCGTAAAATATCTCCCCTGCTAATTAGCGGTACCTAATTTCTCTACTTTCAGCTCTAAGCTGTTTTCGAACTGCTTAGGTAAACAAGTGAGCTGGGCTTGATGGCTGAGTGCTCACCCCAACTGGGCTTTGAACTGGACACCTTTCAGTTGATCTTATTACTGCTGGTGATTTACCAGTAAGCCCTTGGACCCTTAATGCCAACAACTCTCTGTATTTTCATTTCCCTGACAAATGCATCATTATCTGTTAACATTTCAATTCATCCTGAACCCTTAGAATTTTATGAATTTTCTGTGGCATCATATTAGGTTATGAGGCCATTCACGGCCCAGCAACAGCTGTTTTCTAGCTCACATTACAACCTGATTTCTCATTCAAGTTTGCTGCAATTTCTCAGAAGAAACAAAACTTAGCAATGACAACAATGTATTATGCGTATGTTCCTTGAGGCTTCCAGAAGCAATTACCTTATGGTCATCTATTTTTCCTTCATATAACTTTGTGGGTGCTTTACAAAGGCTTTAATATTGGCCGCTTGCATTTTGAAAGGAGTAAAATCAATCTTAATCCAACAAAAAATGTACAATCAGACTCCCGCGCTGTAAAAAGTGAAAGCATTTGCATTGCATATAACAAGCGTTCATTGTGCATGCACACAACAGACACCATCATCTTCCAATCACAGGTATTTCCCCTGGGACTGAATGGGGAATGAATTTTAAAGGGCCGTGATTCAATCCTAGAGGCTGGAAACCAATTCCAATGTCAACATGTTTTTGCCACAGTTAATATCCCTGCTTTCTAGAAAACCGCAACCAGACTGGAAGGCCATGGGAAGACATTCTTTAATGAGACAGGCCTTGTGCACACCTGTGTCTTCAGAACATGAAAATATATTTTGCTCATTAATTGTAGCTGGAGGTATATTTTCAATGAATAAACAGGTCATTCCCTTCATAAAGAAAACAGAGCTGAAGTTCACCCCGCAGGGACAACCCAAGATAAGACCATACATTCAGACATTCATACACCGTCACCACTTAGTGAAATCACCACACTTAGCGTTAACACACCATTAGAGCACCTCTCCACTGGACTCCCGGCTGTGGGGTGTTCCTAAGACAGAAAGCAGGCAATTCACATGCTAATTGATGCAGGTTGTTTCCTACATTTTCATTACAAAGTGGTGATAACTGAGATTCTTATTACCCTCGTAACTTGCCTTTTAAATGAGATGGTAACAGCAGACAATTCCGGGTAGTTGTTTTTTTTAATGCATAATGTACTAAATGTTGGATTCCTGTAAAACTATTTTTAAACACAACAAATAAGAAAGAGTGCAGTGGTAAAAGAACAACAACAAGAACTGTTAAATATTAAATTACGCTCCCTCCCCAATGCATCTGATTTGTGTTCATATGCAGAGGTGAATTTGCATAACTTATTTTGCTTCCACAGTTGGCTTCAGGGAATTTCGGAAGGGTTTTTAAAAAATCCCTTTGCCATCATGGTGATTTTAAGAATTTCTCCACACCAGACCCCTTCCCATGCTGTCTAAGCATTCAGCAGGAAATATTCAAATTGTCCTTGTTTCTCAGTGCAGTCAGAATGTCAAGACATTCATTCTTTCAAGCATAAAAACTAGAATACATGATTGCTATACCCTTAATCAGGCTCTGCTCAACAAAAGAGGCAGAAATGGAGCTTGGAATATTGCGCTTACACATTCATAACCTAGAGGTATGGACCCATAACCGGGTCCATACATTTTTATCTTGTCAGAAGTGAATTGAGAATATACTGCAAGTTGCTTCTGTTGTGAGAGAATCGGCCGTCTACAGAGACGTTACCCAGGGGACGCCTGGATGTGCTATCATCCTGTGGGAGGCTTCTCTTATGTCCGCACATGGGAAGCTGGAGCTGACAGACAGGAGCTCACCCCCTCGTTAGATCCAGTCTGCCACTGCTTGTGAATCTTGTGTTGTTCATATGAACCATTACCCCTTTCTCATTATTTTTTGAGATTTAAAACTCCATTAGCCATCCAACTAAATATTTTAAGAGCAACATGTTATTTTATTTTTTGCTACAGCCCCTTCCATACTGCTGTATAAAACCCAGATTATCTGCTTTGAACTGGATAATATGGCAGTTCATTATATTTTACCCACCTCTCCTCGTGGCTCAAAATGAGTAACAACATAGCTAAAAACACATAATCATTATATAACATATAGTTTTTGCTACAGAATATATGCCTTATGCCAGCCACTATTGCTTGACCCCAGAATCATAGAATCATAGAGTTGGAAGAGACCTTATGGGCCATCCAGTCCAACCCCCTGCCAAGAAGCAGGAAATCACATTCAAAGCACCCTCGACAGATCACCATCCAGCCTCTGCTGGAAAACCATGATAACCATATCCATGAAACTAATGTCAGTTAGAGCAGGTAACTTCCATGGTCTTGGAGGCCGGGGGGGGGGGGGGTCCATGAAGCTATAATGCCATCCATCATTCCCACTCTAGAGCTACACATCTCTACCTGGACACTAATATTTCCATGTTGACCACTCAACAGCTGATGCAACAGCTCTAAAAAGTGAAACCGACCTCTGTGATTCTGGTCTTTGAGCTCAACAGTGCCTGCTGCACTGTTCATAATACCATCTGCCTTTCTCATGCTACAGCAGGCTGTTATCCCACCAACTGCTTAAGGTTACTGCAACTGTTCACAAAAGGAATTTATCTTATAGTAATCAGCTTATTATATTTTTAAAAAATAACCTAACCACTGAAGTGTACATAGAAAACAATTATTTTCCCCAACAGCGATCTCCAAGAACATATTCCTGCTTGGTTTTTTCTTTTCCTTTCCCCCCTTACTAGTGTGTTTTTGAATTGTAGAAGTGATAAAGACACCATTTCCAAAACTAGAAGTTGTAAATTTGCTCAGAAAATTGTCCAGCATTCGATAGTGCTGTGAACTCTCTTTGAAGTCTTAGCAATAAGTCATCTCCTGTTAGTGTGTATGTTTCTGTGTGTGCATGTGTGTGTGTGTGTATGTTTACAATCCCTCTTTTTAAACCCCCCACCCCACCCCACCCCACCCTGCTTTTTGGTGCTTTGGTTGTAACACATTGTCAAACAGCTTCATCAATAATCCATGGCTTTGAAAGTGGAATCTAACATTCGGCGAGTGTTATTAATTGGCCACAGCAGTGTGCAATGAGTTTAAAAGCTCCTACCTGGATGCCCCCGGGGATGGTGGCCAGTTGCAGACAACAATTTACAGCACACCATTAACACATATGCCAGGAACAGCCACTGAGCCGGAAGCATTGATTTGGCACAGGACCTCATCCTGTAGGCAGGAGGGGAGGGAGGAAAGAAGAAAGGAAGCCACTGAGTGAAAGGAACCAGAGGTAAAGTGCGAGTCATGTCAAATCAAAACCCAAAAGCTGCAAACAAGGAGGGCAGGGGAGCCAGTGACAAGGCTGGGAATTAATCGAAATGTAGTACTGAAAATATCATATTTAAGAGGGAAGAATGACACCCACGGCTCAACCAGAATCAATTCTCTGCCTGACATATTTCTTAATAAGAAGAGAATGAGTAGAGTGCAAAGTTCATCTTCATCCCACTGCGAGTTTCTTTGTGCAGAGCCTTTATGAGGTTAGGAATATGAGCTGTGTGTATTCTTTTTTGTCATGAGATCTTTATTTCCTCCACTTTGCATGCCTTCACGTAATTTCTGATTTATGGCAAATAGAAAGCAAGCCTGTTTCAGGGTTTTCTTGGCAAGATTTGTTCAGAGTGGTTTTGCCTTTGTCTTTTTTTGAGGCTGAGAATGTGAGATCTGCCCAAAGTCACCTTGTGGCTTTCCTTGGCCAAGTGGAAATTCAAATCCTGGTTTCCAGAGTCCCAGACCAATGCCCAAACCACTGTACCACACTGGCTCTCTGACAAACTAAAAAGAAGAAGATAAAACCTATGAAGGCTTAGATTTAACAGTATGGATTTTCCTAGGACAAGTAAAGGTTTCCTCTTGGTATGGAATATGTGGCCCTACATCTACCATTAGACTACAACTGCACCGGTAGGTTGCTGGCAGCCAGCCATGCCAGGGGAAGGCATGGCACTGATTTCTAGCACCTATTTTTTGAGCTTAGATGGAGGGTAATGGAATACTTGAGAAGCTGCTGCATGCCACATGGATCAACTCTGGGAAACCTTCCATCTAAAGCGTGCCCTGACTTGATACATGTGGTGTGATAAGGCTGTTGCCTCGTGTCTTGTCTGTGGATATCTCACAGGAACATCTGGTTGGTCACTCTAGAATAGAGGATGCTGAGCTGAATCTTTGGTATGAATCAGGGTGCATTGACACTGTAGAATTAAAGCTGTTTGACACACTTTAATTGCCATAGCCCAATGTTGTGGAATCATGGAAGTGTAGTTTTACATAGTTCTTAAGCTTTTTTGCCAAATATTGATGGTCCCTCACCAAATGACAACTTCCAGGATTTGATAGCATTAACTGTATTATTTCTAAAGTGTAGGTGTATGTACCCTGAGTGTGTCTTTCATTATTATATTTGGCAAAGAAAAGTGATGATGAATGTGAGATAAAATATGAGAATAGGATGGATGTGCTTGTATTCTTGGATGTAAAATGACCACCAGTTTAGAAAGGTTGTAAAACATTTGTATATTTGTAGGATCAATTCCATGAGTAACATGAAGAGAGATTTATCATCTCGAGTGCAGACCTGGGAATCAAACAGCATGAGAGAACTGACATTATCATTGCTCTGGACCCTGGTCAGAGGAGGCTGCTCTGCCATCTGGTCCCTCTGGCTGAGTCGAGCACAGAGAGGCAACCAAGCAAAGATGTGTCCACAGTCCAAATCAGATGTTCAGCTGCATGAAACAGAACAATAGCTTGTGATATAGAGCACGGTGAATGGGGTGGGTAGATGAAATGGGAATTCAGTCCACTGTGTCTGACATGACAGGCTAAAACCTGTTCTCCTCTCAACTTTATATTTCTCCAGACCTTTGGGATAAAAGAAGATTACAATGCATCCTCCTGGCTCTTATGGCAGCATGAAAAGAAATGGAAATTCAGAGACCACAAAGTTGTTATGAAACTTCCCAGATCTACTTGTTTAGTCTAAGTTGAAAGAACCTATTGTTTTCTAGTAATGTAGGTAAATTTGGTCCTTGTGTGCATTCACTCTTTTTTTCCCCCTTTCCTAAGATCTGTTGTTTATGCCCACATCCATTTCAGCAGTTAAGTATTTCATTTTGAGGTGTTAGAACTGCCACTTCAGTGAAGAACAAAGTACACTTGTTCCTCTGTGCTTTGCCCTCAGGCTGGGAAATAAAACTAATGGCTCACCGAATGATTGTTCTTTTGTACGAAGCAGTCTCACATTTGGGAAAAGGCACTGGGCATCTGAGATAAGCTAACCTTGGTCTTGCATCACCTCCCTGACCACTGAACTTGAACTGGAATACAAGGGAGACACAATATTCTTCTTTTCCCCTTCACCCTTGTTCTTCCATGAGCTGCTGAGACCATCTGGAATGTAAGAAGGATTCTAACAAATTATGCTGCAGTGGAGTCATCTTATCATGATTTAACATTGTTCTATTGTTATCATATTGCTGCATGTTTGTTTCTCATGGAGGCCACCTTAGAAAAATGGAACATAAATATTTAAATTTAAAAGACTAGAATTCTCCCTGGATAATAGCAGCTGGTGGCTTCCATGCCAGCAATCTGCTCTGGGGTTTTGTGAGAACTTTAAAAAGGATGTTCAAAGGTCTGAAGTTATTTTAATGTTCTGTTCCTAGGATAACTATAATATAGCTTCCGCCAGGAGGTTCATCATGGACAAAATAAAGGTTATTTTGCATTTAGAAGGCCCTGCAAAATAGTGTTCCTTTAGCCTGATAGTTCAAGCCTGCAAAAAGACCAAAGGGTGAAAATAGACCATGGGAATATTCATTCGCTGATTTGTTTGTTCGTCTTTCGGTTATATACTCTACCTGAGACTTTCTCTATTTTGATAGCAGAGTTCAGAACTTTGGATAGCTTCCATCAACCTCACAAAGCAGCTCTCACTGCTCTCTGTCCTATTAGTAACACACACAAATGCAAATCCAGCTGATGCCTCCAGATGTTTTCTTTTGATCATGAGGGAGGCTGGATATCTCTTCCTCCTTTGGCAACAAGCACAGCTCACAAGGACACCATTTAACTGCAGCAGCCCCCTCCACAGTCATTCACTTGCTGGTGGAGGGCAGGAGTAGGGATCAAAGAAGCATATAGCTATTTCCCCATAATTAGATGCAACATTATGACATTGTATACAAAGCCTTATGGAGGATCATAGCAGATCTTGGCAGATGATGTCATGTTTCTGATCCTGGCTATGGAGGTACAGCTAAACCCTTCTCTATTCCTGCCACCCGGTTCTCCACCAGCCCTTGAATCTCATTATATATTATACAATATTCTGTGATATAAGATCACTGCCATTACAACCATCATGAATTCACTGCTCCAAATGAATGGTGTCACCAGTTGTTCTCAACTATAGCAGTGGTTCTCAACCTGTGGGTCCCTAGGTGTTTTGGCCTACAACTCCCAAAAATCCCAGCCAGTTTACCAGCTATTATGATATCTGAGAGTTGAAGGCCAAAACATCTGGGGACTCACAGGTTGAAAACCACTGCTCTACAGAAATATAGAGGCAATTCATGACATGGCACCACTGCTTGCTCTCATGTTGATATATTGGTGTTTAAACAGCCCTATCACATACCTGAAACTGGCCAGCTATCTAATTAGTACACAAAGGTCTAGATTCCTTCTACTCCCGTCTTTGGGACCATTTCTATTTGGGAAGATAAAAGTGAGTTTCATTCCCCACATCATTTGGGACTCTCTATAAAATGCCACAGTGTTTCAAGAAATGGCTTCATAACAGAAATTATCTGAATCCTTTAAAATGATTTTGGCTTTGCTTTTTCTTGAAATAAGGGGTTCAGTAAATCTGTTCCCTGGGCAGTAGTAAAAAAGAACACAGTTGTGTGTGTGTGTGTGTGTGTAGTCATGTTTAAGCTTCATAATATTAAGGATTATAATGAGCATGTGGCTGCCTCTGAGTATATGCAGAGTGGTGTCGTTTCCTAAGATGTAACAACTGCTACCCCAGGCACAGGGCAGCTACATATTTGAGGGGTCAAATCACCAAAATTTAAAATATCACTTAAAATGAATAAAAATAGCCAATAACATATGAAGTAAAACCACAAAGTGCTATTAACTGTTGCTCACAAAAAAGTCTTTGGCATTTAACGTTTAGACAATGCATTTTCAAAGTGTTTTGATAAATCTATGGAGAGACCAAAAGTGTGACTGTTTAAGAATGAATACTTTGACAGCTTTTATGCAAGAATCTGTGGCTGGCAACCTGTTGGGAATCTATGGCAACGTAAACCAACTTATGATTTGTGCCATTTAAAACTGTAGTGTTAAGGGGCAGTGACATAGCTGCACCATTGGGATCAATGCAAAAGTAGCACAAAGAGTGTATGTTACAGAACAGTTGTGATGCATAACATTATGGCGCACTGTGGGATAGGCTGACTTTGCACAACCACAGGACACTGGTACCCCTGAACAAAGAAAAGGAGAAAAGCGTGAGTGCCTTCCTCCCAGGTGGAGAAGTATCCCCACCTTCCATGGTGCTTTCTTGCAACAATGGAAACCTACACTGCACTACAGAACATCTTGCATGATGTCCCTTAACTGGTGGGGTTTAAATCAAAGCTGGACAGCCATCTGTCAGGAATACTATGATTCCTGCATGGCAGGGGGTTGGGCTGGATGGGCATAATGGTTGCTTTCAACTCTATGCTTCTATGATTCTATACTGCAGTTGAATTTTGTATTGGTCAACCTGAGATCTCTTGCAGTGTCCCATAAAGCATTTTTGCAGGTCTCTAACATGATTGCATATTGTATAAAGGATATAGCTTCTCCAGTGTCAAGTTATGCAACACAGGTTAACAAATTCATGTTATAACCCAGCTCTGGGCCTCATGTCCATTGGCTGTGGTGTCACTGCACTGAGCAGCAGTATCAACTGGGCACCAAAATGGGTATTTATTGGAGCTGAGGAAATCAAGATGATGGCTTGAGTCAGTCCTACAGCATTGCTTGGAAAGCAGAAAAACAGTAATGGAGGAACTCATGGCAAATATTGGCAGCAAGGCTCAGGATCTGCATTTGGAGGAAGATTCTGAGATTTCTATTTAAAAATTTCAAACAAGTTTAAACACTGGCAACTTCCTGTTATTTTTAAAAATTGATGTTAAGAGAAAGTTAACTCAGAGAAAGTAAGATTCCTGATTCTTTAGAATTAGGAAATTTGAACAGAATAATAATGCTTTAAGATAAAGGTAAAGGTTTTCCCCTGACATTAAGTATAGTTGTGTCTGACTCTGGGGGTTGGTGCTCATCTCCATTTCTAAGCCGAAGAGCCAGCATTGTCCATAGACACCTCCAAGGTCATGTGGCCGGCATGACTGCATGGAGTGCTATTACCTTCCCTCCAGAGCAGTACCTATTGATCTACTCACATTTGCATGTTTTCAAACTGTTAGGTTGGCAGAAGCTAGGGCTAACAGCAGGAGCTCACCCTGCTCCCCGGATTTGAACCACCGATATTTTGGTCAGCAAGTTCAGCAGCTCAGAGTTTTAACCCACTGTGCCACTGGGGGCATGGATTTGCAATTGCCTGGGATCAAATATAAGTAACTAATATTCCCTGTTTCCCATCCCAGAAATCACTATTACTTCTTAAAGGGAGGAAACATTTGCCTTACCTTGACAATGTTTCCAGGTTTTTACTGTAGTCAATAGATTCTGTCAGTATACATATTCTGCAGTACATCCAAAGGCCCATTTGCACATATGCGCCAGCATTTCTTCACCTCCTACATTTTCATCCACATCCAAGTCCTGTGGAAGAAATCAGATTGGAGAGCCATTACTTAAGGCTCATAAAGAAGCTGTAAAAAAAGACCTGCTCCTTGATATAATTGTTAACACAGTGCCATCTGCAGCATTATGCAAGAATACAGTAGCAGGCAAGGTTTTTCTACAGTGGTTCTTGCCTTCACTTTGAACTGCAAGGGAGCAAGTTCAGTAGTGCCTGCTCCACTACTTCTCATTCCTATTCTAGAGTTATTTGTGAAGCAGTTTTCCTGAAACTGATGAATCTTACTTAAGTGGTGCAGCAATACGAGAGGTCCACTTTCACTGCAACATCTACCACTACTGTCATCTATTAACTTCCCACCCACCCTTTTCATGGTGCCATTGGCATGGACCTGGTGTGTGCATGGCATCTGCTGGCATCTTGTAAAATAAAGGGCTAGTAGTGGGAAGTAAGAAACAAAAGGAAGGGTGGTAGCAATACATCTGATACTGCCGTTCCTTCCAGCCTGTCAATTGAGACCCTTGCCTCAGTCTACCCCATGGAAGAGCTGGATCCATCTAATGTGGCTCCCACATCCCATTAAAAGCACACACATTTGTAACTTTTGAATGTGTTTTATGGTGGACACATGTAAAGTCTTTTTGGTGGCAGTGCATTATCATGAGCCCTATCAAAATGGCATCAAGATAGCTGAAGGTTAAACTGAGCCCAGGGCAAGAAAAGCAGCAAGAATAAACAATCAAAGGAAAAACTTGTGCATTTGAATGAAGTAGTAGGGACTTTCTTGGCTCGTGACTTTGTGGGACATATGTCCACGAAGACTGCTGGGATTTCCCTTCCAGACTGTTTCTCAAATTTAGTGCATATTTGTAAATGTTGGGCATTTAAATAACTTCACTCACTGACTTCATAAAAAACAAAATAATTAAAGTTGTACAGGGTCACTTGAAAGTTATCACATATATTTTGGTTCCTCTCCCAAAACTCTATTTTCTCCAGAAAATCATTGGAAAAATGACTTCAAAATTTCCAGAACTGTTACATCTCTACATCCAATATTGTCAAAGATTTTAATTTGTAACTTTAATGTTATGTTTTAAAACATTATACATTTAATATTGTATGTACTTTAATATGATAGCTTTTTTAAAATTGTGCCTCAATTTTTAATCATCAGGTGTTTAGCTCCATCTCATTTTAACTTGGTCCCAGGCTGGGGGAAAAGGTGGGATACAAACAAGCAAACAAACAATGACTTTCATTACAGTGGAGATTATTTTGTTTTTGAGTTCAGCAGTTTAGGATATGAGGTGATAGAATGAGAGGCAGATTTCTTTTGGAAGTATAGGAAGAATGGTCATTGCCAGAGGACAGAACTCAGGGTCCACCAAATGTTGATGCTAGTTTGGCCCTGACAATAGCGCCTATGCAGGTTGAGTATCCTTATTCAGAATTTTGAAATCCAAAATACTCCAAAATTGCTCACATGGAGAGCTGAGATACTGACACAATGTTTGTTGTGTGTACAAAATTATTTTTAAAAATATTGTGGATGAAATTACCTTCAAACTATGTGTATAAAGTGTGCTTGAAACATAAATGAATTTTGCATTTAAACTCGGGTCCCATTTCCTAAACATCTCATTATGTATATGCAAGTATTTTTAAAAATGGGAGTTTGGGAAACTTCTAGACCCAAGCATTTTGGATAACCTGTAATCCCTTTGACTTTGTAAAAATTACTTGGGAGGATGAATGGGTTAGAAAACTGATTATGGGGCAACGGTAGCACAGTGGGTTCAACTGCTAGCTGCAAGAAATCTGCTGACCGGAGGGTTGGCAGTTCGAAGCCGCGAGTTGGGGTGAGCTCCCACTGTCAGCCCTAGCTTCTGCCAACCTAGCCATTCAAAAGCATGCAACGCGAGTAGATCAATAGGTACCACCTCGGTGGGAAGGTAAAAGAGCGCTCCATGCAGACATGCCAGCAAAACGCGATCGGAGATGTCTACGGACAACAGGCTCCTCAGCATGAAAAATGGAACGACAGCACCTCTCCATGGCCAGAGTTGAGCATCGCCTCCAAATGACAGAGTGAAAAGGGGAAGGCCTTTCCCTTTGTCTGTGTATTGTATGTCATTGTTGTTCATTGTGCAAAAGACACTGAATGTTTGCCTTATATGTGTATACTGTAATCCGGCTGAGTCTCTTTGGGGAGATAAAGTGGAATATAAATAAAGTGTATTATTATTAGGGGCTAAAGTGACATTCCAGAAGGAATGAATAGAAACCTTCTTTTTTGCCTGTCTCCCCTAGTGACTCACTGCCTTCAAAATGGCTTTGTCAATAAGTAGCAATGAGATTTATAAGCCCATGTTCCCATAGCACTGAGCCATGGCAATTAAAGCATTGTCAAGATGCATTAATTCTACAGTGTAGGTGCACCCTATGATTCACCTCTAACCAATAACAGAACACAAAAGTCAAGAGTTGCCTAGCCAGATGAAGGTCAACCCGTTATTCGGTTCTGCACTACTTCTTCCTGCTGATTTGAAATATAAAGTGAAAATTTTGAGGGTTTTTCCAAAGAAATATTAAGTCTTCATAGTAAGTATACAGAGATTATGATCCCTCTTGCCCCCTTGTGGCATTGTCATGCTGGTTTTCCTGGTAATTATGAGATAATTAAAAAGTAAAATATGAGCTATAACTAAAAAGCAAATATAAAACTTTATTATAATATACTTTTAATTTTTGGCAAATTAATCCAATTTCCTGCAAACCTTTTGAAACAGTTGCCCATTCTCCCTCAAATTTCCTTTCCCTTCTATAATTATTCCAAAGCAGAGAAGAGACTACCTGATTTCATTGCACAAAAGGAACCAAAGCAAGCTTGACACTGTGAATAAGGCAAAAAAAGATCAAGGGTGCTTTAGTCTTAATGGGGTCTTTTTGCATGGTGGAAAATATATCTTAAGACCAGCTGCCATGTCACCATTTGCAGCAGACTGGGATACACTGGGAAGGCCAGTAATGACACAAACATAACATAAATAAGATCACACCTGACCTTCTGGGGCACATGCTCTTCTGGGGCAGTGTGACTTGCAAATCCAACCATTCCCCAAAGACTTGGTACCATGGTAAGGAAAGAGAATAATAGCCTCTCGTTTTTACAGCTTTGTTCTCTTAGAAGGAGCCCAACCCAGAAACACATCAAGTGGTGTGTGCATTCTCCAAAGAAAAACAGCATACTTCAGTTTGTTGGATCCTTGATTTGAAAAATATCAGCTAGGGAAGGGTTCCTCATTCTGTGCCACAACTTTGAGGACCCTGTTATAGCAAGAGGGCTGAGCTTGTCCTTGCAAAAATATTTTTCATTTCAATATATAGTTGTGAAAACTGGATGTTGAAAAAGATAGGCAGAAAGATGAGCTCCTTTGAAATGTAGTGGTGGACTAGAGAAGCATTCTCTAAATATCATGGATCACCAAAAATACAAATGCATTGGAGTGGGGAAAAAAAATCAAGACTTAAGTTTCCCTACAAGCCAAACTGAGATCAATGTGGGCTATTGTACATAAACAGAGGGTGTTGTGGTTTGAATATTTGACTGTCTCTAAAGACCAAAGTTCAATTCTCTGCTCAGCCAAGGAAACTCGCTTGGTGACCTTGGGCGGGTCACACACTCTCAGCACCAGAAAACCCCATGATAGCGTCATTACAAGTTGGAAATAATAATAATAATAATAAATAAAACTTTATTTATATACCGCCCTATCTCCCGGATGGGACACAGGGCGGTTTACAGTCATAAACTATTTGAAAGTACACAACAACCAATTGCATGTTGGAAATAGCAACCTCCCAGGCTATTGTTTGTTAATGTGCTTATTTGGTAACCTGTATTCTATATGTATGTTGATTTGCCTCTTTGGTGTGGGAGGAGCTTTAGACATGTGATTATACTGAGCATGTGCAGACTATGGACTCCATTTTATATTAAGTATGTGTTTGGACTTCAATGGGAGCAGATGTCTTGCATCAGACCGCAGAGGAGGTAAATGCATACAAGTTGCTGTTTGGACTTCAGTGGAGAAGTCAGTTTAGAGACTAAAATATTTGCTTATGGACTTCAATGAGTACAACTATACTAAAGACTATGGGGTATTGATTATGACTGATACCCTACTAATAATATTACAATGTAATGAATATAATACAATATAGTAATTTAATGCTAGTATTGTACTATGCTACTAATATAATGTATTGTGAATGGAATCTGTAAGCTGCTCTGAGTCCCCTTTGGGGTGAGAAGGGCGGCATATAAATGTAGTAAATAAATCAATACCCTGTGTTTTCAACACAGAGAGAAGAACTTTATCATCTCTGTAAATGAACTTTATTAAGAAATGTGCCTGTATGGTGAATTAACACAAGTTATTAATACAAGAGTTGACTTCTAACAAGGTTATGGCTTTCTTGACTAGTGGTTTTCCAAATGTGGTCTCCACATATTCATGGAGATTCACATTTTCTAAAAGGATATGTGCCCATAGACTGGGTGCAGTGATGTTCCAATAACTTATGCAATAAGTTACGTTTTGCAATAAGTTATGGAATGTCCAATATTGTACTTTGGACAAATCATGTGACAGCAATGCTTAGTGGAGTGGAAGACAATAGGAAAAGAGGAAAAATGCATTAAAGATGTATTGATTCAATAAAGGAGGCCATCATTTGCAAGACCTTGACAGGGATATTCATAACAGGATGTCTTTTGATGCATCTATACTGTAGAATTAGTGCAAGTTGACACCACTTTCACTGCCATGGCTCAATGCTATGGTTGTCATTTGGTGAGGCACCAGCCTTCTTTGGCAGAGAAGGCTAAAAACCTTGTAAAATTACAACCATGGTTCCATAGCATCAGTCTATGGCAGTTAAAGTGATGTCAAACAGCATTAATTCTATAGTTCTGGGGCATCTCTCATTCATTTGGGTCTCCTATGAACAGAATGCAGCAAGTCAAGTGTAGAGCGTTTAGATGATACTAATCTCATTCTAGCCAGCCACTACTTAATGGCTGTGGGAAGGCCCTCCTGTTTCTGCCTGCATTTACACCACATTCACAGAAGACCATTAGCATTCAGGTGTGGAACAGATCCACAGTCAACCCTTAAACTGGCAAACTCATTCTCCAAAGCCAACAGAGAGATTAAACGACAACACTCTAAAGAAACGGCTTACACTCACAGCGGAAGAGCTGCAGTCTAATTTTTGATTACAATCAGTTCCTAAATCACATTATTCCATTCAGCTAAATTCTGCTTCTCCCCATCAATATTTACACATTACAAAATGCATTTTATAGCCCGCTATAATATCATCTGCTAACAATTTACTCCCAGTGCATTTTATAGTATCCTTCATAATGAGCAATTAAAGATGATGACTACACCAATTAAGGAATTTATGAATGTGGATTTAATTGTGAATTGTTCCCCAGCTTCTCCCAGTCTGTAAAAGGAAGAGCTTTACCCCTTATTCTCTCTCTCTCTCTTGCATTTAAGATATGCTTACACGTCACATTAACCTATGAAACAAATAAACACAGAAGTATTCTTAAGTGTAATAGAATGAGGGCTATTAAAGCAGAGCTGATGAGATACAGATAAATAGATGCTGAATATTACATATTCTGTTATTCACTGTAATGCCTGAAGAGCTTTTACATGAATCTGAACACAGAATAAAATACCTCAAACTGCTGCTGATCAGGTAAATTTTTTAAGCATCAAGGCAAGCAAGAGATGAAGTTAAAGGCAAATTATACTTACCAAATTCTGAACATAACCTGCTGTCCAAGAGAGTTTGCCCTTTTAATGGGCTAAACAAATGCAAGCTGTAATGGATATTTAGCAGTAATTCCCTAAAGGGCCAATTATCCTTATTTCTGATCTACTTTTTTGTTGAAACTGGGCTGGCTTTTTTAATTGGTCTTTGGCCCTAATTTTAATGTACAATGAGTGCTAAAAAGAAACGAAAGAATAACCATTACAGGACTCATAACGAATGTGTCTTATCATATAATCATAACATACCAGCAACCATTCCATCATTTCAGACAAAACACATTTTATAAATGCAATACAGGACCACACAAGGACAGTAGAATTCACCTTCTATCCTCTTTAGAGACATCTTCCATTGCTGTGACATGATTATATGTTCCTATGAGGTTGTTGATACAGTAAGTCCAAGATTGTTATGTGCAGCCCAATTCTCCAGATGGTGAGGAAGTCAAAGGTTGTGTAGTTTCTATCAAATGAGGTCATAAAGTCACAGACTAATAAATCTGGAAGGAATCCTATGGGCCACCGATTCTAACTCCCTGTTCAATGCAGGATTGCCATCTAAAGCATCCCCAGAAAGTAGCTGTCTAGCCAGTTTCTGAAAAGGTACAGAGAAGGAGACCCCAACTCCTCTCCAGGATATTGCTTCCATGCCAAACTTTTCTTACTGTCAAGAAGTTCCTTCCAATGTTCAATAGTAATCTACTTTCAGTAACTTCAAACCATTAGACCTGGGTCACAGGTCACTGGAGCTGTATGACCTTTCTGTGATGTATATAAACAGCTATCACATTAATAACCTGTGCATAGTTGGGAATTCATAGCAGTCACACTCCAACAGATATTGCTCCTTGACCATTGTGTTTCTGAGATGGAGGGAGAGAGCTGGATCCTTAAAAGAGGCCTCCAAGGCTGCAACATTCCTCTGTCTTCTTCACATGAAGGTTCTCTAAAGTGATATTTTGCTTCAGAAAGGAATTGGGAGAAATCATACATGTTTTAATTTTTTTATTTAAAAAAACCACATTGAATTTGATTTGTTTTCTTAACACTATCAGAAAAGAGGAGCATGGGTCAAAGATAGATTCACGAATACCAATTATAAAACTTCCAATTCTTTTCTATTAGTATTATTTCCCACCAGCTTGAGATTCAAGGCACCTTCATCCTGCTCCTAAAGCCCTAAAGTCTGACATACAGGTTCGATCAGGTTATCTTCCAACTCCATATATTGCTGTTAACAAATGCATCAAAAATGCATGTTTATGGAGAGCTGAAGAGGACAGAAGGAATACTCACAACATGCCCACAATCAACACTGACCAAAGCCGCTGCAGAAGCAGTTTGAGATTGCCGCATGGCTCAAAAAACTTTGAAAACTCATTGAACACACATTCAGCATTCCTAAAAACATATGCTTCACCACAATCTGCAGTTTTATTTGCAGTCAGTTTAGAATGATGTCATGCAATTGTAAGTGTTTTCATTCATGGCTAGGAAGCCTCAAATGTGATACAAACCTCATACAATAATGTCCTTACTCTCCTCACTAGCAAGGATTCACCTCTTTCTAAGCACCAAAATAGAAAAGACCAATGGATGGAGATCCAAGGGAGATGGGGTAAATCTGAAAAAAGTGTAGGAGTCGGGACACAAATGCAAGAAGTCCAAGTTTTTGATGAACTGGAACATTAATCTAAATATAATTTGGAATCGCTGCTTAGGTGTGTATCTACTTTTTAATAAAATCTTCAAATCTGAATGTGGATTAAGGCTATATTAAACAATAATTACTTTCAGCTAAATGGAGATTAGATATAATCTTCCTTGCTAGTGATTTTAAACTACAATTTAAATCATTAAAACTGAGTCATTTAGTGAAGTGATTTAAATCGTGATTTAAAGAGATTGGTTTAAATGAAACCAATTCTGTCAAAATCAAAACTCTCTCTGGAAGAAGACAGCACATCAGTAAAATATTAACAAAAGTAAAAGTGGGTGGCCACTATGCCAGAGCGTTCAATGAAAAACTCAGCCTTTTTGTCACAAAAACAGAGGTGAAAGATGTCACCAGAACAGCAAAGAACTTCAAACAGTGAGGAGTGTTGGGAGCACTTGCTTTGCATATCAAAGGTCTACAGTTCAATCCTCAACATCACCAGTAGAAGAATCCCATAAAGAATCTTGCAATCCCTGAAGAAATAGAAAGGCTTTCCAGTGTAGCAGAGAGCCATAGGTAGTGAAAGGAAATGTAAGATGGTCTGTCTAGAAAACAGAAATGTAGTCAGCCTTCCACTTTCACTGGGGTTAGGTGTCCATAACTCCCATAAAAATAGGAAGAACATGAATAAAAATGCTATTTTTAACCTGAGAAAACACCACTCTAAGAATGCTTAGGTTCTTTAGAACACATTGGGCAGAAGCTAGTTTGAAAACGGCTCCTCAGCATTCAGATATTTGGTTTATTTTAATGCATCACTGGTAAACTTTCCAGAGACAATGAATAAATATAAACCTCTGCAATGATTGGTGGTTCATTCCACTCCAGGGCAAAGAATTGCATTAAACAAATATCTAACAGAACACAAAATGACTGCACTTCCATACCATACATGTTAGCAGAAATTTTGCAGGAAAGGGAAAGTGTGACTTCGAGCATTTCATGTAGCAAGGAGGCCCTCTTGTGGTCTGATAAAAGATATTTCTCCATCCAGCCACGGAGCTTTAGCGGTGATATTTGTCTGACTTGGGCACTTCATTCTCATTTCAGTCTGTATTTTTAAAGTAATCAGAGAAGGCCTAAATGAAATTTATCCCTGTCTTAAGCATCAAATTAAGTCATCCCTGACATCTGGGAGTGAAAGCAGCTAACAGCCTTGTGCATACATAATGTACAGAGTTAAAAGATATTAAATATCTCCAATTTGGGTCATAATCTCATTACATCTTACATCTGACAAAATGCCCAGAATTTTTAAATTTTTTTTAAAAGAGGCTTCCTTCTTTTTTACTCGTCCTTTTCAAACAAATCCTTTCAAAGTCGCTTGTCTTGCCGCAAAGCCACTAATTTGAGAATTCTCTTTTGTGTACCGATGAATCATCCATGCAAATTAAGCTGTGCCATTAATCATATTAATGTGCCAATGTCACTGGTGCCTTCAATTCATCCTCTTTCCTACTTGGTTTCAGACACTGCAGTCAGTCTCATCACTGAATCCTACTCACCCATGGAGGTGCGCACCCACAGCCCTTCTCTGCTTGGACCAGAGGAGGCACAATGTAGCAGTTAAATTCCTCTTTCATTTTCCAATAGAAATGCTTTCAGCCATCGGGCAGCCTTTACAACCTAAGTACACACCGAGAGCACTTTTCCTTCTGGCAGATCACCTTTAGCTCTCCATCAAAACAAAATGAGTCACACAATGCCAAGAAAAGGATCTGCAGATCCCAAAATAACAGGTGCACAGCAATTAGAATAAGGCCAAGCTTGTTCCCAACCCCTGCATCTTATGATATAAGAATAGTTATAAATAATACAATAATATAAAAAGTAGTACAGGACACTGTGACACCTCAAAGTGGCCTGTGTCTATTCAGAGTCCTGAATTTCCTGTAAGTAAAAAGCATCTGTAAAGTCCCCGTCAGCCCTGGTGACTTTGACTTCCCTCCCTCCCTCCCTCTTCTTTTAACACACACACTGCTAGCCATACAGGTACCTGCAATGAGTGCACATGGTTAAAAGCCATCAAACAACACCTGAATGGTATCTACATTCCTGCCAATATGATCATTGGGTCAGAAAAAGCCATGGTATCAACCCTGTCCAGAACACCTTTCAGAAGCACTTCTTCATGGGGTTCACTGAAGCCACAACTGCTGGCTCTGCCCCCAGTCTCATCAGTTCTTCTTTCTTGCTCCAATGCATTCAGTGGAAATTTGTCTCCTTTGTGTCATCAGGAACCCTTCATAACCCTGCAGAGTCAAGATTCCTAATCTACATGATAGAGTGTGTTTGAACAGTCTTCTTTTAGATTATATGCTGAATATGTCAGGCATCTACCACAAAGAAGTAAGTGACCAATGGGTATTGATTGATCAACAAACTGAGCAACAAAATATTTGAGTCCAGCCCTGAAACTAGGTGAATGTGTCAAATTCCCTTTACTTCCAAGACAGCCACCAATGTCAGAAATACATAGCTATCAAGTGACACAGAAAGGATATTAATGTAACAGCAGCACTGCAATTCTAAACCCATTTTCAACTACAACAGCCCAGATCTTTTGAGAGCAGATGCCAACCAGGGCAGACAACTTTAGACAGGGTGAACTGGGGATTTGACTCAGTATAAGGCAACTCTTTATATCTTAAAGTGAAGCAGAGAAAACTATCAAAGCAGTGTTCAGAGTGACAGGCATATAAATTCCCCCAAGGTCAAGAATTCAGGCAGATAGGAGGTAGAAGCAAATACTTGTAGCACTTAAGGGTCCAGCTGAGACACCACAGGTTTTCACCAGCCATTTCCAAAAATGGCAGAGCAGAAATAGATCCTTATGAAGTGCCCTTTCTGTGACATCACATTCCACTCTCAGGTAGGAACCTTTCAATCTGTCACAGCTAGTCAGCTCTCCTCAAAAGCATATTTCAAAATTTCATTTTGCACTGGAGTGAGGAAATATATGGCAGCCATCCATACCCATGAAAGATCCTGTACTTCTCCTGCAGCTAAAAACATGTCCACCCTGGAGTCCAGACTTCATACATATAGACTTATCTATGCTCCACTACAGGGCACATGCCCTGGAAAAGCAAAGGTTTTCAACAACACTGCAAGTTTGGAACACAGACAGTCTTCCTTTCTGTTCCTTTAGCATGCTGAACTGGGTTTTGCATCTTACAAAGCTTGAATCTGGACTATCAGAAAGACTGTAACTCTCTGTATGGGCCTGGACAAGATCCAACTCCTATGATCTATAAAATTGAGCCACGGCAGTTAAAGTGGTGTCAAGCTCCATTAATTCTACAGTACACATATACATCTTCCAGGTTTGGAGCAACAGTCCTCATCTTGAGTCCCAGATGTTGTTGAATTACAACTCTCAGCTTCTGAGAATTGAAACCCAACAATACCTGGAGACCCAAGGCTGAGAACCAGTAGTGTAGCGACTACGGCCTTAGCATATTTGCATGGGTATACAGAACAGAGAATAAAGCTTTGTATAGAAAAGCATCTAACAGCTCTTATACTCCCACAGGTTCTTCTTATAATTCATTACTTCCTTAAATGAAAGAGGAAAAGGAAAATATAGTAGAAAGGAGGAAAAAAATAATATTGCTATTTATATCTTTTTAAAAGTAACCCTAAAGTGTGTGTTCCAACAGAGAAAATGGGTGGTGCAAAGGTGAACAAGACATTTCAGAGAGAAGTTTATATGCACAGCAGTTTGTTGTGCAGAAAAGAAATGTCACCCACCTACCTTAGTTGTAAAGTGGAAGCCAATTTGTCTAGAAAACCATTCAAGTAAGAAAGCAAAATAGTAGGGATGGGAAAGGGAACTGTGCCAGAGAAAGTTGGGACACTAGTCAATAGACCCATTGTGCTGTCGCACACTGGACCTGTAATAATGTCTGTTTACAGGACATGCCTTCTGTATGCCCAATGGGACGCCGGGGTGCCTCAGCTGAAGGGTCCATAGATTTCCCAACACAAAGTTCTAATGAGACTCAAAATAAGTTCAACAAGGTTCTTTATTTAGGCTTAAATCTTCAAAAAAATGAAATAAATGCTTTATAACCTTGGAAAACCGGTAGCTTCCTCAATCTGCTATCAAGGACAGGCAACTGTTGGTAAACTGTTTCCTTTTTTCCTTAGGGAAATCTTCTGACCCCTCCCTGGGCAATCTTTCTTTACCTTGCTGGCGTGAGGCCCTTGCTCCTGGCTCCACAATGAGTTATGGATAGCCCGAGTGGTCCCTTACCAGACAAGGTTGCTGTAGATTCTGGCAAGCTGGAAGATGTCCTTTAAATCTACCCCACAAAGGTTGTAGGAACTGTTCTGATCCCCCAGCAAAGCTGTGGAACTATTCCTTTACTCCCCCCAGCAAAGCTGTGAGAAGTGAAGCTTTTGTGCAGGTGGGAAAGAGAATCCCACACATCCTGCCATAAGGCTTCAAACAGTGAAACTGAACAAAATCCCCCTTTCCCTCCAAAACCCTGGGAAAAGGGGAGAGTTTAAAGATTCTAACAAAGATTGCCAAGTTGTTGGCCCTATGAATGAGAAAGAAGCTACCTTATTGAAATAAGTACAAACTAGCCGTGCAAGAAAAGGAATTCAAATCTCCTGGCACTGCTATGCCAGCACACCCATCATATCAACTGATCAGTCTCCAAACCAGCATATCATTGACCATAGATGCACTAGAGTTTTAAATGTTTAACATATTTACCATCTCTGCAAAGCAAACTACCTATGTAATAATTTTATGTGGTAGCAATTAAGAGTCACAAACAGAGAATCACATATAATTTTGCTGTAGTTATGTACCTTCAAGTCAGCTCTGATATTTGGCAATCCTATCCTACCCTAGGCTGGCTCTTCTTGAAATTGTTTTTTCAGAGTTTGGCATTGTTTTCCTCTAAGGATGAAAGTCTATAACTTCAAAGATTAATAAAGTAGGAAGAGACCACAAGGGCCATCCAGTTCAAGTTCTTCCAGTGGGTTTCCATGTCAAAACACCCTGGTCTCCCACAGCCCTAGCCCAACATTCAAACCACTACACCACACTGGCTCTTAAACCATAGCGGCAGTTGCATCCTTTAATTAACAGATATGGGAGAAGGACAGACTACTGCATGTAAAAGAAACTGAAAGACCTACCAGCGCAACAGCATGTGGAATTGTGCCTTTTATCATCTTTCTAGACCAAAGCAGAGAAAGATGCAAGGTTGCTTTTGGATGTATATTTGTCTTAAACAAAAAGATTACAAAGCATAAACATTCCTTTAGCTAAGATAACTGACACACTCAGTAAGGCTATGCATACATTTACTATTGAATTTAATACAGGAAAAGTAGAGTTGGAAGAGCACAAAGGGGTCCCAATGGTCAGAGGACACATGCAAAGCAGCTACTTTAAAAATGAGTAGAAGACAAGACCATATCCATATGTTGGGAGTGATATGGTTATTTATTTCTATACATCAGGGGATTTGACTGGATGGCCCTTGTGATCTCTTCTTAATGTATATTTGAATGATTCCAGGTCTTAGCAATCTGATTCATCTTGACCCTCACAGTGGGAATTGACGTGAAAAACCATAAAGCAGAGATTACATGTATTCAGATAAAGAGTTGCCTGATTTTGAGGTGTTCCATGGAAATCAAAGTTTTCACACCTTTTGAGGCAGCATACAAGGGAGATGCCATGGAGATGAGCTTTCATATTCACTCTGCTGGATATGTTGTTTCTTCCAGATGCAGTATGCCGATACTCTTTTCCATTTTTGATAAACCTATTGGTTCAATCCCACATAAAGAAAAGAGAACTCACTGCCTTCCTCTAACCTTCACTCCTCTCAGCAGGCATTGTCCTTGGCATTATTAGTACCATACTCTCATAGAATCATAGAACTGGAAAAGACTACAATTACTTGTGAGCCAACTGGTCCACACTGAACAAGTCCTCATCCTGGCATGAGTCCCTGTGAAACTAATGTCTGGATCCAATATAATTTGTGTTCTACTTTGACAAAGCTTTCAGTAACAAAACAGAACAAAGCAGATTGACCCAGAATTCCTTCATGGTGGAATGAATGCTGCAAGGGAACATGGCAAAGGTGAGGTAGCCTTCAAAGTGCCAGCTGAATGCATCCAGCTGCATTACTATTTCACTTTCTCATTTGAAGCAAAGTAAGAAAGAAGCAAAGCAAAATGCTTTTGAGATCAAGATCTCATCTCCCTCCTGAGGTCTGGGGCTCCTGACTGTAGGCTGGGAAAGGTAGAGATCACCAAAAGCAAGGTGGGGCAACCCAGTGTGCCATTTGGAGGTAAATAGGAGAGGGTTTCCTTTGATACAAGAAATGTACATTACACAAAGAAAATGGATTTGGAAAAGAAAAGCAAGATATTTGTATAGAGTTGATAGACTGCCTAGGAAGAAGTCTCAAAAATGATGTGTATTTTCCTAGAATAATAATTATCATCATCATCGTCATCATCATAATCTTTATTTATACCCTGTCACCATCTCCCTGAAGGGACTCGGGATGGCTCACAGAAACACTACCAGTGCCAAACATAAAATAATACATAAACATATAGACTATAAAAATATAAATTTACAAACAGCAAACATGCATAAAATGACACGTAATAAAAATTTTAAAATTAGTAAAACACACCGGTGCCTGAGGATAAAACTAGCAGTCTTAAATTAGCAATCCAAGTGCCAGAGTGAAGCAAGTGCTAAGTCCAAATGCTAAGAAAAAAGTCTTTTAGATTACTTCAAAACGTATTAGATAAAGGCCACAAAAGAGACTACAGATGGAGTAGAATAGCCAATACAAAGATAGCCAATACAAAGATCGAGATACTGTGAGATGGGAGACACTAACATAGAAGGTTTGGCTCAATATAGACTCGAACAATATAGATATTATTAAAAGCCAGGACAACGCTATGGTTTGCATATTAGACTAAGGCAGGCCTCTTCAATCTGCAGTCCTCCAGCTGTTTGGGCCTCCAACTTCCACAATTCCTGGCCATCACCTTTGTGGCAATCAGCAAATGCACCCATGCAACAAGAAAAAGGGAGGGGGGGTTGCACAAAAGTATGTTTTCAAAACAGAGACCAATGGGAAGGATTACCTTCAAGATGAGAAATGTTTTGTCCATATGAGTGGGAATTGGAACTTAACACTTAGACTCTAGAAACCCAGATTCTGTTTTGCCAAGGCATGTACCACCTGCACTCAAGGTCCAAAGGCTGCTCCTTGCTATCATCAGTATGTGGATTCTCATCCTCTATCACAAAAAACATCATAATAGAATTGCCAATGCAAACAAAACAAAAAGGCCAAAAAAAGAGAATCTAGCCTGCAATGTCTTAATCCGGCATGACTAACCAAGCCCTCATGGCTATTTGAGACTGTGAATGTGAAAGAAAAAAATGACAGACACAGAAACTAGTCTCGGTGTGGTATTGATTAGCTTAGTTTTAAGTCAAAACATAATATGAACAGAATTCTGATATTTGAAAGTAAAAGGCATCACACTATGGACTCTGCATATAATCAGTGATGTGCTAAAATAATAACCGGAATCACCTTTACAATAAATCAGCAGCAGGAACTATACTTCTATAGAAAAAGTGCACATAATACATACGTCGTAAAAGTCACATACATGAGTTCTTATAGCCACCAACAGTACAACACAACACACAGTGTACATATGGAAATTTCCTTTCTAAGCAGGTAATGGCAGACTATGTGCCCCATCTTCTGTACTGCATATAAAGTAAGAAGTCTAGTTCCCAACCTCTGGAATGATTTATGTATTTATCTATCTCGTGCCCCTTCCACACAGCTGAATAAAATCCCAGATTTTCTGTTTTGAACTGGAATATATGGCAGTGTGGGCTCAAATAACCCAGCTCAAAGCAGATATTGTGGGATTTTCTGCCTTGATATTCTAGGTTGTATGGCTGTGTGGAAGGGCCCTTAGACAGAATTTTGCTCATGCATTTTTCCAGTAGTATATACCATTTCACAAATAAATGAGCTTTTTGGGAGACTGTGTAACCTGTTACCATTGTTGAATGCCTTTTTAAGTGCGCTTCCAGACAGGCATTTATCACGGGAACATTCGCGTTTAAAAAATGCAGATGTTCCCGGGTGCCCATCCACACACATCCCAGAAAGCCCATGCGTTCTGGGGTGAGTGTCCAGATGTTCTTCCAGAACTTTCCAGGAGAACACCCGGACATTGTAACCCCTTCCACAAAAGCCCCCCAAACCACTTTAAAAAGTAAAATAACTTACTGGGCCTCCATTAGAGTGGTCCTGCAGCTGTCCTGGTGTGTAGGAATGAGCAATTTTCCTCCTCCTGCCCCCCGCCCCCCACTCTCCTGGCACGTCATTCCTACATGTCAGGAGAGCTGCAGGACCATTCTAATGGAGGCCAAATAGGTTATTTTACTTTTTAAAGGGGTTTGGGGGGCCTTTGGGGAGGGAGTTGTTGTCCTTGCAGTTTTCCAGGCTAATTTAGCCTGGAAAATCATGGGACTGCTGTCTGGACTGCAGTCCAGACAGTGGAAGTAGTGGGTTTATCCCGTGCCTTTTACAAAGGCACGGAATAAATGCACTATCAAATTAATTTACCGTAAACCAGGATTTTCCTAGTTGTGGCAAATTAATTTGATATTGGGTTTATTCCGCTAGTAGTGGGTTTATCCCGTGCCTTCCAATAAGGCACGGAATAAACCCACTATCAAATTAATTTGCCATTAATTCGTGTGTTTCACAGACGTCGTCTAGGCAGCCCCCTTTTTAAGGGGCTGTCTGGATGCACCCTAAGAAGAACCTATCACAAGGTTTATTTGGGCTGAGTGTTTGACTCACCTATTGTCACCCAATGGGTTTAATGACCGAGCAGGAATTGAACCCCAGTTGCAGTCCAAGACTCTAGCACTAACCTTATCAAAGCTGGGCAAGCTGTCTTACACTGAACTAACTTGTGATGTTTCAGAGAAGGTGTGCCTTCTGTACCAGGAACACCATGGCTTCCCCTAGCCATGAAGCAACACTTAAAAGTGATGGCTGTCCCATCCCATTGCTCTGTAGCTGTCAGAGCTCAATATCTCTGTTCATTTAAAAAAAGATGAAGAACTTCAAGAATTTTGGGGAAATAGTTGCAGTTGTATTATGTAATTTTATATCCCACCATTTATCTGATTCTAGCATTACGGTTTCAAAAAGATGACTTCGGGGGGGGGGGGAGCTAAGAGAGCAATCAAAACAGTTCTGCAAAGAAGCAAAACTGACATATTTTCCCAGCCTTAATAACAGATTTAACAATATACTGAAAAATACCCTCATGCCCTTCCTGTCAACTACGTAACTACCAGGCAATTGGCATCTCCAAAATATTGACCTCATTCCAGGAGGGAGAAACTAGTTGCTCAAAAGCATAGCTATTCTTGGTTTGTTCAGAAAGAGAGAGGTGAATTTGGGCTCCTTCATGCATATGGGAAATATATGTATCTTCCTATTTCTGGGTTGGTCTTAAAATACCTACTTCAGTATGTTATTACCTTCACAAGGTAGTAGGTATTGTTCATTGCCATGGGGAAACATTATATAGTAAAGATGAGTGCTGTCAGTGAGGGGAAAGAGCTAAACCATAGGTTTAAATGGCAAAGGGTGTTTCCTCTTTCATCCTGCTCCCAACCCAAGCCCTTCCTAATTATTGAAGGGATGAACTACTCCTGCAATTTCCTTCTAAATGATACAGAATACTTGTTCATTTTGCAGAATGCTCCATCCCATCATACTGAAACGAAACGCTATTTTAAATCTCTGCATCTTCTGAATGGGGGAAAGCTGACACCAATTTCCACCCTTTCTTCATCTTTTGCAGTTTGATCATCATTCCTGAAGACGGTTTGTTTAATGTCACTCTTCATTTTCTATAATTCACTGACTGAAAGCAAAACACAGCTAAGAGGCGAACGGGGCATTTGTACCAGTGTGATGATTCAAAGCCCGATCAATAAATAATTGCACTTAAAAGATTAACCCAATCTCATCCAATTTTTTTCCTTAGTTAAGTGGCTAAAAATACATTCAGAAAAGGGTTCCCGCAGATCTTTACCTATTTCTGGTTTACCAATACCAGACAGGGCAACAATGGATAATGTGACACGGGTGCTTTCAAAAATTATGGCTCACTGGAACATTGATTTTTCCATGGGTCTTAACTGCAGGAGGCCAGACATTGAATATTGATAGCACAGATACTGTTATCTCTTGGGCATTTCTTTAACTGAGCATGGAGAGGAAGGATCATTGGGCTTAATCCAATGCCTACTGAAGACCATAGAAAGGCTTCCTTAGCTCCTAATAGGTAGAGAACTGAGATAATATTTTGTGCTATATTTATGATACATGCTTCAATTTAAATCAATTTCATAGAATATCCAACAGCAGTATGCCAATGTACCTTATTTTAATCCCCCCCCCCCACCAAGAATGTCATGATGTCCTAGGAGAAAAATACTGATTTTTTATTATTTCCTTATCCATAGTAAATGACATAGGTGTACATTCCATTTTGATATCCAAAAGCTGTAGGGAAAAGTCACCATGTGATGACTTCAAATTGAGAAATTAATTAAAAATGAAACCATAGGCAGAGGTCAATACAAACTCAAGGAATGAGAAAGGACACGTTAAAACTAAACTACACATTCAATTACATTTGTAATGTGCAGGGGAAGCATCTCTTGCTTTTTTGCAAAAAACACAGAGAAGTAAAAAAAAGTTTTAAATCACCCCTTTTGCTATTTTACAGAAAACTTCTATCACAACAAAATCTATCCATAAATGGTTTTTATTCTCCCATGATCCACATAATTCAGCTATTCTAACTGATGTTTCATATTAATGTTATATCCACAGTTCTTTGAAAAGATATTCTAATTCTGCTGTTTCTTTTTCCAATCAATGTATTCCGTTTCCAATCCATCAATAGTAGAGTTAAACAGACACAATGGTTTCTTGGCACACTACACATATTCTAATGCTTTTTAACCCCCCAGCCTCATGTGGGCTCTCTTTATCACATCACCTTTTTAGTTCCCAGCCACCGTCATGCTGCTATCTTTTCCCCATTCATATGGTTATCTATTCACCTTGGCTTTAGCTAACATCTTCCCTCCTCTGTTTATCCTCAAAACCATCCTAAAACTGAAGTTGTCACCTCATCACCATACCCACAAGTTCTACATTTCTATAACTATTCACATACATAGTCATCTCATAAAGGTCTTGTCGAAGGCTTTCATGGCTGGAATCACAGGGTTGTTGTGTGTTTTCCGGGTTGTCTGGCCATGTTCCAGAAGTATTCTCTCCTGACGTTTCTCCCACATCTGTGGCAGGCATCCTCAGAGGTTGTGAGATATATTGGAAAAACTAAGCAAGGAAGGTTTATATATCTGTGGAAGGTCCAGGGTGAGAGAAGAAACTTGTGTCTGTTCCAGACATGAAACAATCAGGGGCAGCTAACACCTCTGAACAAAGGATTCCCCCAGGCACGAAGAAGCCAGGACATGAAGCTACCAAGGCCATTAGTGCTAATCATGGTGATTAATTACAGCATTCACACTGGCCTCCAACAGACCAGAGTTCTTTCTCTCACCCTGGACCTTCCACAGATGTATAAACCTTCCTTGCTTAATTTTTCCAATATACCTCACAACCTCTGAGGATGCCTGCCATAGATGTGGGTGAAATGTCAGGAGAGAATACTTCTGGAACACGGCCATACAGCCCGGAAAACACACAACAACCCTTATAAAGGTCTGTTCCTATACACTTTACTCCATGCATATGAGAAAGTAAACTTAGTCTACAGAAGCTGATGCTATCAACTTCTTCCTTGCAGTCAGTCTCAAAGGTGATACAAGACACCTTTGCAAGTTAGACCATGGTGAATTCGTTTTAGAATTATACCTTTCTGTTTTGTAATATGTTACAGGAAGTTGAGCTGCATTCTTCCAGTCATTCATTATGAGGTCAATGATAATAAAACTCAATACAAACAGCCTGATAATTTTCTCAGCAAAATGCAGGGATTGGTAATGTTACTTTTTGAGAACCCTTGCCTTTGAATCCTCCAGCCAGAATGGCTACTGAGTACTGCCAACCCTCCACTTTACATATATGGCCAGTTGCCTCTATAGACTTTTTCTAGCCATGTGGAGTCAGCAGTTGACTCAGTAGTTGAGTTCGCACCATAGCCATGCTACCCTTAATTCCACACAGTCTATGAAGAGGATTATCTCAATGCTGACAAGCCAGAACCTACACCCTGAAAGAGAGAACATTATTATTATTTGTCATTGTGGCAGGCTGAGTTTGAACATATAAGAACCTGTATCATGATCAGCTGGATCTTTTGTATATGTGGCCCTGCACTGTCTCCTTTGACTGGTCCTCCAAAGAATAACAGTCCTGGTTTGAACCTGATGCTAGACACTGAAGAAGGGTCCCTTGCTGAGTTACGGCCAGCCATTGAGTTACAATCAACTGTTTCTGGGAAGGGTATATGGTGTAAGTAGAAGAAAGAGAATGAGGGATGGAAATAAGAGATCTGATCTGGTAGATCTCTGAGTAAACTAGCCAATGTGTTTACTCCAGCTATTTTGACCTACAACTCTCAGCATCCCTGACAATTGTCCTTAATGACTTGGATTTTAGGTGATATAGAAGAAATATCTGAAGTATCTCTAATAAGGATGAAGCCAAGCCAAACTAAGGCAATTTCAATGTGATTGTCCCTTTCTTGAGAACTCTTTACCAGCAATCTTAGCAACTGGAATAAATTTGAGCTGATACAGCAAACCAAGATTTTTTTTTCAAGAAGTCAGATTTATGCAGTTAAGATGCAACAACACATTCTGAGAAGAATAACCAATGATATCAACACTCTGTAGCCCATGCAGTGTTTTGTTTGGTTTCAAAGATCCAAGAATTGCTGTGTTGGGACAAATCAAGCCCAACCTGGTGCCCTTCAGATGTGCTCAATTACACACACACCCTTCACACATAGCCAGCATGGGCCACAATGAATCTCAATGGGTTAGAGTTGCATTCAACACATCTGAAGGGTACCAAGTTGGGAAGGACTTGTGTAAGTCATCCTTCTGTCTCCTCCAGTAGCAGTTGGACATGATATCTCTGGCCCATTAATAGTTCAAAGTATTTGTCCATTTCCTTCCTCACGGAAGTTCAGTTACGTAACTCACAACTAAGATCAACCAATAAACCTATCATCCATGAAAGGTGTCATTTTTACATCTTTCATGGTCACCTTGAGAAGCTCAGAACTGCAGCGCACTTATCGAACCAGATCTTGCAAAATCTCAGCACAAGATTAGCTTTACATGTGATAAGATACATGTTAACCAAGATTAGAGCTCACAAAGGAAAGCAGAACTAATTTGTTATCTACCACTAAAATATGGTGTTTTGGGATACCGGTATTTTGCTTTTAGCATATGCTTAGGAAGGTCATCTGAATGAATGAAACACTGCAATATTTTATTTTCAATCTGGTTGAAATGGTGTGGTTGTTACAGGGAAGCTATTGAAAATTGCTTCTGTCAGGGTTAAGGAACCTAGAATCATAAATTTATAAAGTTGGAAGGAACCACATGGTTCATTCAGTAAAAAAACACCCTGCCATGCAGGAAAAGGACTGTCAAAGCACTCCCAACAGATGGCCATCCAACCTTTGTTTAAAAGCCTCCAAAGAAAGAGCTCCCACCACACTCTGTGACAGAAAGTTCCACTGCTGTACAGCTCTTAGAGTCAGGAAGTTCTTCCTAGAATCATAGAATCATAGAATAGTAGAGTTGGAAGAGACCTCATGGGCCATCCAGTCCAACCCCCTGCTAAGAAGCAGGAAATCGCATTCAAAGCACCCCCGACATATGGCCATCCATATGTCCATCCTAATGTTCAGGTGGAATCTCTTGTCCTATAATTTGAACCCATTGCTCTGAGTCCTTGTCTCCATGGTAGCAGAAAACAATTCTGCTTCCTCTTCCTTATGACACCCTTTCACATATTTATGCATAGCTATCATGTCTCCTCTCAACCTTCTCTTCTGCAAGTTAAATAGACCCAGCTCTTTAAGATGCTCCTCACAGGACATGGTCTCCAGACCTTGGATCATTTTAGTCACCCTCCTCTGGAAACATACCAGATTGTCAATATCCCTCCTGAGTTATTGACACAGTATTCCGACTGACCAAAGCCAAATAGAGGGACGCCATTACTTCCCTTGCTCTAGTCTAGACACTATATTCCTTTGATGCAACCTCAAAATCTGTGACACTCCAGATATTGCTGGAGTCTCAGTCCTACTACCCAGACAATCAAATGGAGACATTTCTTGTGTTATGGAAACACATATACTGAGCCTCTGCTATTTATCACACAGAGAACTGTTTCATTGTAGACCATTACGTTGACTGTGGAATAACCTCCTAAAAGAGATGCAACAATTGAATATGGTGTGTTGTTGTGAGTTTTCCGGGCTGTATGGCCATGTTTCAGAAGCATTCTCTCCTGATGTTTTGCTCACATCTATGGCAGGCATCCTCAAGGTTGAGGGGTCTGTTGGAAACCAAGTAAGTGAGGTTTATATATCTGTGGAATGTCTAGGGTGGGAGAAAGAACTCTTGAGGTATGTGCAAATGTTGCAATTTGCCACCTGGCTGGTATCTGCCTGGGGGAATCCTTTGTTGGGAGGTGTTAGATGGCCCTGATTGATTCTTGTCTGGAATTCCCCTGCTTTTTGAATCTTGCTCTTTATTTACTGTTCTGATTCTAGAGTTTTTTTTTAATACTGGTAGCCAGATTTTGTTCATTATCATGGTTTCCTCCTTCCTGTTGAAATTGTCCACACACTTGTGGATTTCAATGGCTTCTTTGTGTAGTCTGACATTGTGGTTGTTAGAGTGAATATGCTGTCTCAATCTAAAACAGCATTAAAAGCCAGTCTCTTCTGGCAGGCCTACCCAGATGATTTTCAAAATGTGAATTTTAAATGATAACTGTATGGTCTGATTGTTTTACTATTTATCAGTACATGTTCTTTCAAATTGAAGTTAGGTGTTTTTAACTGATGCTGTGCACTGCATTTTAATCCATTGTTGTTCACCACCTTGATGAGCATCTATGTTGGTTCCACCAATTTAGTCAGTGTATGACACCAATTTAATCACTGTATGGCTGGATTTTAACTGTTTGGTTAATAGGAGCTGGTTTTTTCTCTGATTTATAACATGTTTTAATCATAATCCAGTTTATATTTATTCTGATGTTTTGCTGTTTAATTAATATGTTAATTACTGTTTTATTTTGTTTATGTATCGTGATTTGCTGATTTGTCTGTGGATTAATGTTGTTTGTCTTGGCCAGTCGAGTATTATTATGTATACTGTATTTTTTCTATTGCGAGCCGCCCCGAGTCTCTTCAGGGGGAGGGGGGCAGGATATAAATAAAGTTTTATTATTATTTATTATAGTTACATTACTTAATTTCAATTTCTTATTATTGCTTTATGCAAGCAAGGAAACTTCTCTCAATTCACTTTTCATAATCTGAAGACCCACCAGGCAAAGCAGCTCACCAAGAAGATCTCAGAAGAAAAGGACTACAACTCACTCGATTCCCCAACCCTCACAGTCAATAACCATCCAAGTGTTTGACAATCTCTCTGCCAAGATATGCAACAAAAATAAAACACTAATCTGACCTCTACTAAAGATTGCAGTGTCCCAAATTATGGAGGCCTGCTATAAAATTAAAAATAATGTCATATTGACAGTTCTTGACATCATCACCAACTTTTATAGCACATTAAATGTAGCAAAAATATATTTAATGAAGATAGCCTAATACAAAAAGTTATTTTTAGAAAGTACTTCATTGATTCTTAAACTAATTATGAACTCAGTGTGAATAAATGACAGCGTGTCATTCACAGTGGTCATTCTTCTTTCAGTTAATCCCAATGGGCAATTAAAAATAAATTTTGTGTTAATATTTTAAAAGCTCATTTTATTGTATTGTGAAAAATAAAATTGCCTTTTCCTTACTGTTCTTTCACTGGTATGAGTACTTTTTATTCCAAAAGCCTTTTAGAATTGAAGATTTTTGAGGGAAAGACTTTTAAGGTATTGCTAAACTGTTGCAAATTGCAATGCTTTAAACGTTTTATCAATAGGTGTATGTTACAAATTGTTTTAATATTGTCAATAGCCGAGCTTTATTTTTAAGTTGACTTTTTGTACATTTGTACCCAGTCTTGGAAAAAGTATAAAGATCATGACAATGATAGTGATGGTGACAATTATGGTGATAAGACCATATCCTGGAACCTCTTGTGGATACATTTTTTATAAAGTCTATGGAGTGTGGAGACAGTTTATGTTCTGTACGATGAGCCTGTGATTTCTGAATCACTGGTGTCCAACCACATTTACCAGAACAAAGATTAGAGCTAATTTGCCATAAAGAGGGAACTCCAGCATGTGAGAAAATTTTGTTTCTAATTTCACGCTGCAAATGAACTGCAACCTTCTTTTGAAAAAGGTGGTTCTTCTTGCAAATCAGCCAATTAGGCCTGCATAACCTGCCACTGTATCCTTTAATGATTGATGCAGTGCAAGGTA
The DNA here is from genome assembly GCF_035594765.1 of Anolis carolinensis. NCBI lineage: Eukaryota > Metazoa > Chordata > Lepidosauria > Squamata > Anolidae > Anolis > Anolis carolinensis. The sequence goes on from NC_085842.1 coordinate 44,947,052, forward strand.
AAAGTGAAACTCTTACACATTATAACTGCCCCCTGCTGAATTCCCTTCACTTTTCAAGTTCCACATGAGAACTAGTTGGCATTCCTATTTTTCTTTTTTAAGCCTTCTAAAAACTGGTGACACCATGTTTATCTCACATACAGCATGGCAGCAGTATTGTAATGGCAAAAGTGGCAAGCCAAAGAAAGGACCATTAGCAACAATTGGAACTTTAAATGGACTATTGAAATAAAAAAAAACGTTCTCACTAGAATTGCACTATGTCCCATTGTGAAAGAAAATAATAATAACATAATAACACTTTATTTATATTCCACCCTTCTCCCCAGGGGAACTCAGAGCGGATTACAGTATATAAACAGACACAGGCAAACATTCAATGCCTTGTTACAATGAGACACGCAGACAAAGGCAAAGGCTTCTCCTTTCATTTCCGACACTGGAGACAGTGCTCATCTCTGGCTCTGGAGGAGATGCTCTTCTTCATTTCCAAGCCGAGGAGCCTGCGTTGTCACCTCCTGGTCGTGTGGCCAGCATGACTGCTTAGGGCATCTTTTAGCCTTTTTCTGCCCAAGTGGTAGAAATGGGTTTAACCCATTGTGCTGCTAAAATGTTTCAACAAGGAGCAGGGAAATCAGTAGTAGCAATACTAGTATCATCAAGTCATTTCCAACTTATGGCTCCCATAAAGTGAACCTGTTTTGTTCAGACCTCCCCCTGGAAGACAGTGTTCAGTTTTGGGCACCACAATTCAAGAAGGATATTCAACAAGCTGAAACATATCGAGATGGTGACCAAAATGTCAAAGATCTGGAAGGAAAGCCATATGAGGAGTAGCTTAGGTATACGTATGTTAAGCTTGAAGAAGAAAAGGTTGAGAGGGGACATGATAGCTATATTTAAATATTTGAAAAGATATCACATTGGAGAGGAGGCAAGCTGTTTTCTGTTGCTCCGGAAACCAAGATTCAAGCAATGAATTCAAACTGCAGGCAAAGATATTCTACCTAAACATTAGGAAGAACATCCTGAGGGTAAGGGCTGTATGGCAGTGGAATATGCTGTCTCCTCAGAGGATGGTGGAGCCTCCTTCTCTGGAGGTTTTTAAGCAAAGGCTGGATGGCCATATATCAAAAGTGATTTGATAGTGTGTTTTTGCAGGGCAAAAATTAATTGGATGGTTCTTGGGGTCTCCTGCAACTTCAGCTTCAGCTCTATCATATAATTTACTGGAGAGGTGCTGCTGCAACCTGATGTTGATCATCTGTGTTTCCACAATCTTCCTTCATCACCCCCTTCATGCTGCCGTTGCTGCTGCTGCTGCTCAATATCTTCCAACTAGACAGAGGACAAAGAAAAAAGTGGGGTCCTGGAACCAAACCCCAGTGGATTCCAAGGGCCAATGTAATTCAAAGGAAATGATATTATTTTTTAAAAAAACAATAATTTAGGAATGCCTTAATAAGATAATTAATAGTTTACTTAGATTTGTTACAGATATAGTTTAACCTGCCACCAGCCAATTTAGAAGGAAAGTGGGACTTCTATATCACATTGCTTCTTCAATATTTCTCTGTGAAACTGCTTCTTATAACTAGGGGGAAATGACAAACCAGACTTGACAAGTTTACAATTAATTTCAGCAGTTCCTATTTACATCTTTTATCCTGGCAGTTTTCTGTTTCTCTAAACTAAGAATGCTAACTCCCGTTCTGTTGCTTCAGCTGTAGCTAAATCCATATTAGAGAAGCAGGTGTTTATTACTTCTTTGCAGTGACACCAAATATATGTTTAATCAAAATTAGAGCAGGGAGATGTGCCAACAGAAGCAAGAACAGAGCACAATGAAAAGAAAGGAAATGAAAAGAGGGATGTGATTTTTGAATTATAAAACATGCATACCTGTACTTAAACCCTTACACTTAGTGGCATATAACACTACACCATTGTTTAATATTACAAAAATGAGCCAAAACACACAGTCTCTTCTCTGGTATGATGAAGGAGAACTGTAGCTTCAATCCCCACTTTAGATTACAGACAATCCCCAGTTTAAAACATCCACCTTACAAATGACTCATAGTTAAAAAACCGGGGTGAGACTACAGGAAGTGAGAGAAATCTACCGTTCATAAGGGAGATTCAATCCTGAAAGAGTTTATCACCAATCTTTGTTTCCACAACAAGCCACGTTTTTCTAAGTCCAATTATCATAGGGATAGAAAGTAAGGCAAAATCTTCTGACCAGGGCCACAGACAGCAAAACAAACACTACAGCGATACAAAACAAATCTGATGCAATAAGAAAAGGAAAATAAGAAGGGAGTGGTATGTAAGTTACCCACAAAAAGACAATAGATGAAGCAAGTGCACAGGTTACACATCCTGTGAAAGGCTTGAAGATAATGATAAAATGTGGGCTAGACAATGCTACTGTTATGTGGATTGGGAAATGGTTGACTAGTCGAACCCAACGGGTGCTTCCCATGACTCATCCTGGAGAGGTGAGCAGTGGGGTGCCAAAGGAGTCTGTCCTGAGTCTGGTGCTATTCAATATCTTCAGACCTCATCATATGGAAGTTTCCTCTGTTTCGCCCCAATTCTACATGCATTAAAGTCAAACTCCCACCTCCTCCCCTGGACTATGTTTTTTGTTCCTGGGTTATAAATGTCATTTCATAATTGGTTCTATCGTAAACAGATGGGAAACATTTATTAGTCTGCAAAAACTTTGTTCTTGTAGGCGGGACATCCTGCTATAGCACATTTTACTATAGTTTCTCAATGATCCTCCTCTCTCTCTCTCTCTCTCTCTCTCTCTCTCTTTCTCTTTCTCTTTCTCTTTTTTTTCTTTCTCTCTCATACTCTCTCTTTTCTCTCTCCTTCCTGGTCTTGAAAGAAGGATGGAAAGAGGGGGAAAAGGAGAGGAGAAGAAGGTAACACATGGTACACACAACACAGAGAGAAAGAAGGAAGGAAGGAAGGGAGGGAGGGAGGGAGGGAGGGAGGGAGGGAGGGAGGGAGGAAGGAAGGGAGGGAGGCAAGCCCCAGAAAGTGCATAAGACGGAAAGGAACACAACATACTGCCGATCTTCCCTCCTCCGTGAGCAAAAGATTTTTGTGTATGTGTCAGGAGCAACCGGAGTTGCTTCTGGATTGAGAGAATTGGCCATCTGCAAGGACGTTGCCCAGGGGACGCCCGGATGTTTTGATGTTTTACCATCCTTGTGGGAGGCTTCTCTCATGTCCCCGCATGGAGCTGGAGCTGATAGAGGGAGCTCATCTGTGCTCTCCCCAGGTGGGATTCGAACCTGGCAGCCTTCAGGTCAGCAACCCAACCTTCAAGTCACGAGGCTTTTATCCCCTAGGCCACCAGAGGCTCCTAAGCAAAAGATAATGGTGGAGTTTTTTCTCAAAGGGGCATTTTGGCTCCTCCCACAAATTGCGTAACCATATCATTTTAAAGCTGAGAACGACAAATGCCATCACATGACAGAATTGGCCTTTTTGGCTATCTCTATCTGGAAAATTTGCAAAAAAGTCACATGCCAACCAGCTTAGAAAGCATTTTAAAAGCTAACCCTTTGCAACACTTTTTAAACATGAAGCTATCTCTACCCTACACTTGAAGCGTATGTCATGTGATGAACACATTAGTTACCGTTTCTTAAGTGGGTGCCTCAGTAGTATTTAATGAATGTGATGAAGTGGTTAGTAGACCATAAGCTGAATGTGACTCCTTGAGCTTGTTTGGAGGTTCTAGCAGGGGAGCGCAGCTATCATGTACCTGGAACCGTAGACTGGAGACCTCGGTACACTCCTTCTATACCTGGAACGTGGACCTCTTCCACCGAGTGCACAGTTTCGGGAGGGACACACATGGAGCGGTGAGGGAGGAAGGGGATACCCACCTAGCCAGCCAGATCAGCCGAATCAACCCTGGAGATCAATGGGTTGACAGATGTCGCAGCCAGATCGCCCTCACATGAATCAACTGTGTTATGTGGAAGTTTAAAAAGTCAACACCAATACAGCATAGTTTCAAGATCGAAAAAAAGTCATAGTCCCACTCTATTCAGCTGTGGTCTAATCTCACCTAGAATAATGTTTCCAGTTCTTGGCACAATTCAAGATATGAACAAAGCTAGAATGACCAAATAACAAAAGTTCTGGAAACCAAGTCCTGTGAGGAGCTGGGTTTCTGCTACCTCAGAGCATGGTGGAATCTCCTTCTCTGGTGGTTTTAAGCATGGCCGTCTACTGGGGGTGCTTTGATTGTGTGTTCCTGCATGGCTGGTGGTTGGACTCGATGGCCCTTGTGGTCTCTTCCAGCTCTATGATTATAGGATTCTATGATTTGTGTGCCTATCAGGAAAAAGACATGTGATGAAGCTACAAAGAATTTAAACTCTCCTAGCCACTGTTACTAAGTACATTATTGGAATGCAAACTAGCTACAAGACTGGCAGCTGGTTTTAAGTTATTAAAAGCAGGACTAATAAAATGCTGGAGCATAAACAAACAAACAAAATAAGTGAATATGGAGGATAATTGGCTTTATTTTAAATATGAAACAAACTTGCACAGTGTACGCTGAGCTGCTGATCTTGCTGACTGAAAGGTTGGCTGTTCGAATACAGAGAGTGGGGTGAGCTCCCACTATTAGCCCCAGGTTCTACCAACCTAGCAGTTCGAAAACATGCAAATGTGAGTAGATCAATAGGTACCGCTCCGGTGGGAAGGTAACAGCGCTCCATACAGTTATGCCAGCCACGTGACCTTGAAGATTTCTATGGACAACGCCAGCTCTTCGGCTTAGAAATGGAGATGAGCACCAACCCCCAGAGTCAGACATGACTGGACTTAATGTCAGGGGAAAACCTTTGCCTTTACCTTATACTGTACATATACATAAAGTCCATCATAGGATACTATTTGAACACTGTATTGCAATGACAGTATTATATTCAAAATGAATGGTCATAACAACTGTCATCACCACCATACATTTTGAACATAATGCTCAAATTGCAATTTTGTGTTTGCTCATGCATTTGCATATATTTGAATTTGATTCAATTTGTGCAAATATTTATGGTTTTGCTCTTCCACTATTGCTTTTTCTCTTTGTTTGCTTGAGGGACCCCTTCCTCCTGAGTTTGGTGATGTCTGTGCACTGGAAGAAAATGGACATGTGGTCTCTCTCCCTCCCCCTTTTTTTTTAACTCCAAATTCTATTCTGGAGATGTTCAGGGGGAAGAATTGTGCTTACTTTATAACTTATCAGTTACTTTTACATCATTATTGGGCGATTGTGGAGATAGACATTTTTTCATCCCCTGTGGTCAACTGGTTCCTAGAACTATTGAGAGTGTGTTTGCAAGTCCTATGGGGAGTATCATTGTATGAAGAAAAAACCACCAATGTGGTGTTGTCCATTCACCTATAGATCTCTTTATCACTTTATAAAAACTTAAAATTTGCAATTCATACATGCAATGTAGTTTTTCAAAAGTTGATAATAAAAATACTTTGGCAGTTCAGCATAAATTACAGCCACAATCTCTCTCTTGATTTCATGAGACTAATCCAGTTTGAGGGTGGGGTAGGAAAACAAATGAATCATGGAGGTGGTTCTAAAAATGCATTATAATAATATAAGGATTTGGGTTCACATTTTCCTTTGTAGAGTTCTTCTCTTACCTGACACACACAAATTTAAACAACCAACACACAATTTCTTGAAGCTCTTTTAAAAAGTCTATTGTCTTCATCTACATACTAGAAAGAAATGAATGTCCCCATTAAGTTGTATTTTCTTGTATATCATGATGCATTTTGTGCATCGTGGTTGGCCAATAAATAAATCACTTTTGTGTGGATTTTGAATTTTCTTGTATAACACTATCATTACTCATGTGTTATGCAAAAATCAATATTATTTTGATTTTCTATGGCTTGAATAAGCCAGCAGATATTAGTTAAGAAGTTCCATAGAAAAAATAAGTCATTAGCTGTATTAACAATACCTTAACAGTAGTCTGGGGCATTTAAAATGATTCCCCTCCCGTCTGCCTTCATCAGATAATTAATTATATGTATTTCCGCTTACCCGGATGGATGAAACACAATGCCCATACACAATAGAAATAGATCTATATCCATGTAATATAAGATACCTTCTTATATTTATTGTAATACACTGTTTCTCCTTAACATAGCTGTACTTTTGGGGTGAAGGAAAAAACCTATCATGTTTGACACACCGAGGTATCATCACACATTTTTTAAACTAATCTATAGTTCTCTTTGAAAGCTAATATTCTAATTTGGTCTGCCCTATAGAATACTATGGTGTTTGAACATCAAAATACACTCTGGCGTTTACACTTGGGATTGCTGAGCTTTATAACAGAAACTGAGACACACAGTAAACTTTGAATCTTGGTTTCCTCAGGAGGCTGGGTTTATCACCCCTCAGCCATTGCTAGATGTCCTTATCTTTTCAAGGTGACCTTAACTTCATATCTGTGAAATGTTTGTGTGTGAAAGAGAGAGAAAGAGGGAGTACCTATGTGCTTAATTCATCTGTATCATAATATTTATCTTCCTTAATGCATTGGAATAACATATAGAGAGAAATCCTCTTTGAAGCTTCTTTAAACACAACACATTCAGAGAAACGAACAAGGTTTAAGTCGCTACTGATTTAGAGTGAATTTCATTTATTGACAAATCAACCATCATGAATAAATTTGCTTGAACCTCCTCACACACACCCCTTTCTGCCTATTTTATACATCAGATGTAATTTGAAACATCTACATACCTTTTTATACTGACCATGACATTTCTTAATACTACTCAAGTTGGGAGGTTTTGCACACATATATCATATTACCCCAACTAAGGTGCATGGAAAAATAAATCACGTTATGTCTCTGCCTGAAAACTGATAAGAATGTTTTGCCCGTTTTTTTAAAGGTGTGTTTATTTCTATTAAGAACAGATCAATAGATTGCAAGAGAGGGGTGGATTTGTTAGGGGAAGAGTTGAAATATTAAGCTCTACTCAGACGCGTTGACATTTTGCATGGCTAATTGTGCTCTCAGCTGTTTCCCACTACCTAATGACTGTAATGAATAAACATGCTGCGGTTATGAAGGACTCAGACCTAACAAGCTGATCAATTGTTAATTCTACAAACTGACAGTAACGTGTTCCTACTATCAATAAATAAATCAACTCCTGTTTCTGGGATTAAGATGCCACGCTGTCGCAATATCCTCCGGACGTTCCCTGCAATAATGCAGCTCACATTTCTGTGGAATTTATAAAACAAAAGGCAAAGTTGTGCTTACATTTTAAACACTCTTTTATATTAAAGAAAACACTATTAGCACCCAGGTTTTAATTAATAGTAGAGTCAACTGAACATCCGTTTCTCTAGCAACAGCTTTTTTTAAGCCTCCTTGACAATAAGCAAGCAGCAATTCCAAGAGTGAATTCAAAACATTTTCCTTTGTTGCATCTTTCGCTTCAGGCCCAAGCAAACAGCAACGCAAGATTATTTTCAACAAATACAGAGAATCTTTTATCCCAAAGTGCTATTTGCACTGAGAAATGTATTTTCGATAGAGCAATTTGGTTACATCTTAGCAGAGAGAGGAATCCAAATGGACAAGATCCTATTTTGTAGCGGGAAATATTCTGAAAATGTGTTTCTTACAAACAGCTACCATCACCAGCTACAATTCCAAACTAGATTTAGCATTCATGGTTTATTCACCACCAAAGTTGCAATATACATTCAACATACCAGTACAGGAAAAAATCATACTGACACTTAGGAAAACAAAACACATTTCCCCTAGTTTCTGTACTAAAGCACAGAGTTATGAATGTTAATCCTCAAATGAAATAATCTGAAAAGTCTGGGCAATAGATACAGCTATGTGACAAAATAGATCACAGAGCCCAAAGCATCTTATAACTGCAACTAACATACTCAAAAATATAACGAGATTTCTCATTTACAGTTCTGACCCTTGGGTATTAAAATCAATGGGCAATTTGGAACAGATTCATCACATACAAGGTCAAGCATATTGCCATCTTGTGCAGCATTTCTATGAATCTTAGATAGCAGATATTCTCCAGTCTGTATGTTTGCGTTAATTTACACAATGCTTCTTTTGTTCAAAAAGTTACAAGTTTCTTAGAACACTAAAACAAAGTTATTACTTGTAGATATTTAATATGCCTTTGTATGCTAAAGAGTAAAACTCAAAGTACAGTATTCTTTAGAAAACAAATTACTAAACTGGGATATTTTTTAAAAACCAGACAGTAGAACCCCATTGTGTCTGAACTCTACAACGAAAGAGGGATTAAATGTAGTATAATGGTCTGAGTGCCAGATTGGGACTGAGGACATCCAGTTTGAAATCTCCACTGCGCCATGGCATTTGTTGTGATGTCCTTCCAATGATTTCCTCTTATCCTGACCTACAGCATAAGGTAGTAAAGAAGACATGCAGAGACCATATTAACCATCTTCATAAAGAAGAGATTAGGTCAGTAGTTCTCAACCTGTGGGTCCCCAGATGTTTTGGCCTACAACTCCCAGAAATCCTAACAGCTGCTAAACTGGCTGGGATTTTTAGGAGTTGTAGGCTAAAACACCTGGGGACCCACAGGTTCAGAACAACTGGATTAGGTAGACACTAGATAGATAGATAGATAGATAGATAGATAGATAGATAGATAGATAGATAGATAGAGATAAACAGTCAGACAATGGACAGATAGACAGACAGACAGACAGCACTATGAATGACTGACATATCATCAACGTAACCCAACATATATTGAAATACAAAGTAGTTTTTGAGAGATAAAGTTCTGCCTCCTACTGATAAATTGTAATGAAAACTGTATTCTGTGGCAAGGGCAGGAGAGTAGCTGTAGAAAAAGGTAAAAATATTACCCCCAAAAAATGAATTACCCCTCCAAAAAAAAAAACTTGATCAGTTCCCAAGTTTTAATATTGCAGTAACTGAAAACTCAAATTGAGCATTTAGAGATACAGCTGAGGCATCCAAAGAAAATGGGCATGTAAACTTAGCAAGCAAATAAGAAATTTGGATGTGAACAGTTCTCAATTAATATCTGCAATGCTAGAAATTTGAGGATTGGGTGAGAATTTTATTTGGGGGGGATGCCTTTGTTTGCCCCTCCTCTAATAATTACATTGCAGAGTTGGGAGGAGGGGACCAAGACAGATAAACAATTTCTATGGAGATACATTGGACCAGCACTACCTTCAACAACTTGCTTAAAGTTTGGACTAAAACCAAAAACAGATTCATCCACTACAGCAATGGAAACCACCAACCACTACTGCATTGATCCTTTCCCGAATAATCCATGTTCACACTATGGTGAAAGGCAACATGGGCAAGACTGACATGTGTCCCACTTCAGAAAAGCCTGACTTCATGGGGTTGTCTAGTCAGCTCAAAAGGAAAGAAGATTAAGATTAGCAGTGCCTAGAAATTTCCCAATAACTCGAAGACAGAAGACTGATCTGGCTGGCACACAGACCACTTAAGTGGAATGTATAATACTTCTTTGTAAATTCTCTGGTAATTTCAGATATACACATACATTGCACTTTGGCACATTTTATGCAAAACCATGTCATCTTTTGTCCTTCTTTTACTGTGTGACATTTCCTTTCATGCTTAATCGATCTTTCTGAAGATGCCAAAGCTGCCACACTAAACATCAGGCACGTAAGTGGCTTGTCCTAATGGATGCACACTTAGCAACAGGGGTTGGCACCTTAGGGGCCTACTGCTGGCTCTTAGAACTTCTCGCCTCTTACCATGGCCACCCGCTGTTCAGCAGCTGAGTGTGCGTGACCCAGCAGGAGAGTGCCAACATGCAATAGAAGTGAACTGAAGGAAAAGCAGCTGCCGTTGTCTGCTCTTCCATCTGCCATCTGCCCTGAAGCAGTGAGATTGTGCCCAGAAGTAGAGGGAGGCTGAATAGAATATATAGTTAGCCCTCCACATTTGCTGGGGTTAAGGGCACAGGACCCCCATGAAAATGAGAATACACAAATAACTTGGTATTTTATTATCTGACAGATCACCTCTCCAGGAATTTCTAAATCCACTGGAAACTGACCATAAAATTGTATAGAAGGACCTAGAGATTTCTAGAGAAGTGCTCTCTGGAAATATCTAGATCCTCTAACATGACTGGAGGAAGCTGACCAATGAGTCACACTGAAGGACCTAGAGATTCCTAGACAGAACATTTTAAATCAAATCCCTAAAAATAATCAAATCCGCAAAAGTCAAAACTGCAAATGTGGTGAGATGACTACTGATGGCATCTCTGCCAGGCAGCCTTCGAAAGCTGGACCTGTCTCTACCACCCAGTTGCAGTCCCACATGTTGTCATATGGTCAGTGCATTTTGTAGCACACTTCAGGAAAGTTTCTTTTTTTACACAACAACTCCCAAAATCACTCAGGCATGGTGGCCATTGGTCATGTTGGATGATTCTGGGAGCTGTGGTCCAGAATAAGGAACTGTCTCAATTTCATTGACTAACATAGGCCAAACAAATATACATATCTTTAAAGCATAGAAGGGCAAAGTGTGGTCCTTCAGACTTTAGTGGTCTGCATCTCTACAGCCAATGACAAAGAATAATGGGAGCAGCAGTTCAGCAACATCTGGACAATGTCACTTCTCTTGCAGGTTTTATTGGAAAGACAATCACTGATTGAAGAAGCACACATTTGCCTATGCAAATATTATCATTGTCTTCAAATAATGGAAAAAAACTAGACCCAAGCAACTATCACTCAGTTATCTTGACACCAAAACCAGAAGAGGTTCTAAAATAGGTCATATTTAAAGCATGGAGTTCTCAAAACTAATTGTGTGGTAGATCAGGGGAATTCTGTGAATGTAATATATCCTGATTTCAGCAAGGTCCTCCATGATATCAGGCAAGCTAGGAAAAATGTACTAGATGATACTATTGTTAGGCAGATTAGTAACTGGTTGATCAATCGAGTGCAAATTTTGAACACGTTGAAAAGACTGATACATAAAAGAATAAGGTGGCACAGAAACAGCTGAGATCTACTAGCCATAAGAAGCCAACAAATACAAACACATACAAAATGGCCCTACCTTTTGTTCTATAATTTCAAAAAAATAATTAAAAATTAGAGAGAAAAAGAGAAAGAAGAGGTTAAGGTAGCTTCAAAATGACTGTATAAAATACAGATAGAGGAAATGTAAGTGGCATTAAAAATTAAATATAGGCTGATATCCAACTGAGGAATTAGGATGGCAAAAATCAGGCATTTGCCATTACAACACAGTTTTTGGTTGGTGTACAGGCTTACATTCTGTTCCGGCCACAATGGGTCCTAGAACAAATCAAGCATGAACTCTCCTTAGAAGCCAAGACAATTGATGGCATCATACTTTGGTGATATCATCAAAAGATGACTCATTAGAAGAGATGATCATTTTTGGTAATATGGAGGTAGGTAGGAAAAGAGGAAGACAGACTCAATCCGAGAAGAACAGTCTTGAATCTTCATGGGTTGTTGAGGAAAGGGTAACTTGGAAGTCCCTCATTCATAGGATCACCATAAACCAAAGTCAACTTGAAGGCAGTTAACAACAACACCAAAAAATAGGGAAACATTGCTACATACATATAGCTAGAAACACATATATCTCAAGCGGAATCCTGGTCATAGTTTTCAAAATATTATCCATGTCTTTCCAGACTTCTCTTAACTGGAGATCCCAGGATGGAACCCAGATCCTTTGGTATACAACATGGCACATGGAAAGTTGAGGTTTTCCAGTATGCCAAATTTGTGCTGTACTGCTGAATGATGTTCCCTCACCAAATGTTCTCATTTAATTCAAACAGTAGCTTGCAAAAACTTTAAACAAGTTAATGCATTAGTTAAAGGATGAGCTAGGGATTTCCCATGCTTACGTTTAAAAAAAATGAGTTTGAACAGTGTTAATGCAAGGAGGCACAGCTGTTTGTACAATCTGGTGGAAAACGAGGAAATCAAAAGCAGACACAAACTACTTCAATTAGCAAAGAATTATATTCTGAAATACAGCAGTGCATATTTACAATTGCACCAAACTCAAGAAAAGGTGGGGAAAGAGTCCTTGTGCCTATTCAAAGAGTTTCATGTATGCAAAGCGATGAATATTTAGAGCTGGTCCTTCCCAAATCTGTAAAAACACAGGTTTGCATCAAAAGTGTTGTGGTGGCTTAACAAGTGCTGTGACAACTGATTTACTCTGGAAAGAGCTTCTATAGGCAACAGATAAAAGTTTAGCCATTGACTATCTGGCTACATCATTCTGGGAGTTGTAGCTCCAAAAAGCAACTTTTCCCCCCTCTGTGCTCCTAATGATTAATATTTCACATATGCAAGGGATGAAATGAACCATGAAGTTTCAGGAAGTTTCTATACATCGATGGTGTTCTCGCACACTGGTGGATAGTGAGCTAAGAACCAAACACAGCAAAGGAAGCATGAAACCACCCTTGCTTCAAAGAGCTCAGAGTTGCTTATAAGCTTCTTAACAATGACAACAATAATGCTAAATATTTTATCCGGATCCGAATCATGTGAGATAGATTTGACTGTTCTCCTTTCGGGCCCACTATCATCATAGGCACATCTATCTCTTCAGCTGTTGCTCCTAAGTTCTGATACTCTTCTCCAGGTTTTCAAAACTAGCTGCTTTTTTAGAAAGGACTTAGAAAGAATGGAGTATGTAGGTTGAGCAGCCCTTATCCAAAGTGCTTGGGACTAAAAGTGATCTACATTTCAGTTTTTGGAATGCTTGTACTGTATATACATTGACTTCTTGGAGATGGGATGCAAGTCTAAACATGAAACTCATTTATGTTTCATATACATCTTGTACACATAGCCTGAGTACACAATAGTTTTAATACTTCTGTGTATTAAGCAAAGTGTGTCTATATTAAGCTACCAGAAAGATGCGGTGTCACTGTCTCAACTACCCATGTACACAATTTTGGGTATGTATGTATGTATTTATTTATTTACAGCATTTATATTCTGCCCTTCTCATCCCAAAGGGGACTCAGGGCAGATCACATTGCACACATAAAGGCAAACATTCAATGCCATAACATAGAACAGAGACAAGACGCAGGCACGGGCTGGCCTCGAACTCATGACCTCTTGGTCAGAGTGATTTGTTGCAGCTGGCTTGCTATCCAGCCTGCACCACAGCCCAGCCTATTAGAGTATTTTTGATTTCATAATTCCTGACATGGGGTACTCAACCTATACTGCTTTTTAACTGACTGTTTTTTAAAGTATGAATTGTTTTGAATATTGCAGATACTTTAATTACATTTTACTGACAATCATGTCTGATTTTATATTCATTAGTTTTGTTGTTGTTTGCTGGACATTGTTGTTATTTGTTAGGCACTGATTGTTTGCCAGTTTTGTTATTTTTGTCCTGAGTCCCTTCGGGAAGAGAGGGTGGGTTATAAACAAAGTATTATTATTATTGTTAATTTTGTAAGTCACTCAAAGTCCAAATTTTGTTGTAAAATGCAGGATACAAATAAGGAGGAGGGAAAGAAATTAGGAGGGCAAATAACAATAACAACCATTGTTGTGGTTGCTGGTGGTGGTGGTTCGAGCTCATTCATGCCCAAATGGAGATCTCTGTGGTTTCAGGCTGAGGCTCTTCATAAATATACCTGCATTGTTACCCACATATCCAGCTCCAGTTATTCTAGTGTTTAGATATACAGCTGACTCTTACCATATTGGTGGGTGTGACAATTCACTGGAACAAGTGACATAGAAAATTTTTCATTTTATTGCTATGAATTTTAGATGAGATAAGGAAACAAAAACTTGATCTGCCCATCCCCTTTTAAATGTATAAATAGGGGCAAGTTTCACAATTACCTCCGATTATTTAATGCTTCAGGCAAGCAGAATTAATTTCTGTGTATATTATTAGCATCTCACCCTGCTGAGATATTCCCATTGTTACACTACGGCACATAGTACTCAGACCGCTTGCAGCTACCGTGCCTGCGTCTAAAAGAGGTAAATCTAAATAAATTACATTATTAATATATTATCCTCATTGCAATAGCAGTGAGGGGCCAATTGGAAAGCAAACCCTACTGTGCCTGCAACTATATGGACAAAAAGTATTAACTCCAATCCGAAACAATACAGAAACCATACACAAGCAAACAAGGAAGCAATCGGGTTTCATTTTGCAAATGTTCTTCTTATTTGCAAATATGAATCCTGCATAATCTTTCCCTCCCTTAAAATTTATTTATTCCAATTTTCCATTTTCACCTCATTTTCCACCAACAAAAAAAGAAAGAACGCCTTCACCATCTCTCATTTTAGTCTGCTGCAGAAAAGAAGCCGTGACAATATTACCCACATAGTTTTCTCGGGTATCACTACCAATGTTGCAGCAACAGATCTGAAGTGTTCCTGCAGAAGTTTTGCTAATCAACTATTCCACTGCTTAAGCAAGAAGAGACAACCTCTTCTGGAAAGAGCATATGTGTGCATTAGCTGGTGATATCAGCATCACCAGCAAAAAGAATAACAATGCAGAAGAGGGAAAAGTCTGGCCTCAAAAAGAGGTTGTTGAACTGCAACACCCATTGACTCTAGCCAGCTGAAAATGACTGGGGGTTTGGTGAGTTTCAACCCAAGGGCGTCTTGGGGAGCTTCCACTAACGCAGAAACTTTGGAAAGGTCATTTCTCTGCCTGAGTCCCTAGGCTTTTTCACACTACACCATTATAGCACTACAATTTCACTTTGATTGCCAAGGCTGTATCCTGTAGAAACCAGATATTTGGTGAAACACTAGGGACCTTATCACACTCAGGGAAATTGGCCCCTTGCAACACCCTGGGGACAGGGCCTGCTGAGCACCATCACATGACCCGCCCCACTGATCAAGGAAGCGTTGCAAGGGTTTTTTGGGTAGTTCCAACAGAGCTACACACATTTCTGGGCCCTTTTCCCCATTTGATGGGGGAAAGGGCAATGCGGCTATGTGCATTGCCATCCTTCCCCCATCTGATGTGGGCGGGGGCAGAGCACCATCTCCCAGATCTGGTGGGAGAAGGAGGAAGGGTATGTGTGGCACAGCGAGGGGGAGAGACATGTGAAGAGGTGTAGAAGGTTGCTTTAGCTGAATATTTTTAATACCTCCCACTCAACTGCCAATTGTAGGATTCCATAGGTTAAAAGTGGAATTATAATCCTATAATTGTGTAGTGTAAGGTCTATATTGCATTAGCGAGGCAAATCATCATGATCATTTTATTTGTTACCAGCCTCTCCTTGTGGCTCAAGGTGGGGTACACAGCTGTTAAACAGACAGATAAAGTACAACACTATTGAAATACACTGTCTTGGAGTGGCCAGTGGAAAGGTCATCGGATTCTGGCCAGCTGGAGTACCCCCTCCCCCAAGAATCCATAATCCCACGTCCAGGGCAGGCTGTACAGGAGAAGGCGATCCTGTATTATTTAACCCATAGATGAGTCCATGACCCATCATCCCATCTGGTTAGTCCTACAGTTGAACTTTGAAGGGATTACAGACTGAGCCCTAGCTCATGGGAGACGCAGATGAATTTTCCTAAAGTATATCTTCCTTCTCAGATTAATTTCCATAGCTCTAAAGGACTTGTGAATTACAATGATATAATGAAATGGCTGTGATTTACTCGTGAGTAAATACCATCCAACCTGACTATTCCTTAAGATCATAGATATTCCAACTTCATGAGAGTGACTGAGATCCAAACATCCTGTACAATTCTACTGCTTTAGAGACAACCAGGGAAAGACTAATCAAACATGCTTCTCCTTCTGTTGGTGCCAGGTTTTAGAGGTTTCAATAGTTGCATGGTAAGAATTTGGGAACAATGATTTAATAGTAGTACTTAGACTACTACTAACCAGTTGCTTTAGAGCCATTTGAGAGAGTAGTTGCCTCCAGAACTACTATACTGTATTGTACTTTCTAATCCCAACAAATCCCCAACAAAGCCTAGCATATACACACACTACAAATGTGTATTCCTGAACCAGGAAAAATCAGGTTTTCACCTCTCCTCAAATAAGTTAGCTAAGTATCCGGGTAGGAAGTCATTTATGCATCACATCCCCATTACCAGAAAGAAGACTGGAATTTTTGTCCCTCTTGCATTCAAAACCTGATCTGTGCATTAAGCTGCCTTATAGTGATCCAGACAATTGGTCCTTCTTAGACCACTACCATCTACCCTAACTTGCAGCAAGACTGGCCTTAGACAGCCATACCTGATAATTTGGTTGAAGGAAACTATTAATTAGAGCCTGCCACAGACAAAGCATCTGTCCTGCCACAGAGCCATGTCTCACCAAAGTACAGGCAGTCTCTGAGTCACAAACATCTAACTTGGGAACTGCCTATAGTGCAAAAACTACAAGTTACCAGCTATTGCTGGAGAATAATTTCCATCCTCCTTGACCATGAGCCAAACTGATGGAGATGATGGACGGTGAGATGTATTGCTTAGCATGAAAATAAACCATTCTTTGTAAATCCCACACCATAAACTTAATGGTGTGGACATACATCCAAAGTTAAAAGAAAACCTTCAGGAATTAATGTATTTGCAAATAACTATTACCAGTGTTTCACATTTTTTCCATAAATGATCATGACATAGCATTAATGAAGAAGATAAAGAGAGAGAGCTCATATAAGTCAGAAACAAAATGTACAATTCAGACAATAAAAACTTCTTTCATACAGGGAAATAAAGCAAATTATATAAAATGATAAACAAAGCCTGACTCAGTGAATTAACACTTTAGATATTTAAAGCAAATTACAAAACTATGTCTGTAGGTTATACACTTAGGCTGTTGCTTTCTTAATTTATCATATCCAAATTTAATCCTGCCCTCCTCTTTTTCTTCTGCCTTCCACTTTACCAAGCATTATTATTTTTTCTGAAGAGTTGTTTCATCCTGTGACATGTCCTCACTATAGTCATTTTGGTTTCTTGACAAAGTTCTGACTTAAATTACTTTGGGTCTCTTTTATTAGTCATTTTAGCAGTCCTTGGTACCTACCCACAGAATTTTCCACCAGCTACTCATGTCAAATGAGTTTACTCTTTCTATGCATGTTATTCACTTTCCAGATTTCACTGCCATGCCTAGAAATTAGGAAGTTGATCGTCTACACACACACACACACACACACACACACACTGCTGCTGATCTAGCAAGTTCATTATGTCTTTATTGTATTTATATTTCACCTTTCCTCTAATGAGCTCAATCCTATACATCATTCTCCCTATAAAGTCCTGAAAGGTAGGTCAAGCTAAGACAGAACAATTAATCCAAGATCACCGATGTCATAGGTCAATGGACTTGACATTTGGTTTCACAAGTCTCATATACACAACTTATGGCTGGCTCAAGTTGGTGAAAAGAACCCAAATAATCTAAAAGGCCTCAGGTTTAGTCCATCCTGACTCCAATATAAAGTCTAGAACATGTAGGCTATGTCTAGGAACTGCAACAGTATCGTGAAAACTGAGATAGCCCACTTCCACCCTTCCTGAATATTAAAGAGGGAAGTGTGGGGCACCTGTTTTCTGTGATGGTGTGAAGGTATATATCCTTAAACATACAATAGCAGTAACATGGAAAGTAGATACAAAAGTCTGCTTTTGATCTTTCATCTGGGAATTTATTTATTATTTATTTTATTTACAGCATTTATATTCCGCCCTTCTCGCCCCGAAGGGGACTCAGGGCGGATCACATTACACATATAGGCAAACATTCAATGCCTTTTAACATAGAACAAAGACAGACAAACATAGGCTCCGAGCGGGCCTCGAACTCATGAGTGATTCATTGCAGTGATTCATTGCAGTTGCTCTCCAGCCTGCGCCACAGCCCGAGCCCACTTACAACACTAACTAGAAAGAAGAGGGAGGAGAAAGCTCAGAGGCTGACCATAAAGCAAAAGTAAGGCTAAAGGGTAAGTATCATCAACCAAGGGAAATTATATAAGCTGTAGCATCATTAGGTTCTTAAGAAACTCAAGGAAAAACAGTTCACACATTTTCAGAGCATTCTAAATTTACTGCCAATGAACTGGCATTTTCAACTAACAACAATGAAAATCTGAAATGTAAGGGGAAAAGATTCAATATGAATAATTTTCACTTGGTACTTACTTAGTAATTTTCCATTGTGGCTTAATGGCTGTTTAAGGATTGGCTACACTGTTTTTAGGGTACCTCTGTGATTTGGTATTTATTGTGTGTATGCTGTTGCTGAGTAAATTTTCCAAACAAGCTATGAATTGTAAGGTGTATGTTTGCTTCAGTGCCATATACTGCAGTTTGAATGCCAACATCTGGACTGGCATGTCATTAAATAAACAGTTGTTTTCAATTCACTAAGTCAGCCATTCATGAAACCAAATGAGAGGGAAAGTTCCCCCAAAGAGTTCAACTGAACAATAAGAAAAGTAAGATAATAAAAATTCATCCTCAAAAAGCTGTACGGCCCTAATGCCTGCACCTTTTGTTAAAATGAATATTTCAGAAATTCCACCTTCCTTATCTTTTCACAAGAAATATACTTATTTTCATTGCCATAAGCAAAATCAAAACAACTCTTGAGGTAACATAATATCTTTAGAGTCCAGTAAATTGGAAAGGTACATATGGCAAATGGTTTTCAGTTTTTAACTGCCCCACAAAGGAACAGTAGTAAAGGTAAAGGTTTTCCCCTGACATTAAGTCTAGTCATGTCCAACTCTGGGGGTTGGTACTCATCTCCATTTCTAAGCTGAAGAGCTGGCGTTGTCCATAGACACCTCCAAGGTCATGTGGCTGTCATCACTGCATGGAATGCCCTTACCTTCCCACCAGAGCGATACCTATTGATCTACTCACATTTGCATGTTTTTGAACTGCCAAGTTGGCAGAAGCTGGGGCTAACAGTGGGAGTTCACGCTGCTTCCCGGATTCGAACCACCAACCTTTCGGTCAGAAAGTTCAGCAGCTCAGCGGTTTAATCCGTTTTACCACCAGGGGCTCCATACAAAGGAACAACTACCATAGAAAACATTTCAGATGTTTACAGGGTCTAACAATCAAGAATATAGGGAATAGGCAGTGGCATGTGGTCAGTTTCAAGTCAGCAGGATGGTGACTTTGTTCTAGATTTTGGTCTGAAACTTGAATGAATAAAGATTCTTAACCCTATAGGTCCACAACCTTGGATAGGTCCTTTAAGGTTTAGTCTGAAACTCAACCAATACGCCACCCAACTGATATGGAAGCTTTCAAGAGATGATTATGATGATGTTTATTTAGACCCCATAAGTCAGTTTTGGTCTAGGAACAGGAGGCCCAGGTTCACATCCGTATTCACTGAGTAAATAAATTGTGAATTCTCAGTGTAACCAGTCTCATAGGCCTGTTGTGAGGATCAAATAGCAGAAGAAACATAGACCTAATACACAAATAGCATAATAAGTAAAGCAAGTGTTTAAACAGCCCAGAATATTACTGAAAATATGTCACAAAGAATAGGCAGATGAATGAGGAAAGTGCTGGTATCTCCTCCCATATCTGCTACACATGATTTGCAACATGAGGAAATTGTGATGAATGCATACATAAATCACAAAGGAACTAGGCACAGGTGGAAGCATCACACCAAACTTATAAAATTATTTAAATCTATGTGTGCGATAATAGTTCAACAAAGTTAGTTCTGCAGGGCTGATTTGTTTATTTTTTTAAAGAATTCTGGCTGGATCCTTTTAGAAATCTCAATAAAAGTAAAGGAACTGAACAGATTATTAAATGGTGAGTCAGCACTTGTGGAAATCACACAGATTCAATTGGCGTCTTCTGATTGGCATAACAATAGGATTCAAGCCCATGGGGGCATGATTTTATTCTTGTAATGTCTTTCAGCAAGAAACTAATATTGCCCCTTTAAATAGCTTGTCTCTGTTGTCATTTGATTAAAGAACATTGTGATACAGCATGGATTAGCAGCACCTGAATCTAGGTTTTATTGCAAAAGAAAGCCAAGGTAAGACAACAACCATGGGTAGCTTCAAACACTCCATATGTTTTGGACTACAACCCCTGTAATTCCAAATAATTCTGTCTGGACTTTCTGACATTCTATAACTTGAGGAAGGTCACATGTGCTTGATCCTTGGTACAAGGGCTGAATGCCTACTTTAACATAAGGATAGTACATTACCCTCAGCAGTCTAAGGGTAATACAAGCAGTTGCAGCAGGGCTACATGGCTGGTCCATTTCCCTGACCCATCTTCCAATGCCCTCACACTGACCACCAGCTACATAGATGCTGAAGGGGTGAGGATGAGGGACTTGTGCCCTCAATAAAAATTCTGCCTCCTCAGTTTGAATTCAGTCCCAAAATAGATAGCAAGAGAGAGAGAAAGATTGAAAATGGCTTATGTTTGGCATTTATCTATTGGCTGCATTCACATTCTCTCACCTACCACTTTCCTTTGGATTCCATGACATCAACATTGACTTGAGCTGATATTATAAATGAGAGCATTTTAGATACTTAAACTTTATTTAGATAAAGTAAAAAAAAATTCACCTGACATTAAGTCTAGCCATGTCTGACTCTGGGGTTGGTGCTCATCTCCATTTCAAAGCTGAAGAGCCAGCGTTGTCTGTAGACACCTCCAAGGTCATGTGGCTGACATGACTCCATGGAGCGCCATTATCTTCTCACCAGAGTGGTACCTATTGATCTACTCACATTTGCATGTTTTTGTACTGCTAAGTTGGCAGAAGCTGGGGCTAACAGCAGGAGCTCACCGAGGTCCTCAAATTTGAACTGCCGACCTTTAGTCAACAAGTTCAACAGCTCAGCACTTTAACCCACTGCACCACTGGGAGCTCCAAACTTTATTTATTCAGGGTCAAATAAAGCTTATGAAGGTACCATAATGCTAGAACTTTGGGGACTGAAAAAAATTCATGGAGGACAGGACTTCTATTCGTGAGGACAATGCACTGATTTTCCTCCACTAGATCTATGATGGGAAGTTCTTGGAGCCTAAAGAACTTGCTGAGCAATAGAAACCTAAACTGACAGAATATTTAAATAAGTATGTCACCATCCCCTTCTTTATTTATTTATTTTATTTACAGCATTTATATTCCGCCCTTCTCACCCCGTAGGGGAATCAGGGCAGATTACAATGAACACATATATGGCAAACATTCAGTGCCAACAGACAAACAACATATATAGACAGACACAGAGGCATTTAACATTTTTTTTCCAGCTTCACGATTCTGGCCACAGGGGGAGCTGTTGCTTCACTGTCCACTAGTGGTTGTACTTCCTCATTCCTTTCCTGTCAGACCCCTGGCAGCAGGGCACCAAGAACCATACACGGAGGCCAATCTCTATCTAATATCTTTATTAAAGAAATATATAAAAGCAATAAAAACAAGTGAAGAATATAGTTCAGAAGCAGACCTTTCAGATGAGGTCAAATATAGTCCAAAAATGTATTGTCCAATAAATGATATTAGAGTCCAAAGTTTTTTATCCAATACCGAAACACACACTATTGCCAAGCAATAGTGTGGGGAAATGTCTGAGTCTCAGGAGTCCTAGGTAGCTTGACAACAAGGCTGGAAACAAGGCTGGATACAAGGCTGGATTCAAGGCTGGATACAAGGCAACAGTGATTCTCAGAACAAGGTCCGTGGTTAAAGGCAAAGCGAGGCAAGACTTGAATACTTAATCCGGGAAGCAAGGAACTGGGGTTACGAAGTCCACACACGATCTTACTCCTGAAGCTGCTCTGTTGACTCCGCAAAGATTCTCCCGCGTCAGGCACCTATATTGGGGTCTCGTTTTCCCGCCAACAATCTCTTTCCCTAGAGAACGGGAAGCGAAACCCAACTTTGTCCAGATGCAAGACTCCTTAGAATTTCCCAAGGGAAGCAGGTCTAATCAGCCTGTTGTTTGGCAGCAATCCGTAAACTCCTGCGATTCTGTTCCCTGACTCCTCTGTCAGCACAGTAGGATTCTTTTCTAGGGAACGGAGGCATGGAATGTCCAAGGTCTGTTTTACTGAATTCTTGGGGACAAACATCAACATCCGGCAGGTGAAAGGACTCCGGCTCTTGTTGGACCGGTGAAAACCCCATGTTTTCGTCTTCATCTGCCACGATGGCACTAGGAGCAGGACTACAAGGCCCATGAGGCATCACATTTCCTCGTGTTTTGCTGGCAGTTTTTATGATGTTGTAAATTAGTTAAATTAGCCTCCCGCATAAAGCGTACCTAAATTTCCCTACTTGACAGATGCAACTGTCTTTCGGGGCTGCATAGATCAACAGCAAGCCGGGCTATTTAATGGTCGGGGGCTTAACCCGACCCAGGCTTCGAACTCATGACCTCTTAGTCAGTAGTGATTTATTGCAGCTGTGATCCCTGTGTTCCCCCAATTCAGGGGTGGGCTACCCTCCAGGTGTCGCTCAGCTGCAGTCCCCCCCCCCCAGTGTTCTTCACCATTTGTTAAGCCAATGGAAGTCATTATCGAGTCATTATGTGGAAGGCCACAGATTGTAACCCCTACTTTAACAGCATAGAGTCCTGTCACAGCATGAAGGAGACCCATAACCCAAGAGATATAGGAAACTCTATACATTTGAGACACACAGCAACACTTTACATGTAATTTGCAAAATGCAGACTAATTGGGGATATGAAACATTGTGCTCATTTATCCAATTACAGGGTTTGCTTCGACATTAGTAATGGCTGTGAACTGATGTTGCCTTGCTGATCAATTTACCAATCAAATACCGGTAGTATGGATTGACTGATCAGTTTTATCCTCTATTATTTAACCTGGTCTAAAACTGCCAGCTATTCCAAGAATACCCATGTGTAGGTGGTGGCTAGCTTTTGAGGTTTTGTTTTAATTTAAGTGTTGTGCCCTATGCTAACACAGCCAAAAGTTCAGCATCTTTCCATATAAATCTGGAAGCATTCAAGGAAAAACCCAACAGCACAGCAGAGTTTCTGCCACAGGTTACCCCAATCAAAACAGATATTTTTAAACCAAAAAAAAAACCAACTTTACATCTATGGGAAATGCCATCGACTGACAAGTATTATTGTGAAGTTAAAGTGGGAGAAAGTGGTGTATGCCTCCCTTGATTTCCTTGGGAGAAGAACAAAATAATAGTCTAATAAAATAAAATACACTTTTGAAATTAATGGTTTTCAGCTTCCCTTTCCATTCATAAGCAAAGACCGCTTTGTCAAACATAAAATGCAATGACAATTCCTAGATGGTAGGACATTTTGAAGGATTGCACCATTAGCCTCATTAGTCATTTACATAGTGTTAATAACAGTGACAGTCAGCTCTCCTTATTCATATATTCTGCATCCATGGCTCGAAAATACTCCTCCCAAAAACTCCAAAAAAAACCCTTGGTTTTGCTATGTTGTATAAGAGATAAGATTTTACTATACCACTGTACATAATGGGACTTGAGCAGCCACAGATTCTGATATCTATAGAAAGTCCTGGGACCAAACTGCAACAGATACTAAGGGCCCACTGTATATACAAGCTTTACAGTGTTTATTCACCTTTACCACAGCAGTGGCTAGATCAAGAGTGGGGAAAATCCCATTTTACATTTAAGTAGTGAAGGCTGAATGATAGTGATATTAGTAGTGAAGGCTGAATGACAGTGATATACCTGGAGCAGTCCTGCGGAGCACAACAGAGATTTGAAGGATGTACACGCCCAAAGGCTACACTCCTCTTCACCTTATCTCCATGATTTCCTTGAGTGATAAGCTTGACTGCCTTTCATAAACACTAAAGCTAAGGTATCAAAAAACAATCCAATCACCATTCTGGAACATACGATCTTGATTTGTTTAACTGTATTAAAAATAAAAAAGAATCATAAGATGCATAAAATCTGCATGATAAAGAACACAAGAACACAACATCGTCCAATGTGACATAGATTACAGTGTTTAGCGAGTATGGTAGTAAGCAAAACTTTCTATTAAATACTGCGTAAAACAGATGAGCACAACAGAATATCAAATTAAATGAAAAGTTGATTGTTTGAAGTAACAAAGCTTGCCCCTTCAGTGTAGAGCTTTGAAAGGTACATATTCTCCCAGAATTTGAGAACTATAATCCAAGAAAGTAGCTTTTCTAAGCTCTATAATAAAGAAACTTTATTTATATCCCACCACCATCTCCCCGAAGGGACTCTGGGAGGCTTACAAGGCACTTCAGGGTAAACATATAACATACAACAGGTAAAACGGTACAAAAGTATAAAACAAGTCACATAAAATTATAACAACAACCTCCATCAACACATGTAGCATAAAATCAAAATAATGCAATTTTAAACAGCAGTAGATAATTGCTGTCAATTCTCTACTAGGTCATAACTGAATCCCAGTATTTTCAACTGATGATTCCCAATATAAAAGCATCCAATCAATCACAGTTTTGTGTGCTTTCAAGTCATTTCCAACTGATGGCCCATGAAGATGAGACTATCACAGAGGTTTCTGGACAAGAATCTTTCAGAGGCGATTTGCCTTTGCCTTCTTCCTCTGAGGCTGAGAGAGTGTGACTTGCCAAAAATAAAGTCAATTTATTTCCATGCGAAGATTCAAACCTGGTCTCCGGAACCATAGCCCAATGCTCAAACCACTACACCATACTGGCTCTATCCCCAAGTATAACTTCGCAATTATGCTTGTTCCTGTGCTTTAAAATTTGACAGATGGGCTGAGTGGCACATGGATGGAGAGTGTTTGTGTGAACTAATTAAAAAAAATCATCTTAATAATAGGAGCAAACCCAGGGGCCATCCAGTCCAGCCCCCTTCTGCCATGCAGGAAAAGCACAATCCAAGCACTCCTTGAGTGGTGGGATGGAAATAGGGTTTTGGAAGCAAGGAAGGCGAAAAGCACACTTTGAGAACCACTGATTTTTATCATAAGCAGTCATTTCAGACATGCAACTGATAGGACAAAATCTAAACACCAAAAATATGCATCAAACATTTCACATGAAAATTAATTAAACTCTTCTTGATTATTTCTTCATCAATAAGAGTCCATACAGGTTTCTTACTAATACCACACCATCTCAAAAGATGGTAATGTCCATTTCATTGGAATATTCCCTAAACAAATAACACACAGGTTATCTTTTCCTTGTTTACAATAATTGATTACTTTTATTTTATTACCATCCCAAAACAAATTATATACATGTGTATATATAATTACAATGTAAACTTCAAGATAGTTATAATCCTAGAGCTGGAAGACAGAATCAGTTGGATAGTTAGTTGGAAGAGACCACAAGAGCCATTCCAATCCAGCCCCTTGCCATGAGCGAACACACGATCTATGATATTTTTTTAATATTGGACATGGTTTGTTTGTAAACTGTGGTATGAAAACCCATATGTCACTTGTATGATACCTATACCAAAGCAAAAGCCACTGTAAGATTTTGAACCAGATCCATCATCTATTTAAGGCAGTGATTCTCAACCTGTGGGTCCCCAGGTGCTTTGGCCTACAACTCCCAGAAATCCCAGCCAGTTTACCAGCTGTTAGGATTTCTGGGAGTTGAAGGCCAAAACATCTGGGGACCCATAGGTAGAGAACCATTGATGTAAGGTATCTCCCCAGCATACTTTGGATCTCTGTTGACAAAAATGTTCTAGAATAAATATTCATGAACCAGTTTTGACCAAACATGATATTTACATTTATCCTGATATCTGGAATATTTTCATGCACATATGGGACTGATCAGCAAACTGTTGAGTGAAACTGATCCATTCAACACGAAGATTTGAACAAAACAAATTGTAAGGATATTATATGCTACCTCTCATTCAAATCATAAATGAAATCATCAACATTAACCCAGTCAATAGATGCAAATCCCCCTCCCTATGCAAACTATCAGTGTTGTAACTCACTTATGAAAATATATATATGTATTAATGGTACAAAATGATTCTAATGATCCCACAGACTACAGCATAAATGAATTTAAAACACAAACATTACCAAATGATCTGAGGGCTGAATGTTAAAGAAAATACTTCACATTAAAAAACGAATGTTCTGTCTATAATATCTAACAGTGTTAAGCCTATACATGATTATTCAGAAACAAGTTACATTAAACTTTGATGGGATTTACTCTCAAAATAATTGCACAGCATTGCCCTTGCACATAATTGTCCTTACAAACTTAATTAGTTAATATCTTTCCTTCTATAAAATCATATTGAGACTGTCTCTGATGTCAAGTATATCTGAGATTTGAGCAAATGTATCAAGACATTTTAAGACTGGCATTCAAACTGGGTAGTGTTAGAGGTTTAAAGAGTAGAATGCTTCAGTTTTTATTTTCCTAATTTCTTTGTTTATTTTGCTTTCAATTTGTCCATCTGCTGTAATCGTATTTGCCTTTATTTGAATTTTAATAGATGGCCACCATGGAGTCATTGTGTTTAGCAGAACGGTGGCACAGACATTTTGTAAATAAGTAAATTTGCATTAAAGCATACTTGAAAACAAAACTAATTATTACTAAACCATCACAATAAAGCAACTACTTCAAATCTATCAAGTGACATTATAGCTGGGCTATTATTTAAACAGGTCTCTAACTCTGTCTTTTCAGTTACCCATGACATCCACAGCAAGTGAAAAACTATATCAGAAAAATACTGTATTCTAAGAATAAACTGGAATAATACTGTGAAAATATAGTACTTTTTGAAAATAAAAATGCTTTGTGAGTCAATAAACTGTCATCAATGGTGTTTCCCATATTCTTATATATTGGATCAGACAGAAGGATCAGACAACACAGGTACAATTTAATTACTTTCAAAACAGCTTGTATGTATAAATTACAGCAAATACTTGATTCATGAAAAGTAGATAAAACTATAATCATTGATATAGCACTGTCCATTTTACTAATCGTTGTGAAAAACGTGAAAATTAAACATTTGTGTCTTTCTTAACGAAGCAATGAAGTCTTAAATCCAGCTGGACTTTCATGTGCCATCTCTCTGTTTATAGGACATCTGGGGGTAAACAATAAAAGAAATACACAGTAACAGTTGTAGCAATAATGTATTGATTAAGCAAAATAATAGAAAAAAGTAATTGAAACTAGAAAAAAACGAAACACTCATCCAAATTAATGCTGGATTTAGACCCGTTAGTTAGCTGTGACAAGACGTCTCATTCATTTCAATGGGTTTAATCTAGGAAACAGAAAGTCACGATGGTGGTGTGCTTTGAACACTAGATTATGACTCTGGAGACCAGGATTCAAATCCTGGTTGGTTATGGAAACCTACCAGATAACCTTAAGAAGACCACATTCTCTCAGATTCAAAGGAAGAGTTGCAGAACACTGAAAACAACTCGAGAGCACATAACAACAACATATCTAGCAAAGGCAAGTACTGGAATTGAGTACAATCTTTCAATTGTGTTGTTTTAGAAACCATTCAGATAATTCACTGGAAGGCCTTGATACGTAAATATGAAAGTCTTCACCAGACACAAAGCAGTAGCTCATTTAAGGTCAAGGTTCTTAGAGGTTCAACATTGAATGTGCCATCTATAAAGCATCTCGGCTTACTACATGCCTAAATCCAAAAGACTCCAAGGAATATATCTGAAGATGAATGTAAAATGTGTGTATATTTGGGAGGAGACTAGACAGTAGAGCCCCAAGATATGTATGTCTTAAGCAGGTTTATTCCAAAGTGGTACCAAAATCCCCAAGACTAGTTTCCACAGATATGTAATTGAAATCACCTTATAAAGGAGTGATGGATATGTTTGGAGTCCAACAGTAGCCCAATCCATTGACCATTGATGGTGATCTCTGAAGACCAACAACTTTTAGAGATCCTCAGGTTTTTCCATCCCTATTGTAATGGTTCAAATGGTTCTAGACAGGTCCATCTTAATCATGTGAGGTGGAACAGAATGACCAACCAGGACTGATGAAATCATATCTGGATCAAATTTTATATGACCTGATTCAAATATGAACAAAATACCTGATTGGCTGACCATGGGGTCAATGAGTTCATCTTTGGGGGTCTTACTTGTTTTTCAACAGCTATATAGCACAAGCAGTAGCAGATGCATTGCTACTGTATAAAGAAGGAATAAACCTTTTTCACAATTTGTTTAAATTGTTTCACAATTAATTTAAAGCCAAATTAACTCTTTAGGATGAGGTTGGCAGTTCAAGCCGAGGTCAGGGTAAGCTCCTTCCATCAGCCCAGCTTTTGCTCACCTAGCAGTTCAAAAACAACTATGTAAGTAGATAAATAGGTACCGCTTTGGCAGGAAGATAAAAGGCATCCTGAAAAAACATGTTGGCAATAATCCAACCAGGAAAGACATCCATGGATGGCAGGTTCCTCAGCATGGAAAATGAAACAACAGCACCTCCCCATGGCTGAGTTGAGCACAGCCAGATGCCGGGGATGAAAAGAGGGAAGCCTTGCCTCTGTTTGTGTACTGTCTGACTTTGTCAATTGTATAACAGCATTGAATGTTTGCCAGATATGTACCTGTAATCCACTTTGA
Source organism: Anolis carolinensis (assembly GCF_035594765.1). Taxonomy (NCBI): domain Eukaryota; kingdom Metazoa; phylum Chordata; class Lepidosauria; order Squamata; family Anolidae; genus Anolis; species Anolis carolinensis. Next base: position 44,975,921 of record NC_085842.1, read on the forward strand.
GTCCCCTTGGGGAGATAGAGCAAAACAGAAATAAAGTATATTATTATTATTATTATTATTATTATTATTATTATTATTATTATTATTATATTTTTCCACTCATGACACCTTTCCTCCAATATATTTTTATGTGATCCCAGATATTAAAGTATATAAAATCGGTTAAAAAAATCAAACATTTACTGATAATAAATCAGCATTGCTAATTTGCTAAACAGGCTGATTTTCCTTTTTATGAAGTACAGCTGCAGCATTTTATAATCCACTGTAAAGACTACATGTTATTGTTAGCAGATTCATACAAATGTCTTAAATAGCCACAACATAGTATTCAGAAACCTTTTACTGTTGTCAAATTTGTCATGACCCCCCCAACACTGAGCTAAAGGGATCCTATTTGAGGTCAGGACCCACTGTTTAAGAAGCAGTGGCATAGATGACAATTCTTCCTCCCGCTCCCCCATACTTCAAAATCTCCAATCCTAAAATAGCAGAATACTAAATATGCAGAAAACTACCATTCCAGCAGTATTAATGAAGCTCAGGAATTGAAGCTAATAAGAAACTTGTGACATTTTTATGGTTATTTGAATTTTTGGTAAAGAGGAACTCTTAAGGTTTTAATGAGAAAATATCATGAGAGTAATCCTGCCCACATTTACATGGGAATGAGTTCCAATGTATTTAGTGATGCTTACTTCTTGCTAAGCTGTAGAGGGTTTAGTTCAATTATACACCATTGAACCAAAATACATATCTATATTAGCTTATTTCAAGCATATTAAAGATAATATTAAAGATAATAGCTTAGTACATAGCCAGGTAAGGCAAGAATATAATAAATTCAACATTCTAGCTATGTATTTTTTAAAAAAATAATAAAATGAAATGCTACCGTACATAAAGCAAAGAATATGAACACCTAGATAGTCACTGTGGAACAGAAAATGTTCGCGACACTTTCAATACTCAAAGATGATAACTGCCATAAATATATGTTAACGTAATAGACTCACTTAAATTGTTTGTTGTGAAAAATGAACATGGTTCCCACTGTTAAATCATTGAATTTCTTTTATTAAGAATCATCCTGTGATGGGTCTGTTTGTCCATGGTTTCCCCAGCAAACAATAGATTTTCAGTCAAACATTAAGGCATAATGTTCAAATATGACACCGTTCCAACTCATGCAAGGAAAAAGCCCATGCCAACTATGCAAATATAGCATGTGCCAGGGAAAATGTATGTCAAAGCAATTTCAAAACACATCTGTGCAATGGTTTGCATGCAATTACGGAGCGCGCACCTTGGAATACATTGAGTGGCAGACTGGGAATATGCTGTCATGAGTTATTTATTTTTACAGAATGCGGATTCAGAAGTTGAGTGAGGAAAAGCATATTTGGAAAAGTAAAGATTTTCCAAAATAGAGGCACATTATGCTGGAAAGGCTTTATCAGCCAAAAAGTTTCAGGCATTGTTTTAGTTTAAAAAGAGAAAGAGAAAGAAGCAAATAACAACACTCAAGTTGATGGCAGCGGACGGGTTGCCAATACAAACAGGAATCAGACTTCTTTATGGCTCTCATCACACTTTTTGGCCCCGCAGAGACATCAAGATTCAATGCCCTAAAGTCTCACTGTGATCAAAAGAAATTACTTTCAGATAAGACTGCATCAGTACCCAACATCCAGCCATATTTGGGCCATTTGCCACTGTTTGTGCAAACCTTGAAGCTGGACAGATGCCCATCTTTGTCCTACCAGCCGAGAGAAGCAAATGAGCCATGGCAACTGAGCAAAGGGAGTTTTCCCTGCTTGCCAACTAGTTGGATTTTTTTCCAGTGGACATTGTAGGGAAGTAGAAGAGACTTGCACCATTTAGCTGATTTCATAAAATCTAGCTAGAATGGACCATGGAAATTTAAGGCACAAGCATAGCTACTCATTCACACTTTGACATTTAACCTATATTCATAGTGTTTGTTTATTACACTAAACCCATCATTTTGAGTTGAGAGGTGTCACAACAGAAGAAGTAAATGAAGGTACTGACAGTGCCAAAGGAGGATTTTGCCCTCACTGGCATTTTTCTTCCGTCCCATACCCTTTAAAACCTTCCATTCTGAAAAGTAACTTACACTTCAATGACTTAAAACTTTAGTTGAACATTTAGGGCAGCCTTTCTTAACTTTTATCTTACACTCAAGAAAGCCTTGAAGCAGTTTTTTCAGATATTAGGGAATGCCTGCACAAAATGACAGATTTCAGGGAATCCCTGCATAAAAATCTCAAAAATGTTTGCGTTTTTAAAAAATAACAATTGTGGAACATATAGCAACCTCTCAAGGAACCTAGGCATCCAGCAAACATGCTGAGAAGCCCTGATTTAGAGATATGGATTAGGGATTCAAGCAAAAGGGATAGGTAAAGTCACCAAGGGAATGTATATATTATATCAAATACAGGAGTTCTAGGTATGAATGATTCTCAGTGTCTTGCTCTCTGGGAGACTAGAAATGTTGTTTGTGCTACAACCCTAAGGTTACACCTTCACATATGCACAAAGAGAGAAAGTAAGATCCCTAAAGACCAAAAGAAGAATGAAAAGTGTCTACTTTTTCCCATTCACCATCAAAAGTCCCCCTTGGAACTAAAAAGGCTGTGTTGTGTGCCTTATATTCTGACTTAGGGCAGCCCCAAGATGAATGTTTCACAGGTTTTCCTTGACAAGATTTGTTCAGAAGGGTTTTGCCTTTGCCTTCAGCTGAGGCTGAGAAAGTGTGACTTGCCCAAAATCACCAAGTGGGTTAGGATCCCCCGGTGGTGCAATGGGTACCAGCAAATCACCAAGTGCGTTAGGATCCCTTGTGCTGGCAGGATTGAAGCCTGAAAGGTCAGCAGTTCGAATCCGGGGAGCAGGGTGAGCTCCCATCTGTCAGCTCTAGCTCTCCATGCAGGGACATGAGAGAAGCCTCCCACAGGATAGTAAAACATCAAACATCCAGGCATCCCCTGGGCAACGTCCTTGTAGATGGCCAATTCTCTCACTCCAGAAGCAACTTGCAGTTTCTCAAGTTACTCCTGACACACACAAAAAAAACCAAGTGGGTTTATGTGACTGAGCTAGTATTTGAACCAAATTTCTCCAGAGTTTTATTCCAATGCTGCATCACACTGGTTCTCGAAGCTTGTACTTCCCCACATTTTATTGCTATGTTTCAGTCAAACTTTCTAGTCTTTTACACATGACAGCAATGCAATGTCCATGGGTTTATGTACAACATGTCTCATGTGGTCTGCTGGAAGACCAGTTATGACACACACTTCAAGCATTGGGTGGACATTTGGCCGTTCACAGTAAACAGGTCTGAGCTCCACCATGATCAAAACACATACAAATTCACAACACTGTCTGCCAAAAAGCATCAGCGTAACAACACAATAGATAGTGCCTTCCCAAGGAAAGGAACAAGGGCCACAAATGTATATACACACAAACCAAAAAGCAGTGTCAAATTTTCACATCCCTCCATATCATTTGCAGAAGTCGTAACTATGGAAGCCTGAAATGACAAAGGAACTCCTCTGTCTCTCAGGGAGAGAGAGACCAAGATAGTGGTCAACTCAGCCTTCTCTTCCCTCACCTCCTTTGCTCATTAAAGAACTCTCAGTACCAGAGCTTTCCAAACTGCGTCTCCACAGGTTCATGTGTTGGCTGCAGTGTGTAGGTGTGTTGGACAAACTGAACAAGAAACCCCTGTATCAATGTGACAAGAGCAATAAATCATATATTTTAACACATATAGCTGACATTTTCATGAGATATGTTGTATCCTCATACATGTCATCATTACAATTTGTGTGTGTGTGTGTCCCTATCTCTTGGTTGAACCTCTAGTTTGTTAGTGACAACAAACTACTGTGGTCATAGAATAATGCAAGTCTAAAAAGTGTGTCACTCATATGAATTGTTTAGAAGGCTCTCTCCCTCACTGGCCGGAATCACTGGGTTGCTGTGGGTTTTCCAGGCTGTATGGCCATGTTCCAGAAGGATTCCCTCCTGACGTTTTGCCTGTATCTATGGCAGGCATCCTCAGAGGTTGTGGGTTCTGTTGGAAACTAGGCAAGTGAGATTTATATATCTGTGGGATGTTCAGAGTAGGAGAAAGAGCTCTTGTCTGTTAGAGGCAAATGTGAATGTTGCAATTGGACACCTTGATTAGCATTGAATGGCCTTTCAGCTTTAAGGTCAGGCTGCTTACTGCCTGGGGGAAATCCTTTGTTGGGATGTGTTAGCTGGCCCTGATTGTTTCCTGTCTGGAATTCCCCTGTTTCTAAGTGTCGTTCTTTATTTACTGTCCTGATTTTAGAGTTTTTTAAAAAAAATACTGGTAGCCAAATTTTGTTCATTTTCATGGTTTCCTCCTTTCTGTTGAAATTGTCCACATGCTTGTGGATTTCAGTGGCTTCTCTATGTAGACTGCCATGGTGGTTGTTAGAGTGGTCCAGCATTTCTGTGTTCTCAAATAATATGGTGTGCCCAGGTTGATTCATTAAGTGTTCTGCTATGCCATGAAAATGAACAAAATCTGGTTCCCAGTACAGTAGAGTCTCATTTATCCAACATAAACAGGCCAGCAGAGCATAAGCGAAAATGTTGGATAATAAGGAGGGATTAAGGAAAAGCCTATTAAACATCAAATTACGTTATGATTTGACAAATTAAGCACCAAAACATCATATTTTACAACAAATTGACAGGAAAAGCAGTTCAATACATGTACTGAAAACATTGACTACTAAAAGGCAGACTGCATTGGATAATACAGAATGTTGGATAAGCGAAGCTTGGATAAGTGAGATTCTACTTAAAAAATTGCTAAAATCAGGGCAGTAAATAAAAAACACCACTCAGAAAGTAGAGGAATTCCAGACATGAATCAATCAGGGTCAGTTAACACCTCCCAACAAAGGATTCCCCCAGTCAGGAAGCAGCCATGCTTTGAAACTGAATGCTAATCAAGGTGATTAATTGAAACATTCACTCTTGCCTCCAACAGACAAGAGTTCTTTCTCCCACCCTGGACTTTCCACAGATATATCAACCCCCTCTTGTCTAGTTTCCAACAGACCTCACAACCTCTGAGGACGTCCGACATAGATGCAGGCGAAACGTCAGAAGAGAATGCTTCTGGAACGTGGCCATACAGCCCACGGAAACTCACAGCAACCCAGTGATTCCGGCCATGAAAGCCTTGGACAACACATTGCCTGTTCATTGTTTGCTGGCGCTTCAGTCCCAGGGATTTCCTTCTGGGCAGAGAAAGCAACAAGGCAGCCTATTCAGAAGAGATGAACGAGGAGATCTTCTCCTCTGGTCAGGCAGACAGGAGCCGCCTACGAAGCAAGGAAGAGCGGAAGAAGAGAGGAGGGCACAGAGGGAGGAGGGCAGCCCAGGCTTTGGCAACGGGAGCGTCTGTCGCTCCGGGAGAAGCACCACCAGCCAGGGCTTGGAAGGGCATCCAAAAGAGAGAGGAAGCGAGAGAGTACAAGGACTCTGTTTTCAGGTCAGGTTTCCTCACCGCCCTGGGCAAGGAGTCCCAGGTGGCGCAGTGGATTAAATCCTGGTGCTGGCAGGACTGATGGCTTTGAAGGCTGGGTTGCTGACCTGAAGGCTGCAGGTTCGAATCCAACCCGGGGAGAGCGCAGGTGCGCTCCCTCTATCAGCTCCAGCTCCATGCAGGGCCTCCCACAAGGATAGTAAAAACATCATCCGGGCGTCCCCTGGGCAACATCCTTGCAGACGGCCAATTCTCTCACACCAGAAGCGACTTGAAGTTTCTCAAGTCGCTCCTGACATGAAAAAAAAAACTTGCTCTGGGTTCCATCTGCACTGACCACTATAATAATAATAATAATAATAATAATAATAATAATAATAATAATAATAATAATAATGCGGGCTGTGGCGCAGACTGGAGAGCAAGCCAGCTGCAACCAGCTGCAAAGAATCACTCTGACCAGGAGGTCATGAGTTCGAGGCCTGCTCGGAGCCTATGTTTGTCTTGTCTTTGTTCTATGTTTAAAAGCATTGAATGTTTGCCTATATGTGTAATGTATCCGCCCTGAGTCCCCTTCGGGGTGAGAAGGGCGGAATATAAATGCTGTAAATAAATAAATAAATATAAATAAATAATAATAATGGTTTGATTCTCCATAATGCTAATGGGGTAGGTGCTCTTAGTTCTGCTCCTCAGCAGAACTAAGAGCACCTAACCCATTAGCATTATGGAGAATCAAACCATTATTATTCAAAGACTCTGGCAGAAACCAGTGCAGATGGTCCCGGTGGTGATGGGCACACTGGGTGCCGTGCCAAAAGATCTCAGCCGGCATTTGGAAACAATAGGCATTGACAAAATTACGATCTGCCAACTGCAAAAGGCCACCCTACTGGGATCTGCACGCACCATCCGAAAATACATCACACAGTCCTAGAAGTGTTGGGAAGTGTTCGACTTGTGATTTTGTGATATGAAATCCAGCATATCTATCTTGTTTGCTGTGTCATTAATAATAATAATAATAATAATAATAATAATAATAATAATAATAATAATAATAATAAATACCCCACTGCATCTCCCGGAGGATTCGGGGCGGCTTACACTGGGACAAGCCCAAAAGAAAAGAAGAAGGGACTTAGAAATTAGACTGACAGGCAGTCCACGAGATACAAACACCCGACTTACAAATGGCTCATAGTTAAGAATGGGGGCTGAGACAACAAGTGAGAGACCTGTACTCTAGGAAGGGAAATCCACTCGTGGAAGAGTTATTCTCATGGGGGAAAGGCGTCCCTGCGGATGCCAGCTTCAAACTGGGGCGGCCACGCAACTCTCCCAAAACAAAGCAAGTCCTGCTTGAGGTTTGTGTCCTCCCCAACTGGCTCCAGGGTTTCCTCTGCAACCATCTCCACGTTCTTCAATACATTAAAATGGTCATTGGTTTTGCTCTCCTGGGGGAGAGAACCAAGCCGCCTTAATAAAGCCAGAAAGGGATCCTTGGAGAGGGAGAAGGAAAGAGATCCCGGCCCAAGCTCTCCTCCGCCGGGGACATCATCTTGCAAAAGAAATCTCCTCAGTTATGATATACCTCACAACCTCTGGGGATGCCTGCCATAGATGTGAGCGAAACGTCAGGAGAGAATACTTCTGGAACATGCCCATACAGCCCGGAAAACACACAACAACCCTGTGATTCCGGACATGAAAGCTTTCGACAAAACCATAGGATTCTTAGTCAGGGAAGGCAAAAGATTCTGTCAAACTACTACTGGCGGTGCAAGTGATCTCAAACTGCATTCATGCTCCAGTGTAGATGCCCATGAAAGCCTTCGACAACACAATCTCCTCAGTTGACACGGAGTTTGTCGCCACTCGAGCTGCCATGGCTCTGGGCTGGGGAAACATAGGATTAATGTTAATGTGTTATCCAAGGCTTTCATGGCCCGAATCACTGGGTTGCTGTGAGTTTTCCGGACTGTATGGCCATGTTCCAGAAGCATTCTCTCCTGACGTTTCGCAGGCATCCTCAGATGTTGTGAGGTACTGTATATTGGAAACTAGGCAAGGGAGGTTTATCTATCTGGGGTATGTCCAGGGTGGGAGAAAAAACTCTTTTGTCTGTTGGAGGCAAGTGTGAACGTTGCAATTGATCACCTCGGTTAGCCTTGCAGATTCAAAAATTGGCTGCTCACTGCCTGGGGAAATCCTTTGTTAGTAGGTGTTAGCTGGCTCCGGTTGTTTTCTGTCTGTCAAAGCTGACTTGGCAACTTGAGGAAGTAAGAAAAGCAAGCCCATATCACAATCTAGTAAAGTTGGGCGGATATTTGGGATATAAATATGATGGATCTCTTAAAAATGTTTAAACTTTAAACGCTGGCCCCTAGCCAATCCTAAACAGTTCAGCACTTTGATTAGCATTGAAAAGCCTTGCAGCTTCAAGGCCTGGCTGCTTCCTGCCTGGGGAATCCTTTGTTGGGAAGTATTACTTGGCCCATGTTTCCTGTCCGAAAATGAACAAAATGAACAGGTCGGAAGCAGCCAGGCTCTGAAGCGGCAACACCATTCAATGCTAATCAAGGTGATCAATTGCAACATTCACATTTGCTTCCAACAAACAAGAGTTCTTTTCCCACCCTGGACCTTCCACAGATATATAAACCCCACCTGCCTAATTTCCAACAGACCTCACAACCTCTGAGGATGCCTGCCAAAGATGCGGGAGGGAATACTTCTGGAACATGGCAATACAGCCCGGAAAACTCACAGTGATTCCGGCCACGAAAGCTTTCGACAAAACCATAGGATTTTTAGGCAGGGAAGGCAAAATATTCTGTCAAACTATTTCTGGCGGTGCAAGTGAATCAAACTGCATTCATGCTCCAGTGTAGATGATCCTTTGCTCCCTCCTAACCTGGCCCGGAGCTTTCCCTGGGCAAAACTCCCACTGGGACCCCTCCTCCTCCCCGGAGAGTTCTGGGCTTGACTCGAAACCGACGCGCGAGAAGGAATCTCACGGGGACCCACCTGTCTCGCGGGACGGGACGAAGGCAGGAGCACTTCTGCAGTCACCCAATCCGGATCGGAGGGCAGAGCGGCTCCCGTTCCCGAAATAAAACAAAGCAAAGCAACGAGGAGCAGCCTCGGCTGTCCCCCCGAAGGCTCTGGGCTGGAGGGAGCCTGAAAGGAAGGAGACGGACCCCGGGTGAACGTCTCTCCAGGAAGAAGCCGATCCGTCCCAGAAAAAGGAAGACAAGGAGAAGCCCGAGCCGGGAAACAGAGATATGCCGGTGTCACAATGTATGTGTGTGTGTCACGATGGCAGGGAAGTTGGGAAGGCTGAGGGAGCGCAGCCCAGGCAAAGGAAAGGCACTCGGGAGAGCCAAGCGCGGACAGAGGCAAAAAGGGAGCGAGCTGTCTCTCCTGCTGCCGCCTGTTTGAACGGGCTCCGAGGCGGGCGGCCCTGATTGGTCGGCGGGGGGCCAGGCCCCGCCCTCTCCGCCTCCTCTACGTCTTCTTCCAAAACCTGGGTCGCAGTCCCCGCCCCCCAAGATGGGCTACAATTGAAAGAAGTGCCCAAAGGAGCTAGGAAAGGGCTGCTCACGCCCTCTCTTGCTCCTTCTCTTCTTTTTATAGAATCCTAGAGTTGGAAGAGACCTCGTAGGCCTTCCAGTCCAACCCCCTGCCAAGAAGCAGGAAATCTGCATGCAAAGCAATGCTCTCTACCTGGGGCTGCCCCTCAGGACGGTCCAGAAAGATGGGCAGCCAGGCTCCTAACTGGAGTTAACTACAGGGAGGGTTGTTGTATGTTTTCCGGGCTGTATGGCCATGTTCTAGAAGTATTCTCTCCCGGCGTTTCGCCCACATCTATGGCAGGCATCCTCAGAGGTTGTGAAGTATGGAGAAACAAAGCAAGGTTTATATACGAGGGCTATCCAGAAAGTAGGTTACGTTTTGGATTTTAAAAAGGACAAAGTATAGGATAAAGCATTTACCATATGCAGCTGAAAGGCACATTCCAATACTACAATCTCACGTAATCCCCACTGAAATCTAGGCATGTTTCTTATAGATAAATGAGTTTGAAAAGGTCTGCCCCAGTAAATTTGCCGCCAATCTCCTCTGTTTCCAACAATGGGGGCGTGGCTGGCAGCACAGCGTTTTGGCTACGCTGCAGGAAGGGAGAAGGGGGAAGAGCTAAGGACACAAGCTGGGAATTTACTGAAGCAGTACTTTTCAAACTCATTTATCTATATGAAACGTGCCTAAATTTCAATGGGGATTACATGAGATTGTAGTATTGGAATATGTTTTTCAGCTGCATATGGTAAATGATTTATCCTATACTTCGTCCTTTTTAAAATCCAAAACGTAACCTACTTTCTGGATAGCCCTCGTATATCTGTGGAAAATCCAGGGTGAGAGAAGAACTCTCTCTTCCTCTCCCAGGCAGGAAGAAGCCAGGAGATGAAGCTATGCAATGCTAATTAAGGTGATTAACTACAATATTCACACTGGCCTCCAACTGACAAGAGTTCTTCTCTCACCCTGGATTTTCCACAGGTATATATTGTTAGATCCCAGCGAGCCATGGCACCAGGGTCTGCAGTGATTCAGGACATGATCTCTGACACAGATGATTTTGAGGACTGTGCCTCAATTTCCCCCTCTACAGATGGGCCTCTGCAGTTGCAAATGCCCGGAGAGATTGACTTTAGAGACTCAGTAATTGGGGAGGATTCTTCACTAATAGAACCAGATGTTGTTGAGATGCCTGAGAATGCGAATTTTAATTGTAGGGAGTTTGTGACCGGAGAGCGAAGTGCAAAACAGGGGGTCCGTCGAAGCCAGAGATTAGTGAACAAATGGGATAATGGTTAGTGTTCCCATGAGAAAGTTCTGAGAGTTCGTACTCCCTAATTGTGGACAGTCTGAAATCTGTTAAAAGTGTTCTGCCCAGTACTTTTCTTGTGGTGTCAACTTGCCTTTCCTGTTTGTTTCCATGCCAAGTTTCCAGTTCCAGTCGGGCCGTTGCTGTGCTGTGACTCTCGAGTAGACTGGACTTCAATCCAGTTGTTTCCTTGTTCCTGATTCAAGATTTGTCTCAGCCTTGTCACCTTGCTACCTTGGATTACTACGAAGTATTTCTAGTGGACCTGAACTTCGCTTATTGCAACTCTATTATACTGACTCAATCTTTGGGCAATCTATCTTCCTTAGAGAGAGCTATCGAGTTCTCATTGTGGATTATAATATTTGACCTTTTCTTTTACCCATTTGGAGCTACCATTGTTTTTCTAAAAAGAACTATCCCTTACTCGGTCTCTATACCTAATTTCCTTTGGATATATAATTGCTTTAATAAAGATATTGTGTGTTATATTGGCTCTTATCTGATTTCTGAGTGCTCATGCTGCCTTGGGGTGCAACATATATAAACCTTCCTTGCTGGGTTTCTCCATACCTCACAACCTCTGAGGATGCCTGCCATAGATGTGGGTGAAACGTCAGGAGAGAATACTTCTAGAACATGGCCATACAGCCCGGAAAACATACAACAACCCTGTGATCCCGGCCATGAAAGCCTTCGACAACAAACTACAGGGAGCATACAACAGCTCTACTAAAGCAGCTCCACTGGCTGCCCATAAGCTGCCAGTCCCTATTCAAGGTGCAGGTGATGACTTATAAAGCCCTATACAGCTCCCGTGATCGCATCTCCCCCTATGAACTGGCGCGGGCTCTAAGATCTGCCAAGGAGGCCCTCCTCTCGCTCCCACCACCATCACAAGCAGGGTTGGTGGGGACAAAGGAGAGGGCCTTCTCGGTGGTTGCTCCCTGGCTCTGGAATGCCCTTCCCAGAAAGATCAGGTAAGCCCCTTCTCTATCTTCCCTCCCTGTTATGACCCTGCTCAGTACTTTATCCACTTCCTGGCCCCGTGCCATACTGTTGCACTTGACCACCCCAACGCTGGGGGTGGCCACCCCAACGCTGAACCCCCTGGTCACTATATCTTGGCCCCTTGATGGGGTATTTTGTTACTAGTTTTTAATTCTGTGGTTGATTTGATCTGTATGTTTTGCATATTCGTATTATGGTTAAGTTGTTGTATGGTTTTAAGTTGTTGTATGGATTCCTTTGCTATGTTGGAAACCACCCTGAGTCCCTTGAGGAGATAGGGTTGTATATAAATAAAGTTATTTATTTGTTTGTTTGTTTATTTATTTATTATGGTCATCCAGCCTCTGCTTAAAAGCCTCCAAAGGAGGAGCCTTGACCACACTCCGGGGCAGAGAGTTCCACTGCTAAACAGCTCTCATAGTGAGGAAGTTCTTCCTGATGTTCAGGTGGAATCTCCTTTCCTGTAGTTTGAAGCTATTGTTCCGCGTCCTAGTCTCCAGGTCAGCAGAAAACAAGCTTACTTCCCTCCTCCCTATGACTTCGCCTCACATATTTATACACGTCTCCTCTCAGCCTTCTCTTCTGAAGGCTAAACATGCCCAGCTCTTTAAGTCACTCCTCATAGGCTTGTTCTCCAGACCCTTGATCGTTTTAGTCACCCTCCTCTGGCCACATTCCAGCTTGTCAGCATCTCCCTTCAATTGCGGTGCCCAGAATTGGACACAGTATTTCAGGTGTGTCCAAACCAAGGCAGAATAGAGGGGTGGCATGACTTCCCTGGATCTAGACGAGGCATAGGCAAACTTTGCATGGTGGGCCGGAACAGGGTAGGGTGGGCGAGAGGGAGGGGGATTCTCACCAAGCCCCCTCCCTGCCCTTTCCTCCCCTTCCTCTTCTCTTTCAGAGGCAGAAAGTGAAGGAGAGATGGAAAACAGTTCAGATCCCAAAAGGGTTGGTCTTGGTCAAGATGAGATCGTGGACAGGAGAGAAAAAGTGTATCCATTAGACCCTGTATTGCCTAGTCCTGATATAGAATCCTAGACCTGGAAAAGACCCTCAAGACTCCCAAGGGCCATCCAGTCCAACCCCCTGCCATGCAGCAAGGCACAATCAAAGCACTCCCAAAAGACAGACTCTGCAGAAGAGCCTCCAGAGAAGGAGAGTCTACCACACTCCCAAGCAACCTATGCCACTCTCCAGGAAATTCTTCCTATTTTTTTTCAGTCAAATCTCTTTCCCTTCCATTTCAACCCATTGCTCCCTTGTGCCCTGATCTCTAGAGCAGAAGAAAATCAATTTCCCCCCTCCTTCCTCCTAAATCGGACATGATTGAAACATGGTTCTCATGTTCCCTCGCTACCTTCTCTTCTCCTAACTAAACATCCCCCAGGAGGAATGGAGGAAGGAAAAAGAGAAGGAAGGGAGGGAGGAAAGAAAGGAATGGAGGAAAAACAAAAGGGAAGGAAGGAAGGAGAAAGGGAGAGAAGGAAGGAGGGAGGAAAGAGGAAAGGAAGGAAAGATATGATGGTAAGAGAGAGAGAAGAGCCCGAGGGGCCTCCTCCAGCCCCTAGGCCTAGGTTTGCCCATACCTGATCTAGATACTATACACTTGTTTATGCAGGCCAAAATCCCATTGGCTTTTTTAGCTGCCACATGACATTGTTGGCTCATGCTTAACTTGTTGTCCATGAGGACTCCAAGATCTTTTTCACATGTACTGCTGTTGAGGCAGGAATCCCCTATTCTGTATCTTTGCATTTCATTTTTTCTGCCTAAGTGCATTTGTCCCTGTTGAACTTCATTTTGCTAGTTTCAGCCCATCTCTCTAAACTGTTAAGATAGTTTTGAATTCTACTCCTGTCTTCTGGAGTATTAATAGCTATCCCAATTTGGTGTCATCTGCAAACTTGATGATCGTGCCTTCAAACCCATTGTCTAAGTCGTTAATAAAGATGTTGAACAGAACCGGGCCCAGAAGGGAACCTTGTGGCACTATACTTGTGACTTCTTTCCAGGATGAAGAAGATGCATTAGTGAGCACCCTTTGGGTTCATTCACTTAACCAATTATAGACCATCTAACCATAGTTTTGCCTAGCCCACATTTGACTAGTTTGTTTGCCAGAAGGTCATGGGGGACCTTGTCAAAGGCCTTACTGAAATCCAAATACACTACATCCACAGCGTTCCTTGCATCTTCCCAGCTTGTAACTCTATCAAAAAAAGAGATCAGATTAGTCTGGTATGACTTGTTTTTTAGGAGGCAAAAACTCCTATTCGCAAGTGTGCCAAGCCAAAACTGCTATCAGAAATTTTAAAAAGTGGGGAAAGTAACACTGCCCCTTTAGGGGACATGATTCACCACCTTGGATATCTTCGTGAAAATTCAGACTACGATCACAAGCAGATTCACCATTCTACTGATGAGTCCCTTCGGGTGAGAAGGGTGAGATATAAATGTTGGAAATAAATAAATTATAAATCAGTGACCTGCACCACAGACCTCCTCACAAAGTAAGGCATCAGCACAAACCAAGTGGGGCTAGAAGACCAACTAGAGCTCAGAAGGACCCAATTAACCAATTGGGATCCATAAAGATCTAATATCTTGGCACGCCAATCTGTGCTCCTCCGAATTCTGCTGAGATTGTTCTCTCACTAATGAGAAATGCCTTTAATATCCCAAGCAAGAGACCACAAAGATCCTTTTGGCTATTACATTATTCTGGAGTAGTTTCTTGAAAAATATTTGCAAATAGTACAAAATGGAAATAATAGAAAGACACAGGTGGCAAGATTTCTTTCCCTATTTTTGAAAAGCACATTGAGGTATCACAGTTTTCAATGGTTTTCTCAATAAAAACCCTTCAAACCTCTCATACACTAAGTTAAATAATCTACACGTCCAAACTCTGTCCATCCTTCTCCTTGTTGCTGGTATTTTTACACTATTTCAAACCCCACCTCAACAAAATGTTCTGTTAGCATTAGCAATACGACACATAGGAACTATCTAAACATATGGAAGAGATTCTTCTCTCAATTCTGGGGCTGAGAGTATGTGACTCATCCAAGGTGAGTTTCTGGAACTGAGAGCAGAATAGAATTCTGGTCTTCAGAACTTTAATCCAACACTAAATCATTAAACAATGCTGTATAATTTTAAACAATGTAAAATAATGGCTGAGAACAGAGATAATATACAATATATGTATGTATATTTGCTCTCAAAGTGGTTACTAAACTGTAGCAGGATAGGATTTATTAATCGATAAAAAATAATACATTTCCAAATGATTGAACAACACAACAACATTACCTCATGGTGCCACGGTGCCACACCTGAAGGTTAGCAGTTCGAATCCGTGAGATGGGGTGAGCTTCCACTGTTAGCCCTAGCTCCTGCCAACCTAGCAGTTTGGAAACATCTAAATGTGAGTAGATAAATAAGTACCACTTTGGCAGGAAAAGGTAAAGAGACGCTCCAAGCAGTCACACCGGCCACACGACCAGGAGTTGTCTACGGACAACGCAGGCTCCTTAACTTGGAAATGGTAATCCGCTCTGAGTCCCCTCAGGGAGAAGGGTGGAATATAAATAAAGTGTTGTTGTTGTTGTTACAGCACTGAGCGTAATCATATCATGGAGCTAACAGTTGCGCACTTGTGGTATAATATTTTCATCTGATAAGCGGAGCCCCCAGTGGTGCAATGGGTTAAACCCTTATGCCGGCAGGGCTGCTGACTGACAGGTTCAAATCTGGGAAGAGCAGGTGAGCTCCCTCTATCAAGCTCCAGCTCCCCATGTGGGGACATGAGAGAAACATCAAACATCTAGGCATCCCCTGGGCAACGTCCTTGCAGACAGCCAATTCTCTCACACCAGAAGCAACTTGCAGTTTCTCAAGTCGCTCCTGACACTAAAAAAAAATGTTATTTGTTATTTGATGGGGCTGCTACAGAAGTGGGTTTGATTTAGTGCAGAATATCTGCATTCGGTTTAAGGTAGCAGATGTACATGCAAGTGTCCACATGGATGCACATTTGCATCTGTATTTAGTTGGACATTCACTTGTGCAATATTGTCACTTAATAAAGGGGTACTCTGCATGTGGACACTTACACTACCCAAAACCAATGAGATTTTCTGTCTAATAAATCCCTACCGCATAAATCACATACAACAATGTATTACTTCATACATATTGAACACAGCAGTATCTCACCCAAGATGCTTTGCACACCTTTGGTATTGGCGAACTTTTTCGGTAACACTACACAGTGCATAAATCAAGAACTGGATTGCCCAGACTTAAAAGCATGCAGACTGTTGCTATAGTTCATAGCTGATATTCTGTCACTTGCAATCATGCATACTTTGAATTTAAAAGAAGAGTTGCAGACTATTCTAACCACAGAATACACGAGACATGAAGTAATGGTACAATATTAGATAACGATATATCATAGCCCAGACACTATGTCAATACTCTCTGTGAAGCTGTCAAATTATAGTTAAGTGCATCTTCTGCTTTGTCACTTAGTTGCACATTCTATATCTTTGTGCAATAATACTAAGCAGTACACTTATTCAGCTTTTCCATATAAAGGAGGGAGAAGGCTGGAATCTATCCTTCTGCCTGTATCCATTCCTCATGTTGGTGGAGAGAACTAAACAGAAATTGTAACCATAGCTGGCTGAATGCAGTTGAAGTTCTCCATATGATTGAGAACCTTGTTTGTCCAAATCACTGAGGCCACTTCTATGTTTATTTGTTCAGTCGGCCTCATGAACCAGCCCATGCCAGAGATCCCTGTTGGTCCTCATGAATGTGTCCATACAATAGCTATGTAGCTATTGTGTTTCAGTATTATAATCTATGCAATTGGATTATCACATTGTATTTTATTGTACCTGTTTTATTCATATTGTGAATTGATTTGGGTCCCAATATTTGGAGCAGGGTGGATTATAAATAAAACACATATGCACTTAAATATGTATGTACAACTCCCAGAATCTTTGAGCCAGCAAAAATGCTAGTTTCAGTAAGCTGGGAGTTGCCATTAAAAAGTACTTTTTCTGAGCTCTAGAATTATTTCACTGAATCACAGGGTTGGATTTTTAAATGTTTTTATTGAATATTTCAATTTTTTCCACACAAGAGGGGGGATGGGAGAATCAGGGGGGAAACGAAGAAGAAATCAAGTGGGGTAGTGGAGTTATTGTTAGTAACTCACGTCTTTACAAATATCTAATACATATATCACCAAGAGAAGGGCGCGAGTTGGAGGGGGAGGAAAAAACATAGTAAAATTTATAATTCTGTTGTATCCCAGAGCAACACCTCTCTCACCATAAGACACCACACCAACTGAATATATCAGCAAGCAGTTTATTGAAGAATACAGTATATATAAAAGCCAAGCAATAAAAAAGATGAAAAGGTAAAGTCTCAAAAAGTTTCTTCAAAACATTAGCAATAGTCCACCACTTTCAAGGTACAGGAATACATCACAAGGTACAAGGTTGTAAAATTAAAAAACACAAGGCAGAGTAAATCCCAAAAGACAAGGCATGAACTTGGTAAACTGAAACCAGAAAAGAATGCACTTGGATTCAAAGAGCAAAACTTGGCATGACAGGAACCATGAATCAAAATCCATATATGAAACTTAGAGCATGAACAGGCATGACTGACTTGAAGCACCAACGTTGACCCCAATGAAGTAAGTTTTTTCTCTTTGCGTTAATAAGACTCTCCCTCTGAGAAAAAGACATTTCAT
This sequence comes from Anolis carolinensis, assembly GCF_035594765.1. NCBI lineage: Eukaryota > Metazoa > Chordata > Lepidosauria > Squamata > Anolidae > Anolis > Anolis carolinensis. The sequence goes on from NC_085842.1 coordinate 44,993,174, forward strand.
TTCACTTTCTCAGCAGATAATTTGTCTGCTCTTGTTTCTCGAAGACGAACTGACCGACGAAGAAGCTGGGAATTCTCTCTCTGTTTACAAAAGCCTCGCTCCTATCTGCCAGCTCATCACTCTCTGCAGCTGCATCTGTATCTGAAGAATCTCCCTCAAAAAAGTGGCCCCTTTCAGGAATTTGGCCTTGAGCTCTGGTCTCTGTTTTGCAGAAGCCTCTGGCTTTAAGGCAAGGCTGTCAAGACCATCATCCCCATTGCAATCAGACACAGGCCCAGGCCCAGAAACCTCATTGACATCAGGCACTAATACAGATAACACAGGCTGAAGTACAATCAATTGAAACTTTTATTTCTTCATATCAATTACCATTACACACATTACCTAAAGCATTAAGAATTCTATGTATCCTCTATAACAAAGAGAGGAGAAATACTGGCATCCAACATTAAATCTGGCAGTCATATCTTCTTGTATTATCCTGGGTTCTTTCTGTCTTCTTCATTATTTTCTTCATCTTGTTTGTTTTAAATCTTTTGTCTAATTCTAGTTATTACCTAATAAATCTAATACCTCCTTCTCAGGGGCAGTTGATAGGGACGAGAGACAGGGCCTTCTCAGTGGTAGCCCCTCGGCTGTGGCACTCCCTTGGCAGTGAAATCAGATCCGCTCCCTCCCTCCTGACCTTTAGAAAGAAATTAAAAACTTGGCTGTGGGATCAAGCCTTCAGAGAGTAATTCAGTGCAATAAGTGGATATGAAATAAGTGCAACATGATTGGAATGGCTCCTGGACTATGACTTTGGATCTGTGTGGTTTTAATAATTGATTTTTAATGGATTGATGTTATGATTTTTTTAACTTTTATGGTTTTAAGGTATATGTTTATTGTATTTATATGTTTGTTTGTATGGCATTGAATTGTTGACACTTTGGAAGCCGCTCTGACCCCCTTCGGGGTGAGAGAGAGCAGGATAAAAATATATTACATACATACATACATACATACATACATATATTAGCATTGTTTAGGCAAGCATTTACTATATTTCATTATCACCCTTTCTTCCCTTTTTAAACATTACACAAAGTTTATGTATGTATCTCTATGTAAACAATCCAAATCTAATTAGGAGTATAAACACATCAATTATCCAAAGTCTCTTAAATGTGGGATAAGTGATACAAAATATATGCCTATCCTGTTGTCACCATGTTCTTCTGATTCTTTATAAATTCCATAAAGGGTTTCAATTCTTCTTGAAAATTTTGTGTGTTGGTTCGCCATTTTAAAAACATTTGTAATCCAATCTTCTGGTGTTTTGTTGTTTCCATAATTTGGCCTCTTCAGTTCTTGCTGCAGTTGTTATATAAAGGAAGATTCTTTCTTGCTGTTTCAATGTTTGTTTGTCTAATAGTCCCAACAGGGAAGAATTCTGGTTTCAGTGGAATGTTATTCTTTAATCTACTTTCCATGTCTCTGAATTTTTATCCAGAATTATTTTGCTTTTGGTCATGTCCACCTTAAGTGGTAAAAAGTTGTTTGGTTGCATTTCCAACATGTCAGATCTTTCTTTTTCTTATTGGATCAGATTGGATAGATCATCAAACAGAGGGCTGCCCTTGGAAAACCTTATGTTAAGATGTTGGTTTCTAAGTTACAGTTTAGTGTTTGGATGTAACACTAAAATGTGGTTATAGCCAGTCCCCAACTTACGAATAAGATAGGTTCTGTAGCTTTGTTCTCAAGTTGAATTGCTATGTAAGTCGGAACAGGTATATTTTTAACGTGTAACTCCATCCATATATATACACACCTACATAGAGCTTTGGATATCATAGAGAAGGGTTAGCACCCCTGTGGTGTTTGTTTTGCTGTCTGTCCCCCTATTCAGAAGATTTCACTTCACTTTCTGTCCCTGTTATAATTTGATTTTGAAAAAATGGCTTGTGAAAACAAAGATTAGTGAGAAAGCTTCAGTGGAGATACCTTTTCCCCATGATAACTCTTTCAGGAGTGAATCTCCCTTCTGAAGGGTAGATGTATCTCGCTTCCTGTTGTCTCACCCCTGTCCTTAACTGTGAGTCATTTGTAAGTTGGATGTATGTGACTTGGGGACTGCCTTACCTACATGAGGGCTAGAAGAGCAAAAACCTTCACAAAACATATTATAATGATAAATATCAATAGTAGAATTCAACCTAGAAAAAAACAACATAGAAAAGCTATAGATAAAATTTCAGCTATACTTGTCTTATCTTTTCAGGCATGTATTAGTGTGTTGCATCTGCATAGTCCTTGTTTTCTCCAGAAACAAACTCAGTTCCTTCAGCCTTTCTTTTTCAGACTTATTTTTCTCCCCCAGCCGTCTTTGTTGACCTCCTTTCCACTTATTTTAGTTTATCCGCATCTGCCTTAAAGTGCAGTGCCCAGAACCAAGCACAATTCTTTCATGAAAAGCTAATAAGATTTAGAGACTGAATGAATATTCAGGAAGACCTGAAATAAGTGGTCTGGACTCTGCATTGTCCAATTAGGATGACATATCACAGGAGGTCTAACAAGTCCATGTACGCAATAAACACGGCAGTCATGGAAACCCTGACTGTGCGACTCATTTGAAAAGCTAACCTTCGAAAATGAGAGATTATATAGCTCAAATCTGTCTGGGAAACATCCTGCCTGCCCTCGAAGACACTTACCCTTACAGTATATATATGAAGGCTGTGATAATGCAGCAATGAAGGGAAGGAACTCTACATTTGCTCAGAATCCCATCAGCCAAAGATTTCAAAATGAATTCATATACTGAAAGAGTCGACTCCTAGCAAAGCCCTTTCATTCACAACACCAACTCACACAGATTATGGATAAATGTATGCATCTTGAGTTTTTTAGAAAAGGATACAGGCTACCCACAGATTTTAATCAACTAATTAATTAACTGAAACAATTTAATTTGCTTTTAAAACAATTGGAGTTAGTCTTTTCTAATAAGGACAACAGGATTCCAACCACAGTGTCAAATTCAAAGGTTTGGAGAAGTTACATTTTTGGACTATTTTTCCCATGTGGTCTTCAGAGTTCTGGGAGCTATAATCCAAAGGATTGCATTTTTAAGAATATTTCTTGAAGTCTCATAAAACAGATGCTTTCATGCTATATTACCTTGGCAAAATTAGGTCTCAGGTTGGCACACTTTTTTTAAAAAAAACAACTCTGGGTTCACTTCATTATGATTAATGTAGTCTATGTGCCTATTGATATGAAGCATAGAATAGGTAAGGTAAAGGTTTCCCCTGATGTTAAGTCCAGTCGTGACCGACTCTGGGGGTTGGTGCTCATCTCCATTTCTAAGCCGAAGTGCCAGCGTTGTCCGTAGACACCTCCAAGGTCATGTGGCCGGCATGACTGCATGGAATGCCGTTACCTTCCTGCCAGAGCGGTACCTATTGATCTACTCACATTGGCATGTTTTTGAACTGCTAGGTTGGCAGGAGCTGGAGCTAACAGCGGCCGCTCACGCCGCTCCCGGGGTTTGAACCTGGGACCTTTCGGTCTCCAACTCAGTGCTTTAACACACTGCGTCACCGGGGCTCCGAAGCATAGAATAGAACCATAGAATCCTAGAGCTGGAAGAGACAACCTGGACCATACAGTCCATACCCCCTGCCATGCAGGAACACACAATCAAGGCACTCCTGACAGATAACCATCCAGCCTCTTCTTAGAAACCTCAAGAAAAGGAGACTCTGCCACACTCCAAGGCAGAATATTCTGCTGTCAAATAATTCTTCCAAAAATTTAGGTATAATTTATTTCTCTCTTTTTACATTGTTCCTAGTCTTAGTCACTGGAGCAGGAGAGGACAAGCCTGCTCCCTCCTCAATATGACATTCTTTCAAATATTTAAACATGGCTATCATGTCACCTCTGAAACTTCTCTTGCCTAGGTAAAACATGCTCAGCTCCCCATAGTGCTTGCCTTCCAGACCTGGATGGGATTACACTCCCCATGAAAGACTGTGTTCGCAGCTCCTGGATCCGTCTCTCCAAATGTCAGCCCAGGTAGATGCAACAGTCAGGAGTACTTACTACCAGCTTCGGCTGATACGCCAGCTGCACCCATTCCTAGATTTGGAGGACCTGAAGATGGCAGTGTGCACACGGGTAACTTGAAGGTTGGAGTTCTGCAATATGCTTTACTTTTAGCTACCTTTGTACTAAGTTCAGAAACTCCAGCTGGTTCAAAATAAGGCAGCCAGATTTGTTATGGTAACGTCCAGGAGTGAGCATATTCCAGAAGGGGCTGGGTTGTGGCACAGGCTGGTGAGCAGCCTGCTGCAATAAATCACTCTGATCATGAGGTCATGAGTTTGAGGCCAGCCCATGGTGGGGTGAGCACCCGTCAATTAAAACATAAAAAATAGTCCCTGCTCTTTGCTGACCTAGCAACCCGAAAGATAGTTGCATCTATCAAGTAGGAATTAAGGTACCACTTATAAAGTGGGGAGGCAAATTTAACTAATTTACGACGTTGGAATGAGGAAGTGCCGTCACAGTGGATGATGAAGCAGCTGCTCCTCCCTGTGGCCAGAATCAAACATCCCCTCAGGAGAAGGTTAAATTCCCTCTGCGTCTGTCTCTGTCTCGGTTCTATGTGTATATGGGCATTGAATGTCTGCCCTATATGTATATAATGTGATCCGCCCTGAGTCCCCTTTGGGGTGAGAAGGGCGGAATATAAATACTGTAAATAAATAAATATTGCAACTATCCTAAAGTTACTCCACTGGCTGCCAATTAGTTTCTGGGCAAAGTACAAGGTGTTGGTTTTGACCTTTAAAGCCCTACCTGGTTTGGGTCCAGGTTACCTACAAGGTCACCTTCTCCTATACAGTCTGCCCCAAACAGAATCCGACTGGTTACTATTAGATGACCTTTTCACTGACTGCCCCAAGACTATAGAATGACCTGCCAGTTGAGCTCCGACAACTAGGTCAGCTGTCAGAATTTAAGACACAAGCGAAGGCCCATCTCTTCTGGCAGGCCTACCCAGTTCAGTTTTAATCATGAATTTTAAATTCACATCTTGTGTTTTAATCTTTGTTCTGTATTTTATAGAAATAGGTTTAATATGTGTATTTTATAGAAACATGATTTAATATGTGTATTTTATAGAAACATGATTTAATATGTGTATTTTATTTTAAAAATTACAATGATTGTGTGTGTTCTAACTATGTTGTAACCCATTTCAAGCCAAGAGGAGAGGTGGGTAGGAAATAAAATTATTATTATTATTTACCAATTTGGTTGCCCCTCACTGGACACATTTCAGCTTGCCACTAGGCTTCTTCTTGATTTCCTCAAGGTTAATGTGAGCATATTCAGTATAGCTTCCCACACTCTCTGCTTTCTGATTCTTGGTGAGATCATGCTGATTGTACATAAGCAATAATGACCAAACTATGAATTTCCAAATCCTAAATTATTAAAGGAAGAAGGTTTTTTATGAAAATATAATTGTCCTTTTTCTTTCGTGTGCTGTTTTATTCAGAAGCCTAACTCCCGTAACCTCACCGAATGCTAATGAGCAACATCATGATCTGCAAGGACTAGCAGGGGCTGATTAATTAAGAAGAGAGAGGCTGCATGCGCAAGCTTTCAGATCTACTTACAGCCAAAAACAAAAATCACTTTGCATTCCTAAAAATATATATATATTAGGAAAACACAGTTACACCCTGTTTGTTACTACCTAAACTGTTTTGCTAACATACATCTAAAAGGCATAATTAGGATGTCCAGGTGCGATGCTTCAGTGAAAGGAACAAAGCAACCTCAGTCAGCTTCATTACCCAATTGCATCATTTCCTGGCGTCTGTATCATTCTTCTTGGCTGGACATATTTCAACATGAATGGATTTAATCAAAACATTTCTACCTTTGTATTACACAGGGTTAGATTGCAGGACTTAGCAAAAGGTCCAGAAAAGTAATAAAAGTAATAAAACCTGTAAATATAAATGTTTGTGCACATTTAAAGTCCCCTACACCCTAAAGAAAGGCACCAGATCCTGGTTCATCTTGATAGTTAATCAGGATGAACTCAAATTGGCATGTGAACAGCAGACTAACAATGAATACAGTATGACCCCTGTACTCATAGGACCAGTATGGATGGTTTTACTTACCCATATCCAAGAAAGTAGGCCATTTCTGGAGTGTTTTAGGTCCTCCAAGCAATTCTATGGTATCTTTCTGCTAGAAGTTACCATAGAATCTCTTTGGGGGACCTAGCAAATTAGCAAAACTACCTCCCTGGTCTAAGAAAACTCTTTGAAATTCATGAAGTCGTTCACTGTAAGTTGAGGGGTGACTTGAAGGCATACGCACGCACACACAATAGATCTATCCCTTTTACTTCCTAAACTACAATTCACTGCTGCTGTTTCCCTCTAAAAGGATAATGCTTTTATTTAAATCCTAAAATAGTCTTCAAGCTTTCATGTTTTGGACAACTCTTCATCAAGCAAGATGGTAAAGCATATAAGGTCAGTGCAGGAAAGAGAAGATGAAAAAGATAGCTGGTGCTCAAGCCACACAGTCTGATGTGTCATTTTTCAGCTTTAATTTTTTTAGTCATTTCAGGTTTTTACATAGTCTCATTTGTTGAATTTTAAGTGGTCTTCAGAAAACCTTCTCCTCTATTATAACAATGTCAACACAGACAACAGACAGAGGTATATATAGGCTTTCTCAGGGGGTGCTGTTGCTCCATCTCCCTGTTCATAAACTTCCCCCTTTTTCTGATCGAACGCCAAGCCTAAATACCTCCCCGCTTTTAATGCAGTTCCTATTTATCTACTCATTGGGTTCCTCAAAAGGAAATCTGAGTTGGAGAATATTTTGGAGAAAGGAAATGAAGGATTGATCTCCAGGTTATACAAATATATTCTGGAAGATAGCCAAATATAAAAAGTAATGATCTCCTGGGCTAGAGACAGGGGAAAATATAGATTTGGATAACTGGGAATACAGTGTTCTCTCACTTATCACGGGGGTTACATTCCAGAACAACCCGCAATAAGTGAAAATCTGCGACGTAGGGATGATATATTAATTTTAATATTTATACATTATTTTAGTAGTTATACACTATTTTAAGCCTTTATCAACCAATTGTGTGTTGATAAATCTCCTCCTCCTCCTCCTCCCGTTGCCGCTTGTGCTCCTTTTCTCTCCCTTCAGCTTCTTCTTCCTCCCTTCCTTAGGCTGTAAATTGTAATTTTTTTATGATTTATAATATTCTTTTAGAGTTTAGAGTTAAAAAACCGCAAAACAGCGAATCCGCAAAAAGTGAACCACGAAGTAGTGAGGGAACACTGTACCTATGGAATAAAGAGTTTAAATTTTTAATAGTGGGGTCCATTTGAGAAAACATGTAAAATGTTCTATAGAAGTTACTTAGAAGTTAATGGCCAAAATTGACAAAACCCAAAGGGAAGAATGCTGGAGATATAAAATACCGAAAGGCACCTTTTTCCATGCTTGGTGGACGTGTAAGGAGGTTAAAGGATGATGAAAAAAACCTAATAAAATTATTTCTAAAAAGGTCAAGAGGTCTACTGAGCTTATTTCAATAGAGAATTAGTAAAGATTATGTAGAAATTTGCCAATATAGTTTTGTGGCTGTGAGAATTGCAAAGTCTTGGAAGGGGAAAATGAACCACTCATTAAGGATTGGAGAAGAAAATTAGCTGAGTACATCCAAATGGCCAATCTCTCCAATGGCTTAAGCGGAGGAAACAATGAAGAATTTATTAGGAAATGGGGACTTATCTTTGAGTATTTAAAAAAGAAGACAAAAATAGATTTTGAAATAGCCATACGCGAAATGTATTGGTAAGGATATAGTTTTGTTAGATACTAGTTCCATACGGTGTGGTGTTGGAAGTCATGGGTGGGAATGGGGAGAAGGTGAGACTGGGGAAATAACACGTGTGATTGCTGAATTCTCAAGATTGTATGTATTTTACTTCATATAACACAATAAAGTGTACACACGAAAAAGAAAAAAAGAAAAAGGACTGCTTTCAGTCATGGTTGCACTATCCCTAGTGCTCCACTTGCACCTGTTTTTCATCCAATGTTGTTGCACTTTTATATCATATTTATTTTGTCTGTAAATGGCCTATGGTCTAAGATTTAACAAACTACTACTATACACACTTAAACAAAGGTAATGAATCCTTCTAATTCATCCCTACATCACCATAATCTGATACTGAATGATTTGAGTTCTAAATCTTGGGTTACAAATACACTGTGAGCGTCAGATTTACTGGAAATTTTATGATACATCAGAGAGGATATATCTCTCAGTGAGGTTTAATGATTTGAATACTTGATTATGATTCTGTAAACCATGGTTTGAATCCCCACTTGCCATGGAAACCCACTCCAGAGGAAGGTAAGGAGGAACCCCTTCTGAACAAATCTTGCCAAGCAAAAACCCCAAACACAAGAAGGTTAGAAATCAGGTATTCAGGATCTACTTCGTTTTTGTTTCTCTGACAGATAAGATCTTCCAATTAGCCATATGCTATTTAGAGCTCATACTGGTAGGACAGGGAGACAGTCATTTTTGTGTTGCTATCATTAAACAACTGAGAGATGGAACTGAAATTCTTATTGAACTGCTACAAGTCTCCTGGAGATTTATTAGTAGATCCAGGATAACTATAAAGCAATTGGGATTCTGAAATCCTCACCTACGTATTGCAAATCATGCAAGAATCTACCATTACATCCAAATGAATTGTTACACTACTAGGGATTAGGAACCCTTGATGCAAAATCATTCAGGTTTGTATAGACCCAGATCCAGGTGTTGCACGGGTGGAAGTCAAAAATCCAGCAACTTGCAAATCACCCACGGATCTGGCAGTGGGTCCACATCTACGTTCTGCCTAGGCCTGATGTCTATGCTAGCTGCCAAATGTAGAAGGAATAAAACTATGTGCTAATGTTCTCATGAAGAGAGGCAAAATGTCTCGCAAAGAGAAAGGTTAAATGCTGGAGTTGCGGTCAGGGCAGGGGCAAAGAAAACAAAACATGTTTCAAACAACCGATTCACAATACATGCAGTGTGTCCCCCAAAATGTATACCGTGTTTCTTCAATTCTAAGACAAACTTTCTTAATAATAATAATAATAATAATAATAATAACAACAACAACAACAACAACAACTGTATTTATATCCCGTCACCATATCCCCAAAGGAACTCAGGACAGCTTACAAGGCACTCCAGGGAGCAGCATATAATAAAATGATACATAAGTATATGTGATGTTTCAGAGACCCTCGAGTCATGACCCCGCAGCCATTATAGATCAGACTGAAGAGGATATGGGGTTTGTTCCAACTCAGCAAGATTCTGTTCCCTTCTAGATGTTCCCTGTTGACAGTTTGGGTCCAAAGCTAATTACAAAAGCCCTTGAAACAGAGCCTGGTTCCCCGGAAAGTGTTCCTTTTGATAGGAAATCGTTTCTCAAAACATTCCGCTCTGAGAAGGAGATTCGGAGACGAAGCGCGAGATTAGCGGAGAGAGAGGACGCTAATTAAACCAATTCCCTTGGGAGTTTCCAGGGAGGGTTGCATCTGGCAAAGTTGTTGTCTTCAGTCCGTTTCCCTTGGGAAAATGTGATCAGGCACCTGGTTTGGGGGAAGATTTGAAGTCCCATAAAAGTTCTGGGCACAGGCTAGCCATCGCGGTGTCAACGTGTCAGTTGGGAAGTTAACATCAACTCTAGTTTCTGCGGCGCGCTACTCTTGAGTAGACCGGGCGTTGCGTCTCGTCTCCCTGTCAAGTCTGGACTGCAATTCAGTTCCACCACGACCAACATTGCCTTGCTTTGCTTCCTTGCCTTGCCTTGTTATCCCTGCCTTGGACATTGAACCTGGAACTCTTGTGAAAGACCTTGCTTTATTCCCCACTCAAACTGCTTGGAAGTTTGAGTGTGTTTCAGTTATTGGATTTAAAACTTTGAACTCTAATACTGGACATTAAACTTTATATTACTGGACTATATTTGACCTTTCCTAAAAGGACTATTGCTGGACTATATACTCTGCTTATTTTTGTTTGATTCTTTTATTGCTTTAATAAAGATATTAGATTGTTTATTGGCCTCCGTGTTGGTTTCCAGTGCTCACACAGCTTAGAGGCGTCACAGTATAAAACATACCACATAAAATTATAACAATAACCACAATAACACACATAACATAAAATAGAATTGCTTAATTTTAAAATGCAGAACACAGATAGATAAAAACTAGCTGCCATCAATTCACAAACTCAAGTGCCAGAGTGTCACCCTCATATGGGCCCATTACAGCCTACTCCAGATCAAAGGCCTGTTTAAAAAAATCCATGTTTTAGACTGGATCGAAAGGATTGGAGGGTGGGGACTAACCTAATCTCTTTTGGGAGGGTATTCCAGAGCCGGGGAGCCACCACCAAGAAGACCCTCTCTCTTGTCCCCACCAACCATGCTTTAAATGGTGGTGGGACTGAGAAAAGGGCCACCCCTCCAAATCAAAAAGCCCCATATAAACTCCCCCCCCCCATATAAACATCTCTAAAAATAGAGTACATTAGAATCATGGTGTGTGTGTGTGTGTGTGTATTCTCAGTACAACCAACAGAAAAAACTATACATATAGCTTTTTTCACTTTGTCATTTTGAAATTAGTGTTCATCATGCAATTAATGATGACATAGAATCTAAGACATTGGTAGATTCTTAACAGCCTCCAATTCTGTATTTATTTATTTTTTCAATTATTTTCAAAAATATATGCACTCCTAACAGGGCTAAAGAATTCAATTATAGGAAACTATTGCAAAATTACAAGAAAAATCTGAAGTGGAGTTTGCAATTGCTTCAACAAGTGCATTGCTGAGCAGAGACGAAAATCTGAATACCTCATATAACCTTGAAAATGGAATTTGTTACTCTGATGAAATAATTATTGTATCATCTATTCTTCAATATAAATGTATTTACTTTGCCTTCAAATAATCACCACAGGTAATATTAGCTATTAAAGGGTGCATATGTGGAGTTGTTTCCAAAAGGTACCATATTTTTGAAAATGAAAAATTACATATAGGTGGCAGCATATTGTTAGCTAGGAATAGAATGTTATGCACAGATCAAAACTATCAAAATGTATCAATGTACTAGGCTTGGAAAATTGCAATTACTCGCAAAATAATGCATATCCTCAGCACAGATTTTTATTTCTGTAAAATCTTTTCAGATGAATTTGGTACCTTTTGGAAACAAACCACATATATTTTTGGAGCACCTTTAATTTTTTAACAGCTATATGAACATGACAGTCAAATGAAAAAGAAACTGAGGAATATGCAATGGCATCAACAGAAAAACAGGAGAAACATCTCACCATGCTCAAAAGGTTTATTAATTTTTAAAAAGCTTGCCACATATTAGTCTGTCCATACTGGTCAGGGGATATATAATATTATAAACGGATAACATTTATATACGTGATATCACAGTACTGCAAGCAACTTTGGAAGCATAGAGGATTTTCAAAGCACTTTGTGATATGGCCCAGAGGCCATCAGGAGCAAGAAAGAAGAAAGAAAAGAAAATCTTCCTATGGATGCCCAAGCCTTTAAGTGTGCCCAAAGTATTCTTTTGTATTATGCCTTTTTTGCAAAGAAACTTTGCAGTTTTAAATGCATCCATTTGAAAGGCCATGCACCCTTAAAATGAACACACTAACCATAGAGGAGGAATAGGCTGTGAACAGTTTGCAATACTATAAGCATTAATTTCCCTGGGTTAATTAAAAGATAATGTCATTGAAACGGAAGATTGCAAATTGGTAACGGGCACCAGCAATAAGATTAATGCAATAGGAATAAGCAGAGGATTTGCAGAAAATGAATGCAGAGCATCTTCAAAGCACTGCGCTTGTACTAAATCCCAATGAATGTGGCAACAGTGGTGGTGATAAAAGAAGGGAAAAGATACACAAAAGCAGAGGGAAACAACAGCAGCAGCAGCAGCACAGAATCATAGTTTTGGAAGCAAAAACATAGTTCCATCTTGCGTGTACCTTCAAGTCACCTGTTGACTTATGGCAACCTCAAGAATTTCATAGGATTTTCTTGGGCAAGGAGTATTCAGAGGTGATTTTACTATTTTTCTTCCTTTGAAATACAGCTTACAGCAACTGATATTTGTTGGTGATCTCCCATTCAACTACTGATCAGTGTCGACTCTGTTTAGATTCCAATATTATGGGTTGTAGTGTTTTTAGAAGCTAAAAATATAGCTCAACTCAAGGTCCCAATGCCATCAGATGAGAACTGGTGCCTTTATTTAGGCCATTATACATGTGTAATGGGTAATATATGAACTAGATTTGGTGGAGGTTGTATCTGTACTTACTGAGAATATATTTTACTATCCATTCAATATCTATATTCACATCCCAGTCTATTTCTCATGCATTCTTAGAGCAGCAGATAGGGCTTGATATTTTTTTTACTAGCCTGAGAGTTTCAAATACATGCAAAGGTAAATTCCCATAATTGTATCCATTTGTTCCTTCTTTACTTCTGGGTGGCCTTACTGATGGTGTATTGAATGTGAATGTTATCTTTTCCACAAGGTTTTTTCTCTCCTCAACCATGGACTAATTCACACAACAGAACTATAGCACCATTGTTCACTGAAATTGCCATGGTTCCATCCTATGGAATATTGGGATTTGCAGTTTAGGAAGGAACAATGAGAATTCTCAGTCAGAATTCTCTGATCTGATCTCTCACCAAACTACAAATCCCAGGCTTCCGTGGCAGTGAAAAGTGGAATAATAGCTTATACGAATCATTCAGCAATTCCTCTGTGCTGCATTGAGGATTTGATCTTTTCTTTTGGGCTTTCTACAATATAATGCTAAAATATAGCACTTTGCCTCTATTACATTTTTTGCTCTTCAACTATGCAACTGTCTATCTATCATATCTTAATGAATCATACCTGGAACACTGTTACCTTGGGGAGGAGCATGTATGTATTCATGGATGGGCTGTGGCGCAGCTGGCTAGTAACCAGCTGCTATAAATCACTACTGACCGAGAGGTCATGAGTTCGAAGCCCGGGTCAGGTTAAGCCTCCGACCATTAATAGCCCCGGCTGCCCCGAAAGACAGTTGCACCTGTCAATTAGAGAAATTTAGGGACGCTTTATGTGGGAGGCTAATTTACAACACCATAAAAACTGCCAGCAAAACACGAGGAAAGGAATGCGGAAGTACAGCCACTACTGGACAGTGAAGCAACAGCTCCCCCTGTGGCCGGAATCGTGAAGCTGGAAAAATGTTAAAAATGCCTCTGAGTCTGTCTAGTGTATGTTGTTTGTCTATTGGCATTGAATGTTTGCCATATATGTGTTCATTGTAATCCACCCTGAGTCCCCTAAATAAATAAATAAATAACGGGCAGAAAGGAAACCCCTTGCACACTACATTCAACCACACCTTAAGCAGGGGGAATGGACTGGATGAAACCCTGACATGACCAGATGCAGGAGCAGAAACAATGATTCTGAAGCATTACAAGGTATGAAATTCTGGAACAGATTAGATCAACATTATTGGGGTTATTGGACCCTCTGCCGCAAAAGGTATCTGTTAGCCATATTAATTTTTCAGGAATTCCCAATTCACACCCACTCTGTACCAAATCTACTTGAGGGTTGTAGGAAGAAAACTGACATCTTTGGAAGTCTGTTCTATTGGTAAACAGCTTTTGCCGTCAGTAATTTCTTCTTAAGGCACATATACACTGTATAATGAAAGCAGTTGGGCACCACTAACTACCAGGGCTCAATGCTATGGAATCATGGAACTTGAAGGTCTTTAGCCTTGTCTGCCAAAAGAGTGCTGGTGCCTCATCAAACTACATCAGCCATGATTCCATAGCATAGCATTGACAGAGTGGTGTTAAACAGCATTCATTTGCCATTGTAGATTCCTGTCTTCAGGAATCTTTTTGGGTCCTTCCTCTGGTGCAGCAGAAAGCATGCTTGCTCTGTCCTTCAGATCATGTTCAAAGTTCTCTTGAACTTGATATACTTCAGGCTCCTGAATCTCATAAACTGATTCCAAGTACACCTAATACAATAACATCAATTCAACACTAGTCCTATTATTTCTCCAAAATGTTAAACAAGAGCAAGAGAGGACACTTGTTACATGCCCTAAGACTGCAAGATGCATTCCAGTCACAACTGCTGTAAATGGGAAATCTAGTGGACTTGAGAGAGAACTTTGAATTTCCTCCTTATCCAATTATCCATTCTGTTCCCAACATTTTTCAAGGCAGCAAAGCCAGAATCTACTTTTAAATATTCTTTAGTATCGTTAGGCTGGCAAAATGCCATTGATTTTATTAATGCAAAAGCTTTGAAAACCAAAATAGGCTCCCAAAGTGTTTCTATCATTTACTTGCTCAAATGTTTTCCTGATTGTCAGTGCTGTTGGTTGTTAGAAGACTTGTTTTCAACAAATAATTTCATTGGGTTTTTTTGTTCTTAATTTATTGTTTCTAGAAACTGGTTTTATGGCATCTTAGTTTTATAGTAAACCTGCTTTGTGGTTTTCTAAAAGGAGAAGTTGTCATTAAAAGCTCTTAAATGAAAGAAGGGGAAAAAAATAAAACATGGCTGAAAAGTATTGCGCAAATGTGGTTAAATAAATAAAATGAAGGCAGAAGATCCAGAAGTTTGATTCTTTGGCCAAAGGGACACAGCTGTTCTGAGGAAGAGCAAGAAATGGCCTGATATAGTAAAAGGCAGCTCTTGGTTATTTTTATTACTTGAATTGTATGGTTCCTTACAGTTGTTCCTACACATTTGCGGTTTTGAGTTTTGCAGATTTCACAGATGTGATTTAAAATATTTCTCTAGGAATCTCTTGGTCCTCCAGTGGGATTATATGGTCAACCTCTTTCTGGAAGACCTGCAGATTTTGGGAGAGAGCACTTCTCTGGGAACCTCAAAGTCTTCCAATATCATTCCATGGCCAGCTTCCAGTGGGAGTTGACCATAGGCTCATACTTTTGGACCTAGGTCCTCATTGGGTTTTTTTTAAAAAAAATTTTATTAATCTATCAATCAAAATGTATAAGTATACATTCTTTCTTCTTTTTACAATATCTTAGACATATTGTATACAATCTGACAGTAAAAAAAATCAAAATCAAAAACATCTTTAAGCATATTTCTTATCAGTTTTTAACTTTTCCATTACAACTTTACTACATATCTCTACTACACACCTTTTATCTACTTATATATGTTTATTATTATTATTATTATTATTATTATTATTATTATTATTATTATACCTTTTCCCCCTCTTCCCCTTACCCTTATTTTGAGCCCCATCACCAGGACCAACCAACTCATAATGTTTCACAAGTCCAAAATTTCATTGCCTCTGTTGCTGGCTTGTACCCCTTTCCCTCATTAAAGATATACTCAATAAATTTCCCCCATATTTTCCAAAAATCTGTTTGTTTTGATATTCCCTTTTTAATGTTAATATTGCCAGTCAGTTTGTCATTAATAGCTATATTCCAAATTTCCCTGTACCATTCTTCTAATTGAATTTCCTTCTCTTTCCATTTTTTTTTGCTGTTAGCAATTTTGCTGCAGTTATCAAATTAGAAACCAGTTCTTTCTCCTCTTGTGAGAGGATATTGTCATGCATAAGTAATAATGCTAATTTAGGTGTATTCTCTACCTCTATTTTTATTATTGCTCTTATTTCTTTAAATATCATTTCCCAAAAATTTTCTATAATTTGACAAGACCACCACATAAGAAGATATGAAGCCTCTCCAACACTGATTTGTGTATTTTTTTATCCATCTAGGTCCTCATTGTTAATTTAAAAAAATAATTTATTTATTCATGGTTTTTCACTCTCACATGAGTCCTGTGCCCTTAATTCCAGTACATGTGGAAGACTAACTATATAGGAAATAGATGTCCCAAGTAAAGTAATAAAAATAATCACATAGTCCAGATTCGCAATCATATGAACCAAAGAAAGTTGTACCACAAAGTAAATATCTAGAAGAGATGATATACTGAGAGAGCACAAACAGCTGGAGTGCCAATGGCGTGGTAAATCCACTCTAGGTTTTGGCTTTGACTTTAAGGGAGTTAAGCAAAGTGCTGAATATATTTGGGATTGAGTACCTTGGATAGTTTCTTTCACAACTGTTTCTCTAGGCAGCAAGGACTGAACTTTTTACACATTTAATTTCTGACAATGTTGTTATTGTTAATTCATTTTATGCAATTCCATCTTTAATTGTAGTCAATTTGTTAATAGCCAGTGGTTTTGTAGTCAATATTTTCAATACATTGCAATGTTTTTGGTGCTAAATTCGTAAATACAGTAATTACTACATAACGTTACTGTGTATTGAACTGCTTTTTCTGTCGATTTGTTGTAAAACATGATGTTTTGGTGCTTAATTTGTAAAATCACAGCATAATTTGACGTTTAATAGGCTTTTCCTTATTCCCTCCTTATTATCCAACATTTTAGCTTATCCAGCATTCTGCCGGCCCGTTTATGTTGGATAAGTGAAACTCTATTGTACGAGGAATTATCTCCAGTGGGCAAATTCAGCAACATATGTGACTTCTCTGATAGTGTGCACTATTTTTTCCCTTTCTCTATCCAATCCCTCCCAAATTCTTAGTTAAGTGTGATTTTTGTGTTCCTGGCCATCGCAATATTTAACAAAGCTTTAAGGCTCATGACATCCAGTAAAGCTGAATTAGCAACAGACGGTTTTATTTTGAACATTTAAACTACGAACTCTAAAATTCCATTTCCATGCTCTTAGAGAATGAATGGCTGTATTTAAGGAGTTCACGTGTGGTCATCTTCTGTGACTCATGTCTTGTTTATTCCCTTGGAGTTTTACAATTCTGCAAACTAATGTCTGTACTTAAAAGGTATTTTTGCAGATGCTGTTCTTTTAAAAGGTTGTATTAGTGGGGAAAATCACTTGGCATTAAGGTTCAAATTGTATGATGAATATTTGAATAGTTAAACATTTAGTGAGGGAGAACAGACGGGGGTTAATGTAGTAAATAAATCTCTTTGTGGCTTTTAATGTGCAAAAATGGACAGTGGTGGTTTCAAAAACTTTCCACAAGTGCTTAGATCTGTACTCTTGTACCCTCGTTATCTGTAGGCAATAATGTTTTATTGTAACTTTTTAAGAAACTAGACAAGTACGATAAAAACTTTTTTCTCTCTCTTTTGGCTGTAATAAAGTCTCATCTATGTGTTAATAGGCCAGACATTTTCAGAAAATGTCATTGATCAAAAAAAGTCCAACAACCTGATTGAGTCAGGTTTTATTTTTAATTTCATAGATTTTAATGTGAGTGTTAAACACAAGCAAATCTCTGTTCTAATACATGAAATGCAGCAGCCTTTAATTGTATAGAGAGTTACAATCTGCATCCTGAAAACTCTCATATCGATTAATAGTATGCAATTCTTGAATCTGTTTTAAGTTTGATAATAATAATAATAATAATAATAATAATAATAATAATAATAATGATACTTTATTTGTATCCCACCCTATCTTCCTGAGGGACTCCAACAAAAGTAACAAAATGGCAAACATTCATTGCTGAAAACAGACAATGATAAATCTAACCAAAATCGTGGATAAAACAATCTCAATATAAACTTAGAAAACTAAATAAGAAGTAATACACAAAGCATAATAACGTCCAGAAATAAGATATAAATAAATATTAAGAATTAAAACATTTAAAACCAATTACAATCATTGTGGAGACTCATCAATTAAATAGTATATTTCTGTAAGCATCAATGATAAACATGAACCAGCGAGAAAATTAAGAGAAATCTCCACGAAGTAAATAAATAAATAAAATATACTAGTCATATCATCATCATCATCATACGTGATCACTTGTGACCAAGTATGATTGCCTTCCAAGGGCATAGTCTTGGTGGTGGGTCCATGAGTGACTGTGAAGATCTATTTTGGCAATACAAAATCACAGAAAAAGGTAATAATCCAATGACATAAATACCATGACAATTGGTGGCCTCTTATCTATTGCAGCCTTTGTCTGCCTTCACAGCCATTCTAAGATGTACAATGTTGTCATCTGTCTGTTTCGCCGTTGAGGTCTTCTTCGGATCACTCGTTGTCTGGTTCCTCCCTGTGGCCTTGCTGCAATGGGTGGGCCCATTGGGAGTGCATGACTTCCAATGGCTTCAGTCATAGGTTCACAGGCACACAGAAGTCCTTTCATAATGGCGAGGTGACAATCCGGTGAGGGGGAAAAAGACAATACAGTAGTGCAGAAGATGTGTCTGCATTAAGGGCCATATCTAGGTTTTGAAAAGAAGAAATTGACAACAATATATCTTTTGAGCAACCCATAGTACAACATAAATCCTCAGCAGTGCACTTAGACAGTTTTAGGTTTTCAATTTAGCTATCTTATGGAACCCTGGTGGCAAAGTGTGTTAAAGCACTGAGCTGCTGAACTTGCAGATCGAAAGGTCCCAGGTTCAAACCCCAGGAGCGGCGTGAGCGGCCGCTGTTAGCTCCAGCTTCTGCCACCCTAGCAGTTCAAAAACATGCAAATGTGAGTAGATCAATAGGTACCACTCCGGCGGGAAGGTAACGGCGTTCCATGCAGTCATGCCGGCCACATGACCTTGGAGGTGTCTATGGACAACGCCGGCTCTTCGGCTTAGAAATGGAGATGAGAACCAACCCCCAGAGTTGGATATGACTGGACTTAACGTCAGGGGAAACCTTTACTTTTACTTATGGGAGTGGGGCAGTTTTTAGATTACGAAAGTCTAATATTTTATTACTTCAAAATGTATAAATCCATTCTATGCATCTCTCTCTCTCTATCTCTCTCTCTCTCTCATGTGCTCACACATACTACTTAATCAGTAGTATGATATGTATGTTTTCACTTGATTCACAATGCAATAAGCCAGCTTGGTTGTATTTTCCAAACAAATTGAAAAACAGCAATGCTACTAAATGTTTTTTAGAACATAAAACATAGGCCCAGTTCTATCATACGTATTTTACAGGCAAGGTTGTGTCTCTTGTGTTCACTCTGCTGGCATAAAGTATCTGCAAGCATACCTTCCAAATATCCTGATTTGGCAGGGACAATTCCAATACGTCCTGCTATTTTTTCCACTACTGTTTCTTTCTCTTCCTCTTTTCCTCTTACCCTTCAGCTTCCTTCAACTGTATAAAATGAGTCTAAAGCACAAAAGTAATTTATACTCGAATAACTCAGCAAGAAAGAAAGAAAAAAGGAGGAGGCAGCAGAAACCTCTCTTTCAAGTAGGCTATAGCAAAAGCAAACAGCTGCAGCATCTTCTAATTTGTCTGTTCTTCCTCCTTAAAAGCTTTTGCCTTCTTGACCACTCAGATGTTACCACAGGTTTTCTGGTTTTCATCTGTGAAATGGTGCAGGGTATGGGAGGTAAATAATTTTCATTAATTCTTCCCTCCCATTCCAGATGTGCCACTCTAGTGGCAATGACTGACTCAGGGTTGCTAGTGAGACTGATGGCTGGATATTGTTATGAACCTAGATCCCTTGGGTTCTTGTTTTCCTCTCAGAAATATCTGAGTTAATCTTATACCTCATAGTCCCATGTCTTTCCTGAGTGAATGATACATTGCTCCCCTCCATTGTATTCATTAAAGAACTCACTGATCAATACTTCTAGCTAGCAAGTCATATGGGTGGGAAGTTGACTCAGAAGCTCTACATTTGTATTACATTCCCAAGAGTTTTGAGATAGTCCCTAGAGAATCTTCTTAAAGCCTGAACAGATGTTTAAGATTAAGATTAAATGGAGGATTAAATAGCAAGATAGTGATCTCCAGGTTGGGGTGGAATTGAAATGAGTGACAACGGTGTCATATGACACTATTAGTCATATGACTAGACTTTTATGTAATACCATTCAGCGTTGTGCTTAATTCAAAAAGAGAAAGTTCATGGGAAGGGGAAGAAGAGATGAACGAATAGCAATATGATTGAGTGGAGCACCTCCCGATTTTGCAGCTGCTACCCAAAGCTTACTGTGTATTCATTTCATATTTAACATGAAAGGCCTGACTTCTACTCCTGACTATTCAGTTCCTGTAAATGGAGTTGCAGTATTTTTGTACATGATGTAATTGAGAATGGCTTTTGATCCCTAGCTGTTCTCATTATGCTTCTCCCTTAAGAAAGGAAGATTGGAAATAATCTTACTTTAAACCAAGCGGCTTTAATCACCCACGACACAGAGCACCAAAAAAACAGCACAGAGAAAGACGAAAAGCAGATATGAGAATCCTCTAATCTTTGGTTTAGTTGTAATGAAATTGTCCAGGATAAGGAGGAAACAGATGGATCCTGATTAATTTCTCACTGGGAAAAGAATATAAAAAAACACTAGGCATAGATCTAAGCATCCAGCATCAACAAGTGTGGCAAATGAATGCCCCTCAAAGACCAGGAGCAGAGATGTTACTGCTGCAGTGGCACAAAGGATTTTATTGGTGTATTGAAGACCTTAAGTGTGTGACTGTATGCATCCTTTGCATCGAGTCATTAATTAAACATCCAGATGCAGACAAGTCTAGCCCCTTTCCGGTGCCTTTCCCCACTTCAATAAACTGTAATAAACACTAAATGCAATCTCCCTTCCAATGTCTTGCCATGCTTCATTATTTAATGTTTCTCCAAGACTTGCAAGGAGGAAAATTGCTCTCTCATCAAGAAAAGACAACACTATTCTTTTGATCAGTAGGTTTCTAAAAGTTGGACTAGATATTAATGGAAAAGTTTGAGCAAGCTGAATTCGACACTAAGGTTATTACATTCTCCATCCCCCATCCTGAACCCTTTCAGAGTGGAAATGGGAAAAGACTGGCAACAGGGTTATGAGATTGTAAACTGGATTTAGGATCTCATAACTGCTAGGGAATTCATGTTTATGGTCATTAATCATCAAATAAAGCACCTAAACATACCTTTTCACCTGGCAATGAAGGTGCATAAATACATACAACTTTTGGCTGTATACCAATAGCTTTGACCTCACCAAACCTTCACAGCATGTGACCAACAATTCAGAGGATAGATGAAAAGCATCCCTAGTCTCCACCCAGAAAGGTGCTGGTTGGACTAGGTGTTAATAGAACAGATTGAGCCAGGTAGACTCAACGCTAAGGTTATTTACTTCTCCATCTCCCATCCTAGACCTTTTGAGAATGGGAATGTAAGAAGATGTGGGTCACTCACCAAAGCTTGTCAGAGAACCCTTTGTTCAAACAAATCTCAACCCTACACATCCCATTCCAGATTAAGAAAACAATGCAGTATGACCTTCATGTTAGGGTTTCTTGGAAGAACAAGAAAAATATATACAGTCAGCCCTCCACATTAACTGAGATTGGGATGCAGGACCCTCACAAAAATGGGAAAATATGAATAAAAGAATAAAATATGAAGCTTAATCCCGAAAAGACAGAGGTCCTCCAGGTCAGTCGTATGTCTGATCGGGGTATTGGGTGGCAACCTGTGCTTGACGGGGTTGCACTCCCCCTGAAGGCGCAGGTCCGCAGTTTGGGGGTCCTCCTGGACTCAGTGCTGACGCTTGATGCTCAGGTGTCAGTGGTGGCCGGGAGGGCCTTTGCACAATTAAAACTTGTGCAACAACTGCGACCTTACCTTGTGAAGTCTGATCTGGCCACAGTGGTCCATGCCTTAGTTACCTCTAGACTGGACTATTGCAATGCGCTCTACGTGGGGCTTCCCTTGAAGTCGGCCCGGAAACTCCAACTAGTCCACTGTTTGGCAGCCTTGCTTCTGACTGGAGCTAATTATAGGGAGCTGTCAATCCTCCTGCTTAAGGAGCTCCATTGGCTGCCGTTCACCTTCCGGACCCAATTCAAGGTGCAGGTGATCACCTACAAAGCCCTGAACGGTTTGGGACCCTCCTACCTTTGTGATCACCTTTCCCCCTACGAACCTGCACGATCTCTTCATTCATTGGGGGAGGCCCTCCTCTCACTCCCACCTCCATCACAAGCACGGTTGGCGAGGACGAGAGAGAGGGCCTTCTCCGTGGTGGCCCCCCGGCTCTGGAACTCGCTCCCCAGGGAAATCAGGCAAGCCCCTACCCTGGTAGCATTCAGAAAGAGCTTGAAAACCTGTCTCTTCACTCAGGCCTTTGGATAAAGATTGCTCATCCCCATAACAATCCTGTATCTGTGACCATTCTTGTACCGGTTTGCACTTTTTACCTTTGTCAACTTGATATAGACACAGGGTCTATTTCCATCCCAATTTGCACTTCCAAGAATTTGCAGCACTTTATCAATCACCTTGTGTTTACAATATTTATATGGTGCACCTTACCCAGTCTACTTTTACAACCTCTCCATTTTAATCCATGTTTTTGTTGGTTCTTGTCATTTGTTTTTATTGGCTAATGTTTAAATTTTTATAATTGTGCATGTCTTTTGTCTATTGTTGTGTTTTATATTGCTATTGTTTTTATTCGGGCTTGGCCCCATGCAAGCCGCCCTGAGTCCCCTTTGGGGAGATAAAGGCGGGGTATAAAAATAAAGTTATTATTATTATTATTATTATTATTATTATTATTATTATTATTATTATTAAAGAACTGCTTTCTTTTGAACTGAGAAAACACCTCTCTGGAAATGTCTAGATCCTCCAGCAAAACTTCTGCCAGATGTTGACCACAGAATTGCACTGGGGACCGAGAGTTTTCTGGAGAGAGCATTTTTACCAAATAATCAAATCCACAAAAGTCCAACCTGCAAATGTGGAGATTTCACTGTATATTGTGGTCAGTGCATAGGTAGTAGTGGTGTGCATTTGTATGGAATCAGTATCCGTTTCTATTTGTACCATTCATATGACCCCGTTTCCGTTTCTGTCCACCACTTATGGAAATGGGCACCTATATGAATGAGTTTTTCCATCCAAGGTCCAAAAAAACCCCAAAGATTTTCCAGTCCTTGTGTGGCAAAGCGCTAGGGCCTGCTAACCAGGGCCTAAATTCGAGTGGGTCCAGCACTTGGCTATAGACACTGCCTGCTGGGCTGACGAGCATTGATGTCTCATAGGCCTGGCTCTCAGGGCCTACAGTCGAGCACCGAGCACTCAATGCTCATAGCTCTGGCAGGCAGGGCCTACAGTCAAGTGCCGGGCCCGCTCGAATGTAGGCCCTGGGCCTACAAGCGTCGAGTGGCCAGCTCTTAGCTCTTGACCTGTCAGCCAGGGCCTACAGACAAGCGCCAAAAATCAGCTGACCAAACAGCTACTGTTTCCCCCCTTTTTTTCCGTTTCACTGCTTCTTTCGTTCCAGAGGGTGTTGTACTGTTCCGTGCCATCCAAATGGACGGAATGGTACAAAATCATGAGATAAACAGATGAAACAGGATTTGAGCTCAACTCTAATAGGTTGTCTGAAAGGAAAAGAATTTTGAATAATGGGATGAAGCTGAACTTTCCAGCAATCAAGTTTCTAGTTCATATGAGGAATTTTATGTTTCCTCCAGTGTGCTGGGCTACCCCCATTAGCTATAGCCAATTTTAGGCACGTCCCATGATCCGATCAATGACAGTTTTACATCAAATGACCAGAATGATATCACACACACACACACTTTTGTTTTTTCTTTCAGAACACCTCAGATTCTCTCCTGAATCCCTCACTTCAAAGAAAAAGCATTAAGGTTATTAAGTGTAGTAATGATTGATTTATTACATAACATTCCGAAGTGTTGTCTTTGAAGCCCGAATTAAAAGGTCTCGTATTCCCAATTTTTTCTAAGGGCTGAATGCTAAAAATGCTGAGCAGATAATATCAAAGGCAATATTGTAACCAAGGGCATTGGAAGGAGTTTTTGGCGCATCTGTTCTCCTCTGCATTTACTTAGCAGTATTTTAATGAAATGTTTAATATTCTGCCTAGGATCCTGACTGTGACTCCTTTTTCCCCTTCTGGATAAAAAGAGTGGGGGGAGATACAGAATGAAAGATCCAGTTTGAAAACCTTGTTACATACGTGAGCTTGTGGAGTTTTTGTGCAATGCAATGCAGAATAGCCAGCTCTGTTCCACACTGGCCCACTTTGTTCAATCCTGGGGTTCTACGGAGAAGCAGCCGGCTGCCTGGAATTCCAATGACAACATAATATACTGCTCTCTGACTTAACAATGTACACACTCAGCACCCAGTTGCATTCCCCTGACTATCCTCAGTTGACGCTTATTATCCACAGGATAATTAATTACAATAAACCAAGGATTTTGTACCCTGCCAATAGTGCCTTCTACTTAAAGATCTCGATTTGCTTTGCAGACATGAAGAAGTTGTTTCCAAAGGTTAGCAGCTTCTACATCAGTGAGGCAGGTTATTCCACTCTGGGTTTTGGTCCAGATTTTAAAGACACTATCCAATGTGTTGCTGTCATACATTCTTTATCTTGAATAGATTCTTTAAAGTTCAGACTCAAACACAGAATGGATTCACCACACAACACTCACATGGAAGCTCTGTTTTACTCCATAGAATCTCAAAAGATAAGGAAAGAACAAGGTGCACAATTTGAAGTCAGGGTGGGTACCATAAGAAGAGACATGCTGCATCATCACAGGATTGCCTAGACCAGTATCTTGTTTTCCAAAATATCTGGCCAGATGTTTCTCAGATGTCCAAATGCAGAACTTGAAAAGAAATTGGTCAAATCTGTTTTTCTTCCAAACAGCTGTTCACCCAGAGAGACACATCTTGAAAAAGCATTGCAAATGTTTTCTTTCCAAAGTCGCATTCACTCTAAATGGAGCTTGCCCGTGACATTTTTCTGTCTGAGGTGAAGAGAAAAATCACCTGTTTCTTTTATTCAAGCTGGATATGACAGAACCGTACTTCAGTGCTCATGACGGGCTACTGTCCTCCACCTTACGAGAAGATATTTTTAGGAAGCTCATGACAAGCTGGATGGAATACACAGTTTGGAAATGTACCTGATGTAGTTTGCAATTAACCAACTTTACCCTTGTGTTCACAGCTACTCTGGCCAACTCATCATCTGATGGCCAAACTTCAGGTGACAAACTTCTGTGGACTTAGCTAGACAAATCCCAGATGGCAAACATAAAGTATGCCCACTGGGACAAGACATGAGGTTTGGCAGCTTAGAAGAACTTGCTAAAGCCTGGGATCCATTTAGAAAACCTTCAAAATACCACCAAGGTCAAATTTGCAACATGGTGAGTAAGAAGGTCAGGGATTTGTTGGGAAGAGTTGTTGTAGAAAGGTGTCATTTTTATGAAGAAATAGAATTAAATATTTTTTCAAGTGGATCTGGTTCAACATGAAAAGAAGTAGTGGGAAAGGAAAAATGAAGTGTCTTTTAGTACCTTTAAGATACATAGATTTGTTTAACATAAGCTACAAAATTCACAATTCAGTGCCGTTGATATTAATTGAAATAGATTAAAATTCACAGTTGCTGATGCTCAAATAAATACGTAAGTTTTGTCACAAGTCTGTTTCATTTCTCTTCTTGCATCTTCTTTCTAGAACAGTGGTTCCTAACCTTTCGTCTTCCAGTTGTTTTGGACTTCAACTCCCAGAAATCCCAGCCAGCTTGCCAGCTCTTAGGAATTGTGGGAGTTTAAGTCCAAAACATCTGGAGAACCAGAGGTTGGGAACCACTATTCTAGAATCATAAAGCAAGAGTCGCTCTATTGCCACGCATCAACCTGCCTGGCAGTGCCTGGACAGAGCACCTATCTACATGGGCCACTCTTGTACCATGAATCAAGCAGGAAGTCAGTCTTGAATCTTCAGATAGCATTCAGGGACTTCTGGCCCTTAATGCAGGCCAATGCCACTATCCCTTTTTCTTTGTGCTCCACAAAGACATTCATACAACCTGAAGAAAAGAGGATGGTGAAGGACCTAGAAAATGTCCAGAGAGGGCATATTTTGTCAGACATAGATAACTGAAACTGCAGATTCTAGCCTATGGACACTCTATGCCAGCCGAAGTCCTTTTCATTCCAGTGGGTAATTATAATAGAATGTTTTAAAGAATGGGCTGAAGGCATTGTATTGTTTTAGATGGCATTTTTTAAAAAGCTTTACATATTTTAGTTTTCAAACTGTAGATTTAATGGTGTCAAAAGTTTAATCCTATTTTAATGTTCATTATTATTGTTACATTTTTGTACATTTTTGTACATTGTAAACTGACTTGAATCCCAATTCTGGGAGAAAGGCAGAATACAAATATGATGATGATTCAATTTTAAAACAGAGAGAAATAATGGCTGTTGGAGTGAGCAGCAACTGCTGGCATTAGCTGTGGTCTATTAGTGCTGAACAGTTGTCTGACTCCAGGCCTGCTTACCACTGCCCTTTTCATCTGTAGGTAGTATCTCCAATGTCAATGGGATGCTGAATCCACTCTCAGGTTTAGTTAGAATTTTAAAGCTGCTAAGCCAGTTTGGAAGGATTGAGGGCACAGCTTTCCACCCTCAATAATAATTTACAAGGGATATGGACCCAGGTCTGCTGCCCCAAAGTCCAATCTAAACTGCATTGCTCTTTTAACCATACTACAAACATCCTTTTATGAGTCCATTGCTGTTCATGCTGGAAAGTTATGTCATACTAAACCAATTTATAAGCACATAGAGTTGGATTGTCCTATTGCGCAATCTTCATATTTCCAAGAAGAGAATGAAGACATAACTATGCTATGGGGCTTTCTGACCATGTGAAGCCACCAGCTTTGCCAAAATGTCCCAGTATGGAATGTGTCCCAATGGTCAGTGCATCCCATAGAGCCACAGAACATCTTTTACATCATCACAAGTCACTAATCTGGGACCTCAACACACACAGTCTTCTTTCCATTTCTCTGCATTGTCGAAACAGGATCCCACTGAGGCCATCACATGATGCAAGGCCACTTATGGTGGTTGCCCACGGGACTCCATTGTGGTGGTACAGGAAACAAAGGGAAGATTGCATTTTCAGGAGTCAGGTGCTACCCAACTTCCAACAACAGAAGCCAAGGAGAAGATGGAGAGAAGCCAGAGAGAACCAGGAAAAGAATGTGGGATGTCTGCCATCCCTGAAGATGGAAAGGTATGGAACCTTGACAGTTAGGAACAAAAGAATGGTTTTCTTCACTTTCCCCCACTTTCCCCACTTACATATGATGAGGTCCCCAGTTGCAAAATGTGACAGTGATATGGCCCCATCATTGCAAACCTACATGTTATAACCTCTGGTACAGGACCCCAGCCCATATTTTATAAATGTTTTCAAAGGATTCCAGTGATGTATCATTCCCAACAGGAGATCTGTAAAAGCAGTGCCGAGGTGAGACAGGTTAAAAGGAAGAGGCCATTGTTAATAAGCCCCACTTGTTGCTTTCCAAAATGCTTTTGACATAACTATGCAAATTCCTGGTGATAGCATTAAACTACAAGGTGGGGAAGAAATGGGGAGGACACTTTAAAGAGTCAAGTAGGATCCCAGCCTCTTTAATAATAAATAATGATGCATCAAAGGAGGAAGATGTAAGAGGGCCGAAAGGGCAGAGCAGATATTTTAAAGTAACTTAACACCATGGTAAATAAATTATAAGAAAAGTTTAGTACAACCCTGCATGCAAAGGAGGCTAGTGAGAAGGAAATTTTGGACGTGCAAAAATGTGTTCTTTCCCATATGTGCAAAGATATTCTTTGCAAGCAAGGGTACACAACTATGTGAGAGGTATTTTTCCCCATAAACACCTTCTTGTGAGGCATATCTTCTTCCACAACAAATTTTCCTCAATTTTCTTTGATTGTTTAGGAATAATATGGGCTTTTGTGGCACCTGTGAGGGAATTTTTGCATATTTTTGCATCTTTAAGGGCTTTCTGCATATGCTGGGGACAAAACTACACTGGAAAGCTTATAGTTTTTAAAAAAGGAGATTATGGGTCTCTGGTGGGAGGTCAGGAGCCATAAAAGTTTAAAGAGGTGCTCTGAGAAATTGATACATAAAATAATATGGAAGAAAAAAATCTTAAGTTAAATTCTGAAATTAAGACCCTTTAAGAAGCCTTGGTGAGCCTGCTAAGAAATGTAATATTTCCGCCTACAGGAAGTAGGATATTTTGGTTTTGCAAAACAGATGAAAACTGAGACATATGGGGCGAAGAAATATCAGATCGTGGTCTAGATCACTGTTTCTTCAACTGTGGGTTCTGACCCCAAATGGGGTCCCTTTCACTGCATGTTGGGGTCTTGAATAACTTGGCAAGAGTAAAAGATTTCTGAACACCATTCAGACATTTACAAAAATCTGTTAGCAACAACGTGCTGTGTTTTCAGTGGACTCAGAAGAAAATGTTTCAGCTGTACTTCATTAAAAGGAAAATCCATTTGTTTAGCAAGCCTTGCAAATGCTAATTTATTATCAGTAAACAGTTGACTTTTTATCTTTTTTATATACCCGGGGTCACATTAAAAATTTAGAAGGAAAGGGGTCACGAAAAAATCTTGTGCAGAAAGTGGTAATGGGTGGAAAAAAGTTTAAGAAGCTCTGGTCCAGATGGCTAAAGTTATTAATGAGGAAGAATACACAAGCTAGAAGAAGCTGCAGCAATTTGCATTTGCCTGAACATACTAAAAAATACCAACATATACTTACCTGCAAAGTCAATGGGGCTTATTTCTGAATAGACTGTATATTGTTTCACTCTAAAACAATATGCAAGAGCTGCGGTAGCATAGCAGTTAAAACCGTTAGCTGCAGGAAAGCTGCTGACTGGAGGGTTAGCAGTTTGAAGCTGCGAGTCGGAGTGAGCTCCTGACTGTCAGCTCTACCTTCTGCCAACCTAGCAGTTTGAAAGCATGCAATGTGAGTAGAACAATAGGTACCACCTTGACAGGAAGGTAAAAGGGTGCTCCATACAGACATGCAATCATGCCGGCAAAAAGATTGGAGAAGTCTGCAGGCTCCTCGGCATGGAAGATGGAACAAGAGCTGGAAGTTGAGCAGTGCCTCCAGACACCGGAGATGAAAAGGGGAAGGCCTTTACCTTGTGAATTGTATGTCATTGTTCGTTGTGTAAAAAGGCATTGAATATTTGCCTATATGTGTACTGTAATCTGCTGTGAATCCTCGCGGGGAGAAAGCAGAATATAAAAATTGTATTATTATTATTATTATTATTATTATTATTATTATTATTATTATTATTATTGACAAAAGGCTCTAAAGAATGGGTTATTTAAAGAGGTGATTGAATTATGCTTCTGCAGGCCAAGATGATGTTTTATGCCCAGGGCTGAGATGCAATAAAGGCTTCTGGCTAGAGATAATTAATGTAGATCTAACAATGGTGGAGTTGATAAACAGCCACACATTTGATTATATATCCTGGACACAAGAAGGAAAACAATCTGGCTGGTTCTGACAATCATCGTTAAAGAAAATTCTGATTTAATAGCACTGGGAGTTATTACAGACACAGAAGAAGAAACAGAGGGATTATATGCAAAGAGTCTACTTTGTTAGGGACTCAAGCCAGTACAAAACAGTGTTTCCTGCACAGGAACAGTCGATTTACACTCCTTCATCTCATCCAAGATCTCAAAGTGTCCATAGCACGCTTTGGTCCACATAGTGGAAACACCCACAAGCTTCTTTTGGTCTTAGAGTAAAAATATAATAACACATTTTAAATGACAAATTGCTGGATTTTCATGACACTTCAAACCAGCTGTCTCAGGTGACCCTGCCTCACATGGCTTCTCATAGTCTATTTCTGAAGCTCATTAAATAATAGGAACAATGCTGAGATTTATCAAAAATTAAAGCGACTTAAGTAACTAAGATGACCATTTAATGCAATTTCAAACTAGCATTGAAGAAAGTGATTTCTTCAATTATTATATAGAAAATCATGGAACTAGTTTGAGGCTTGGATGGATGATTATATAGGAAATCATTGAGCTAGTTTGAGGCTTGGATGGTGATTACAGAAACCATAGAGCAGTCACGTCCATTAAAGGCTTTCTTTTTGTGCACTTTTGTGGAGTTTGTTGTTTGGCTGCCACAGTTTAAAGCTACTTTCAAGCTTTATTGAATGATAAGTGTAGATGGAGCCTTTGTGAATACTAGGACAACCGAATAGAACCACTCAGAAGAGGATACTAGGTCAGTTAATAATTGTTGCAATATTTTACAGCAAGCATGTTTATTTTTCCATCCCTCAAAAGTAGGTAAGTGATGCTTGAAAGGCTTTTTTGTTAGTTTTTTTTAAAATAATAAAAAAACAGCAATGCTACAATGTATTGGTCAGTAGCATAAAGCCTACTTATGTAAGCCATGAAGGTATCTCTTGTTAGGTTGCAGTCATAATGTAACTCAGCTTGTCTTAGTTATTACAATAAAGGAGGGAGGGAGGGAGGGAGGGAGGGAGGGAAGGAAGGAAGGAAGGAAGGAAGGAAGGAAGGAAGGAAGGAAGGAAGGAAGGAAGGAAGGAAGGAAGGAAGGAAAACAAGTTTCCAGGGGGACTGTATGGCCGTGTTCTAGATAACATTTTCTCCTGATGTTTTGCCTGCATCTGTAGCTGGCATCCTCTGAAGATGCCAACCACAGGCCCACAGATGCAGGCAAAACATCAGGAGAAAATGTTGCTAGAACATGGAAAACACAACACCCCAGTGATTCCAGTCATAAAAGCCTTAAAGAACACATTAAACAAGTTATTTTGAAACTTTGTCTAGCTTCATCCTTTCATGGCTAAAGATATCAAGGGCACAGTTATCCTTGCTCTGATGGTCATCCCCTTTGCACGCTTACAAGAAGTTGTACAAGCCATTATGGATGGTGTGGAAATTTCATTTGACAAAACATTCGTGGAATCGGTTCAAACAATTGACTTGAAGTAGATGTATGAAACATACTTCAGCAGATTTCAAAACGACTACAATGATTGCTCCCAGTCTGAGTCATAGTTCTAAGTTATTGTCCTGAGTTTGTGGGTTTGACCGAGAGAGGACCCAGAGAGGTAGAAAGACTTGCTGAAATTGCCTTCACACTTAGTGGTAAGCAAACACAATACGACAAATGCCAAAACAACCTGGAAGTCAGATTTCTTAAGAACTGCTTTTCCCCACCAATATTAAGAAACCCTCTTTTTTTTTTTTTTAGAAGTCTCATCTTTCTTTGTTGGTGAGGGGTGTGATGGACAGATCAATGACTTTTTTCAAGTGTCATTACTCTGAAACGACCGATGTGGATAATGGCATTATATGATTCAGTCAATAGATTGTGCTGGAGCTAAATTGTATATGGGTGAAACCCTGAGTTCATATTCCTGTTCTTTGCTTGAGAAAGGCAATACATGTTCCTGAGCCCTGGAATTTTTAATGACATCCTTTGCCTAATGAGAATTATCCGGACCTTGGTCTGTTGTCTTTTCTGTGCCAGTTAAGACCCCTATATTTGCCTGGAGGTTTAATTCTGGCTGTTTATAATTTGCTGCATTAATTGCCTGTTCCAATGCTGATCTCTTCTCCTTGGCAGCTTCCTTTGTTTCTATTCTTGTAGGTTGTACTGTTGTTTTATTGTGTTTTAGATCATTGTTAGCCCCTATGAGAGTTTTTGGCCTGAAGAGCAGATTAGACATTGCTGGAATAAATAAACAGGAGGCAGAAATAGATGTATGAATTATTAAGGGTCTATTTGGAGTGTTGGCAGGTAATTATTGTCATTTTTGTGATTATTTTAAAACGCTGGCAGTAAAACAGCTGAAGGTAGAAGAGTGTATGAGAGGCTAAAAGTCTTGTTTAGCCAAAGGCTTTCCAGTTTCCAGGAAAATATATTTAATTTATTAATCTGAAAACTTCTGTATATATTACAGAATCTCCCCTTTCTTGATCTTATTTATTGTCTCAGTTAAGATAATGAGCAATAGCTTTGCATGTGTAACTCCTGTTGATTATTCCGATAGAGAAATCCTAAGGAAGTGGTTATTCTTAATTTAAGTTTTAGTTCAGAATAGACAGTACCACTGAGCAATTAAGGTATAATGACACTGAAAAAGAACTAAGGCCTTATCCCCTTGAATAACGCAAAATACTGTAATTTAGGAGTGAAGGAAAAAAAGAAAAGGTAAAATTACTTATCGTACTTTTATGTTTTTGTATCTGTATTATATTTTAATTTAACACTATGGGAGGTTTTTTTTGTTTATTTATTTGGGAACCATTGAGCTTCACAGCTTACACTTTCCCGTAAAGCAGGTTTTGTACTGGTATCTGTAAATACGTTTACATTTGCATTTAGGTATGGTATATTTTGCATTATTGACATTTTTGCATTTGATTTGAATTTCCAAATTATTTAAAAATGTAGTTGTTTTGGCATTAACTTATAAAATAATATCACAGAACAAAAATGAGTGATACGAATATATGGTTGGAACAAAAATAAATTTCAGCTAAGAGTTCAGTTTATTACACATGGTGTACAAAGAGCTGAATCAAACATTTCTATATTTGTAGGTTTTCCCTGTAATTGCCCCGATTTGGCAGGGATAGTCCCACTCCTGTTAAAATGTCCCTCTCTACTCTCTGTTTCTCTCTTTGTACTCAGCTTACTTCAAGTGTGGCATACTGTGTTGAAAGTGCAAAAGTAGTTTATAATTAACTATTATTCTTATTCTTTGCAAGTAAGTATATATAGGTACTGAAGTGTTTTGGAGTTTGTAAAGTCTGGGTGTTGATTGATAGGGAGCAATGTCAGGTTGAGTATAAACAAAATGTCAAAATTATTTTTGGTGTAATATGCCATCAAAATTAAAGTATTTGAGAAGGATTGGAGGAGGGCAAATGTGGTCCCTATCTTCAAGAAGGGAAAAAAAGAACGACCCAAACAATTACCGTCCGGTCAGCCTCACATCGATACCAGGCAAGATTCTGGAAAAGATCATTAAGGAAGTTGTCTGCAAACACTTAGAAACAAATGCAGTCATTGCTAATAGTCAACACGGATTTACCAAAAACAAGTCATGCCAGACTCTTTTTTCGATAGAGTTACGAGTTGGGTCGATACAGGGAATGCTGTGGATGTAGTGTACCTAGATTTCAGTAAGGCCTTCGACAAAGTCCCCCACGACCTTCTGGCAAACAAACTAGTAAAATATGGGCTAGACAAAACTACGGTTAGGTGGATCTGTAATTGGCTAAGCGAACGAACCCAAAGGGTGCTCACCAATGCGTCGTCTTCATCATGGAAAGAAGTGACAAGTGGGGTGCCGCAGGGTTCCGTCCTGGGCCCGGTTCTGTTCAACATCTTTATTAACAACTTAGACGAAGGGTTAGAAGGCACGATCATCAAGTTTGCAGATGACACCAAACTGGGAGGGACAGCCAATACTCCAGAAGACAGGAGCAGAATTCAAAACAATCTTGACAGACTAGAGAGATGGGCCGAAACTACCCTGTTTCCATGAAAATAAGACATCCCCAGAAAATAAGACCTAGTAGAAGTTTTGCTGAATTGCTAAATATAAGGCCTCCCCCAAAAGTAAGACCTAGTGAAGTTTTTGTTTGGAAGCATGCAGGATCGATAAATGTACATACCATAGATTGTTGTACATGGAAATAAAGGTAGTAACAAGAAGTAATAATAATAATAATAATAATAATAATAATAATAATAATAATAATAGAACTTTATTCTTGTATCCCACCTCCATCTCCCAGAAGGGACTCAGGGCAGCTTATACAGGGACAAGCCCAACAGCAACATAAATTTACATACAAACAGAAATTTAAAACAGTAATTTAAAAACAGTATAGCAATAAAATATAATATGGACATTCTTGAAAGGGTTCACAGTTTGGTTACGCTGGTTTGTGATGACAACTACTGTACAGTAGATAATAATTTTTCATTTTTTAAAAAATTCAACCATAAATTTGAATGTATGTGGAAAAATAATACATCCCCTGAAAATAAAACCTAGCGCATCTTTGGGAGCAAAAATGAATATAAGACACTGTCTTATTTTCGGGGAAACAGGGTAACAAAATGAAGTTTAACAGGGACAAATGCAAGATACTTCATTTCGGCAGAAAAAATAGAATGCAAAGATACAGAATGGGGGACGCCTGGCTAGACAGCAGTACATGTGAAAAAGATCTTGGAGTCCTTGTGGACAACAAGTTAAACATGAGCCAGCAATGTGATGCGGCTGCTAAGAAAGCCAATGGGATTCTGGCCTGCATCAATAGGGGAATAGCGTCTAGATCCAGGGAAATCATGCTCCCCCTCTATTCTGCCTTGGTCAGACCACACCTGGAATACTGTGTCCAATTCTGGGCACCACAGTTGAAGGGAGATGTTGACAAGCTGGAATGTGTCCAGAGGAGGGCAACTAAAATGATCAAAGGTCTGGAGAACATGCCCTATGAGGAGAGGCTTAAAGAACTGGGCATGTTTAGCCTGCAGAAGAGAAGGCTAAGAGGAGACATGATAGCCATGTACAAATACGTGAAGGGAAGTCACAGGGAGGAGGGAGCAAGCTTGTTTTCTGCTGCCCTGCAGACTAGGACACGGAACAATGGCTTCAAACTACAGGAAAGGAGATTCCACCTGAACTTCCTCACTGTCAGGGCTGTTCGGCAGTGGAACTCTCTCCCCCAGACTGTGGTGGAGGCTCCTTCTTTGGAAACTTTTAAACAGAGGCTAGATGGCCATCTGTCAGGGGTGCTTTGAATGCGATTTCCTGCTTCTTGGCAGGGGGTTGGACTGGATGGCCCATGAGGTCTCTTCCAACTCTACTATTCTATGATTCTATGATTACAGTTTTTATTTTTGCTGTATGCACTACAGGAGGATTTTCCCAAAAAAGGCAGCATATCAATCTGCTGAAACCTTCTTTCATTTTGACATGGGGAAATTTCACTCCCACCAGAGCATAGATTTATTTAGCCTCAGTTTGTGTTGGGTGATAGCAAAAGTGATTGGCTATCCCTCTGAATGCCACCTGGATCTCACATCAGGGGACAGTAAATGCACTTCTGGGTTTGGGTCTGCACTTCATGAACACTATCCAATGCACTGGACCTATTTGGGGATAGGGTTTAGCACCTTGGATGGCTTTCTTAAAATCTGTACTAAAATACAGAACAGATTCACATCCCCATCAGCATGGGAACCATGTGAGTTACAGCAGGGCCCATGCATCAGGGGAACATCTGGAGTGACACGATGCCAATCCCTGTAGTGGCATCATTAGATGAGACCCTTCCTTGTGCACTTTCCCATGTCAGAGGCGAGACTGACATTCACAAGAGGCAGGATCTTTTCCATTGTGGCTCTTTTTCCAAAAAGCTTGTCTGGGAACCCTATTGTTACTCATCTATAGTCAAAAGAATTATTTAAAAGTCATATTTTGATCAACACTGCTCCTATTTTATCTGAAGAGGTAGGCTTTGATTTTATGATGTGCTATGTTATGCTTTTAATTCACTGTCAAATGGTCATGGAATTAAGAAATAAAATAAAGCCATGAGATTGCTTATACTTCCTATGTGGGCAATTGCTGTTTCCCTTCGGTAAAAAACAGAGTGCCGGAAGCCAAAGGAACACCACAGTGGAGAGGAATGTAATAATTGACTGAATTATTATAGTGTCAAGGGTCATATTGCTCTATAAACGGGTACATTTCTATACCACGAAGCACACAGCATGTGCAATGATGCTCCTACCAGTCATAACAATTTCACTCATCTAAGGACAATATTGGAAAGGTTAAGCCTTGCTCGTTGTCTACTAATCTCTTTAACCTGCTCTCCAAAAAGACAAACAATTCAAGCTGTGCTCATCAGAGGATGACATGTGTGCCTTTCTACTGGCAAATGACACCTCTGTTTTCTAGCCTGCGGCATTTAGAACCCAATTTATTGTTATTTTTTAAAGTGGCTCTGATTAAAGAGGGTGGAAACTCCAGCGAGGCTGAGCACCCAATGGACCTTGCCAGATTCAGCCAGGCAATAGCAATAAGGCGGGTAAAGGGCTGGCTCAAGATACATTTGCTGTCAGAATTACAGGAGGTGGCACTCTATTCCTGGAAGACAAGTGGCAGGAAAGGACAATGTCATCTCAAATTGGTTTCTGGGACACTCCTATGATTTGTGGAGCTGGGTGCAACTGGGACAGGTGGTACGGTTACCGCAATGAGCAATATCAAGGCCAGCAATGCAGTGTTAAAGGATTACATTTAATGCCCGGAGAGTAGGCAGCACAAGCTGACCTTAGCTCAAACTTACAGCTGTGAAGAGTTGAAGACACTGTTACACCTTGTGTATACATTTGAGTCTTACTCTTGCATTGTGTCCGGTGTCATCCCTGTAATACTAGATTACTAGAGACTCTTGGGTTGCAGCATCAGGATGTAACCAAATGCTGATTGACTATACACTTGAATGACTCGGCAGAGGCCATACACCTGAATGAATGAAGTGATTGGCTTTCCCTCTGAATACATATGGTTCTGAGTGAGCAGCTGGCCCATGGATGCGTGATTCTGTAATTGTAATAATGAGATACATAACCAGAGGATATTACAAACCCCCAAAATTGCTGATGTAAAGTATACTCAACTCAGGACGATTCCCAACCATCTTTTGATGTCTCTTCATGGTCCACCATCTTTTGCACAAACAAATTTACAGGATGTAGTACAGTTTGGATCCAATGTAACACATAAAAGAATTCAGTGATCTGTCCAGAATATGTTTTAGCACTTTTATAAGAGGAAATGCCACCATATAAATGTTATCTATAAAAATAAAAGAGGATGTGTGTCTACTTGCCTAACTGGGTCACACCTTGAAATTCCTGAGATATAGAACCCTGAAATTTTGTGATAGGGAAGCCTAAGGGTGTTCATTTCAGAGACATTTAAATGTTAGCACATATGAATTAATTTCAATGAATTAAAATATCTCTCTCATAGAATCATAGAATTGGAAGAGACCTCGTGGGCCATCCAGTCCAACCCCCTGCCAAGAAGCAGGAAAATCACATTCAAAGTACCCCCGACAGATGGCCATCCAGCCTGTGTTTAAATACCTCCCAAAAAAAGAGCCACCACCACACTCCGGGGGAGAGAGTTCCACTGCCAAACAGCTCTCATAGTTAGAAACTTCTTCCTAATGTTCAGGTGGAATCTCCTTTCCTGCCGTTTGAAGCCACTGTTCTGTGCCCTAGTCTCCAGGGCAGCAGAAAACAAGCTTGCTCCCTCCTCCCTATGACTTCCCCTCACATATTTATAAACGGCCCTTGTCATGACTCCTCTCAGCCTTCTCTTCTGCAGGCTAAACATACCCAGCTCTTTAAGCCGCTCCTCATAGGGCTATATGGGTATGGTGTGTTAGACTGCTAATGGAGCAGTAAAGGTACACAATTACAAGGGACATGCCTGTGTCTTTGAGTGGCCAAGACTGTACTCAGGACACAATATAAGCACTGGTGTGGAAGGAGACGATGCAGAGAATGTATAACAAAAACAGTTATTTTTGTAGATAAATACTATAACACAGTGACAAATTTCCAGTTCCTCATATGCCCAAACATTCCAGTGGCTTGAAAGAACATAAACATTTGATATTGTCCTTTCTAACTAACAAAAGCCTTTTTTCTCGACCCATTTCTTGACTTTCTTTGACTTTACACTAGCTACATTTTGTTTGGAGGAGGTCAATCCCATACTCAACCTGCAAGTTTTACTATAAATCATTGTGAATGAGGAATGAATACCTATAGAAGCATATCAATTTCCTTACTAAATATTTCTTTTGTCCTTTCTACTGTAGTTCTTTCACATTTACCAAACATTAGTAAAGATCAAGACAAAAACGATTTAGGCTGCCTCTTTCAAAAACACATTCTGCTTTGTTTAACTGTTACCATGAAAGTGAAGACATTATTATCTATTCCAGATTCTACACCTTTTAGTTCCAGCAATCACCCTCAATGACCGAATGTGACCTAACCAAGATACTCTGACAATTTTTTTTATAACATTCCTCATTCAACCTAACAGCGGGGGCTCGCTGACACAAATCATCATGTTGTTGCAACGGTATGGGGGAAAAGAAGCATTTATAGTAGAACAACAATAAAGCCCAAATATGATTGATGGAACACCCAATTGTAATTCTCCAGCATTTTCCATTTCCATTTGCAATACCTACAGTAATTGTGTAGCCGTTTATGCTGAGGTAGGGAATGATATTTTTCATCATCTCTTAGGCTATCACTTGACAGCAGCAAGAGCCGAAAAAGACATCTATTTAATGAAAAGTTATTTAACACAAATTATGCATTTTCATTGCCTCCGGTTTGTTTGTGCACAAGGTAAATAGGGCCCTTTAGCAAAAATAGGTGACAAAAAACCATGACCATTGCCCATTCTGCCAGCATATGTTATTTAGCTGAAAAGCAAGACAAGGATATCACCAAAAAGAGAGGCAGAAGAGAGATCAGAAGAACCCACATCACAATTACATAGAAGGGCCACATGGGTTAGGAACCAAAGGCCAAAGTTTTGAAGTCACTTTTTTGTGAAGTGAGAAGCAAACCTCTCCGGTCATGTTGATTGGAAGATTCTGGGACTTGTGGTCTAAAATAGTGCTTTTAAAAAAAGCGCTGGTGTAGTCCAGC
Organism: Anolis carolinensis; assembly: GCF_035594765.1. Classification (NCBI taxonomy): domain Eukaryota; kingdom Metazoa; phylum Chordata; class Lepidosauria; order Squamata; family Anolidae; genus Anolis; species Anolis carolinensis. The sequence continues at coordinate 45,032,131 of NC_085842.1, forward strand.
AGTCATTTCTGCTGTACAGTCTCATTTCAGCAGTATTGAAGGAAATGGAGCTGCAATGCAAGAACCCCTGCTGAGCAGTATTCATAAGCTTACATCCTAATTAACTTTCATGACTTTCTCTTTTTTCTCTCTCTCTCCTCACAATCTTGGAACAACTGATTTGCTCAATTAGCCATCCAAGGAGGGGTTTTTTTTATAACCAGCCTGGGAAGTGGAATATCGTGTCTCAAAAGCTATCCAGTGGGTTTCATTGATAGGTATGGATTTTTATCTTGCATTTCCATAGTCTGGCTCCCACACTCATTTTCTATACCACAGATGTTGGGCATATAGCCCTCCAAAGTTTGTTGGACTGCAAATGTTGCCATCCACCGCTGTTGGCTTAATGGAAGTATGAGTTCAACAAAGTCCACATGTTCCAGCATTACAGTACTAGGGCATGCACATTTGCTTGATATTGGATTTATGGCGTTAAATGCCAGACTTTGCAAAGGGTTGATAGCTCCCAAGGTATGTGCAGTCTCCTGAGTATGGGTTGCTAAAGGCACAAAAACAGTGATCCCATGTGAAGTATCTGTCTGACCCTGGACTATGCCACTATAATGCCATTCACAGGCTCTATGTGCACCATGAGCCCCATGTGGCAGCCATTAAATCCTACCAAGGGATTTCAAAAGCAGAAGTTTCCCCCAATTTTCCAAACAAGGGTCCAAAACATGAAAAACAGAACACCGAGCAAAAATGTGGTGTTTGGAGCTCTTCAGACACAATTCACTTCATATCCCATTCCCCCCAAGAGAAATAAAAAATAGTTCTAGATTAGCCTTTTGGGGCTTTTCTACAATGTGCCCTTTCAGTAGACTCAGGCAACAGTAAACTGGTGCTGCATTTTATTTATTTATTTTATTTATTACAACATTTGTATCCCGCCCTTCTCACCCAAAAGGGGGCTCAGGGCGGCTTACAATAAAATGCATATGTATAAAAAATATATTAAAAAATACAAATCAATTAAAATAGTTAACTAATTAATTACAACAACATTCATAAAATACAATACTAAATAGCAGATAGGCGCCGTCAGATCTAGAAATACGAGTCTATCAAATTGAGTTCCAGCACACATTATAATACTTAATGCTGCTATTGTTGTTCGAAGGCCTGGTCCCACAACCCCAGGTATATAGGTATAAAAATTAAACATTTGATAATAACAAATCAGCAATTAATTGTAAGGCTTGCTAAACAAGCTGATTTTCCTTTTTATGAAGTACAGCTGAGGCATCTTCTGCAGAATCCACTGTAAACACTGTAGAAAATATTTGTGTAAATGTCCGGAACAACCACTAGTGATGTGATGTGTATGTGTGTATACACACACACACACACACACACACACACACACAACACCTTCTAGGTTCAAACTGGCCCAGGGGGTGAAAGAAAATGACCCACATTGCATTTAGGTGCAAGTAGTTGCTCCACGGAGGGCTCTGGAGGACGGCAAAAATGGCCCTGGCAAATAGCAATATTTCCTCCTTCCCTGCTCTAGAATAAGTGCTCCAAGGCTCGCTCCTGGCCAGAGACCTAATATAAGAGATAAAGTGATTCCTGCCATAGCTGTGTTCCCAGTCTGGATCTACAGTATTTGCTTTAATACATCACCATTTCACAATATAAAACATAGGGTCCAAAGGCCTGAAAAGGAGGAAGAGTTAATAGCTTCCCTTCTCCTTCGTGCTAGGGTTCTGAACTGGATTCAGGCAACTCAGGGCCCTTCCACACAGTCACATAACCCAAAATATCAAGGCAGAAAATCCCACAATATCTGCTTTGAACTGAGATATCTGAGTCCACACTGCCAAATATTCCAGTTCAAAGCAGAAAATGTGGGATTTTATTCAGCTGTGTGGAAGGGGCTGCAGTTCTTGTTTTGCTATAAAGCAGAATAAAAGGATATCTGCTTAGTCTAGACTGTGTATTTGGAAATGCTTTCCTGATCTGGGGAGCCTCATTGTGTCACTGGTGTCAAACCCATTATTTCACAGAATGACTAAACAGATGACGTGTCGATTCTGTTTAATGAAGGTGACTTGTTGCTCTTAAATGCTCATCCAAAGGCAAACAAACTGTGCCTTGCCTGGGAAAAAGCATGCTGCCTGAATCATGAAAAGTAGAGAGGCTTTACTTTAAAGAGGCTATCAGCACTGAACATCTGTTCGTAGAGCAGTTCCAATTGACAGTAAACATCTCAATCTGCTGTTAAATACACTAGACTGCATTATTTAATTCACATGTTTTGTTGGACATTTTATGCTGTTTAAGAATTAAATGTACACATCATCTTGAATACCTAGAGAGCAAAAAAGAGCAAAAGAAATAATGGAAGATTGACAAAAGATACAGGAAGGAAGGTGGGATAGAAATCTATCCAGGCTACATCAGTAGATTTACTGAAATAAATTGAATTAAATGAGTCACTGTGACTACTTAAGCCCCACTAATTTCAATTGGTCTCACCTAAGTACAGCTAAGTCTGTGTCCAACCCTAATAGATGGATGCCTATTTATATCAGCTATTAACATGTTCATGTCTAATAAATACATAAGTAGCATCCGAAGTGACTTTTGCTCCTCAATTTCATTCCATGAAGCAGCTAAATCAACTGTTGTTTGAAAGAATTCTAGCTCCATCTAGTGTCCTAAACTATACAATTTAGAAGCTAAAAAAATTTGAAACTCATAGAAATTTGGTTAATTTTTAAACTATCATATATTTCAGTATTTATGGAAAGCAGGCTTTCTCGTTTTGTCTATACTCTCTAGGTATTTCAAATGAGTTGGCTCATGCTGCAAGTAGAAGATAGCCTGACTACAAAACGAAAGAGAAAGTACTGCGGGCCATTAAAATACTAGTCAAGGTGGCAAATTGCAACATTCACACATATTCAAGCAGACAAGAGTTATTTCACCCACCCTGGACCTTCCACAAATATATAAACCTCACTTACTTAGTTTCCAACAGACCCCTCAACCTCTGAGGATGCCTGCCATAGATATGGCCGAAATGTCAGAAGAGAATGCTTCGGAACATGGCCATACAGCCCAGAAAACTCACAACACAGTACTATAAACATCAAGATAGTATTTATTTCAAAAACAGAGTCAACATCTACAGTTAACACTGATATCTATTTAGAAACAAAAACACATTTGGCAAACTCAATTCATGTCAATAGCAAAAAAGCTTTTCAAAAGAATTAGTAGTGCAAACAGGACACAACCTGTCTTGTAGAAATATTTTGTTGCATTTGCAATTAATGACAACTCTCTCCAGTCTAAAAAACAAAGTATCTTGCGTCTCTTGGAGGGTAATATATTTGCTTGCTTTCCCCCAAAGAAATTTCATCAAAAGGGGCATACAGTAACAGAATTAAAACAAAACAAGTATATTAACACAGAAAAAAAACAGTTTTAAAACAAACGTAAACACATCTGTTTTAAATAAAACAGCATTCAACTTGTTAACACATCTGGTAACCAAGCTTAAATGTCGAAGGCTTGTGCAGTGGAAGAAAAAGTGTAGTTCAGCTTCTCATGGCAGCAAGTTCCAGATCCTGGGAGTAGCCATCAGAACAACAGAAATGTACTTCTGGACCAGTGGTTCTCAACCTGGGGTCCCCAGGTGTTTTGGCCTACAACTCCCAGAAATCCCGGCCAGTTTACCAGATGTTAGGATTTCTGGGAGTTGAAGGCCAAAACATCTGGGGACCCACAGGTTGAGAACCACTGTTCTACACAAAGAGAAAGTGTGTCTACACTGTGGAACCAATGTAGTTTGATCCTAGTTTAACTGCCATGACTCAATGCTATAGACTCCTGCGATTTTGCACCAGCATCCTTTTTGGCAGAAAAGGCTAAAGATTTTGTAAAATTGCCAGGATTGCATACCATTGCGTCATGGTATCAAACTGCAATAATGCTACAGTACAGATGCATCCACAGTCGTGCCTGAAAAACTCAAAACTCACATAGGCCTTAGATTACTGAACCTGGCTAGAAAAAAGACTGAATACTCTTGGTTCAGTCATACAAAAGGATTATATGCAATAGCAGGTTGAGTTATCCCTGGAAGCAGACTTGTTTCCATTGAAGCTGTCATAATGTGCTGGTTGCAGCAATCTGTGACTTATTGGACCAGTTGGAGCTTTGAAATACCTTTCAAATGCAGTCTTATGTGCACTGGTACTATACAATGTTGTTATAGTCTGAAAAGAATGTACTGTGCAAATACACACCTGGACACCCACAAAAACCTGGGGTTCTTTCACCTTACACAATTTTAGTGTTTTTCTTTCACTTCTATTGTCTCTGCAAATCCTAGGATTCCACACGACAGAGCTAAGGGAATTATTTATTTTATTTATTTATTTACAGCATTTATAGAGTGGAGTCATGATCCAGATTCAAGAATGAATCCATGATTACATCCAAGTTGTGACCCTGAGCCTTTGAGGGGAGTGTTGTCCATCCAGCAGAGACTGAATCTGTCCCCAATCTGCCCAACTGGCCAAGACCAGTTCAAGATATATCCTGTAGTAAGATACATGTATTCCAGGTATAGATACAATGCAATGCCTTTGCTTATGGCAAGTAGGAGCAGCAGCAAACAATAGATCCAAAGTGACTAAGATAATGTTCTACTAAAGATAATGTTCTACTGAAGTTGAATTACATTGGGGGAGATAATTATGTCTTTTTTCAGGTAAACATTGAATATTATATGCAAAGATCTCTGCAAGAAACCACGTGAAAACTAGAAACATGATATCACTAGCAAGGCTTTGCCAGGTAGTTAATTCTGGTCAGTGAAACAGCGATGGGTCATTCAGATGTGTGGACATTAGATTGCCCTAGATCCAGCCCAAACCAGCTGTCCCAACATCAAAAACACCTGGAAGCTCCAGAGAAACCTGCATTTCTTCTTGTAAAATCCAATTGGACTGAATTTTCTGGCAGTGTGGGCTCAGATCATCCAGTTCCAAGCAGGTATTGTGGATTATCTGCCTTGATATTCTGGGTTATATGGCTGTATGGAAGGGCCCTAGAAGAAAAGCTTCTGCTGTGGAACTAGCCATACATCGCCTGAACTGATTGCAGAGGGTTAAAGGAGAGAACCTTTCATTTGACCCATGCAGAAATATACTGAAGACAATAAAATCACTATAGGTCACTTCACAAGGATTTGAGCTTACTGCTGAGATACAGGGCAAGGGTCAACACTTTGTTTCAGGCAGCAAACAGTTCTATAGAAAACCTTACAAAATACTTCCCATTTTGGATTCTGACACAACTCTTGATGGTAAGATACAGTGATCTGACTCAATAAAGTGTTTCTTCCTAAGTAAATATATGAATGTTCGCATTAACCCCATTTCTTTTTTTAATGGCACTTTTATATAATCATTCTAACACATATTTATATTTTTCGGCTTGTTTAAAATGAAGCTTATGGATCAATGAAATTTTTTTAAAGAACAGTGCATTTTGAAATACTTATTTTACATGTCAAAAGTACAATTTTGCTTTTACAGTTCCTATCGAGTTCTATAAACACAGCTTTCTCAGTCAATTGCCCTGGTTCAAGAAGGGAAGGCAAATCTCGTAATTCATTCCATTTCAGAGATCTTTTGCAATGCTTCAAATCACAGGAGATCTATATGTAAGCCACTATTACAGTAATTCATTTTACCCCTATAGGCAGGACAGCAAATAGGCCCACACTCTATGAAATTGCTTATGATTGTTAAGAAATAGAAGTCAATAATATCCATGGTTACATACCACTCAAGTACAATATAACACTTTCTTGCCTTTGCATACCAATGAGAAAAATGTTTCTTTGAGGCTTTAGAGGGCCAATTCTATGCAGCAAAATTTGCTAGCGACTCATTCAGGATTGTGTTCAAACACAGGTTTCAATCCCTTGCTGTTTGTGCATGTATGTATATGTGTGTTAGGTATGTGCTCATGTTTGAAAAAAGATGCAAACTACTTTGGAAATCAAGAGAGGTGGTTAATTCAGAATCAGACCATTGACCCATCTATCCAATATCATGATTTTAGGCAGGATTCTCTCCAAAACCCGCTTAATACCTCATGTGGCAGCCATTCCAAGAGCTAATGAAAATTAACCTATCTTAGTTTCAAATTTCAGATGAGATAAAGTATTTTCAAGGTGATATGGTGGTATATATTAATTTAAATTATTTTAGATACTACAGTATTTCTACAATGGACACTAGGCATGTCATGGACACTTGATTGAGTTGATATAGTGTTTACCTGGCCTCCAAAATGCTATACACAAACAAGACAAAACTCTGAAATGAAGTCCTCCTTACAACAAACCTTCCGTCCTTATTCCAAAGTGATCACCTGGAAAGAGATACTAGAGTGCTGTCAAACCAAAGGCAAAACATGTCAATAAAATATGCAAGTCAGTAACAATATTGACTTGGTACTTTCCATAGCTTGCATCCAGATTTAGTCATGCTTAGAGCAGAGCTACTAAAATCATTAAGATTTAGGCTTGCTGTAACTAACTGTTAAGTTCCATTGATTTCATGTCCATAGTTAAGAGGACAGGAGAGAAATGGGCCTGTGCCACAACTGTGATAAACTCTCAAGGCATTGGTTTTCAAAGCGATGTGCCTACTGAAGTCACAGGGACTTTGAAAGAAGCAAGGTCTAGAGTGTATTGGTATATATGCCATTATTTTTGTAAAGACATAGGCCAAGGTCCTAGCCCCTTTGAGTGTAACATAAATATATAACAATAGTTATAATGGATGCCACTCCTGTATAAGTGATTATGTAGTGTGTAATATGGTTTGGTTCTTTTGTGTGCTATTGTGCTACTGCAAAATAGTGTAACTACTCATCCAACTATTTTATACTAGAATAGCAACCTAAATGGGACTCTGGACATAAATAATGGCAACATCTACATCAGTGGGTCTCAACCTGGGGCACCCAGATGTTTTTGGCCCACAGCTCCCAGAAATCCCAGTCAGATTACCAGCTGTTAGGATTTCTGGGAGTTGAAGGCCAAAAACATCTGGGGACCCCAGGTTGAGAACCACTGATCTACTTAAAGGTAATTAATTATCTGAAAGCTTTAAGTTAAATATCTGCCACAAGACTCGAATTCTTGAAAACATATGAAAAGTTTTGTTTTGTTTTGGAAGCACTTCTGCACATGGATATCTCGTTTTTGTTTTTGTAAGACAGTTTAAAATACTAGTCCCGTTTATAAACAGACCTCTGCATCAGGAAATGAGCTCTGTTATGCACAGCATCATAGTTCTAGAATTAGGACTTTACTGGTGAGAAGAAAGCAATTATGGCATTTGCTACATGATCTGTCCTCAGGCCACACAGGTACATCACAGACCTGTTGAATAATTAAATGACTACATAATCAATGTAAATATGAAATGGATGGGTGCAGCAATAGAAACAAAAAGCCAAGCCGGAAGGTAAATCAGAGTTGCTTGAAAACCTGAGAGCTATTCAAGATCCAAAGTACACTTTATGATAAACGTACTTTTAAAAAAAGACATGCCTCAACTAGGCAATTTTATTTTAAACCAAAAACAGCTATGCAACCCAATTCCAGAAAATACCCTTGTTTTGACTATTGGCCTGAATATAAAAATCCTGCTATGCACAACTTCAAATTACTCTCAAAGTTGCTCTCTGTTCTGGAGATTTGTTTTCTTCGTCAGAAAAAAGTGATGGGTATACCCTTACTATTTAAAGTTAAGCATTTTAAAGTGTTGTTGAAATGAAGGGTGCTTATTAATTGCAATTAACCTGCCTTTCTATTTTAATCGGACTACTCTAGATACCACATATGCTAGGCATACTCTTATACTCTTGTACAACCAGACCTCAAGTATAAGTCAAGAGCAGTTTTTGGGACAAAAATTAGGGATTTTGATATGACCTATTGATAAGTGAAGGCTCATTCTGTGGAAAGACATAGGTGCCAGCACCGCTTCAGGGAGCCAGATACCCCAGCTGCCACCGCCACCATTTTCCCTTCCAGGCATTCAAAAAGGATAGAAGCAGCACCACAGGGAGTCAGTGCTTCTTCTAGGTTCTACATAGACAAAGCTTTTGCTTTTTACTATCTTTAGTAGAGATGATGTTATATATTAGCTGTACCCGGCCACTCGTTGCTGTGGCTTATGGGAATCCTTTGTTGGTCAGGTGGAATAGCAGGGAATAGCCTTGCAGTCTCAAAGCCTGGCCGCTTTCTGGAGTAGCTGGAGCTTTTTGTTATATGAACGTAGAGGCATGGATGAGGAGTTGTGCTGCCAAGTTTAGTGTTTCTGGGATGTGTAGTTTTGTTGTTTTGTCCTAGGCCGAAATTTCATTACCCTTTTATATATATAGACTAGCTGTGCCCGGCCACACATTTCTGTGGTGAAGTATGGTGGTATGGGAAATAAAGTCTTGAGAAATTGGTGGTAGGTAAGGTAAAGGGTAAAGGTTTTCCCCTGACATTAAGTCCATTATAAATGGGTTATATAGCTGTGTGGAAGGGCCTTGAGTCTACACTGCCATATAATCCAGTTCAAATCTGATAATCTGTATTTTATAGGCAGTGTGGAAGAGGCCTAAGTGAGGTCTAACTCTGCCTGTCCCCTGGGCTGAGTGGGTTGCAAGGAGACCAAGTGGGCGGAGCTTAGCCTTCTAACTGGCAGCAATTGGATAAAAACAATTATTCCTTCTCCCTCTAATTAGGACTTTATTTTTCTTTTCTTTTTGTTGTATGAACATAGAGGCATGGATGAGGGGTTGTGCTGCCAAGTTTAGTGTTTCTGGGATGTGTAGTTTTGTTGTTTTGTCCTAGGTCAAAATTTCATTACCCTTTTATATATATAGATTACTTTCACTGAGCTGTAAACAAGTCGGCCCAGTTTTTGGGGTCGATTTTAAAACTATAATTTGCACCCTTATACATGAATATATATAGTAGTTCTAATGTTGGATACATAGTCGTCCTTCCATTTTTGCTGGTTTGATTGGCCATCTGCCAGAAGTACTTTGAGTGTATGTTCCTGTATGGCAAAAGGCTTGACTGGATGGCCCTTGTGATCTTTTCCAAATCTATTATTCTGTGCTTATTCATGTTTTTGGTTAAAATGTTATCTCTTTAATCTCTAGATCAGTGGTTCTCAACCTGCTGGGCCAAAAAAACAAAAATCTGGTCCGTGAACCTCCTCCTTCTTTATTTATTTAATTTATTTTATTTCCATTCCTTTCCACAAAGCTGATCATTTCATTGGATAGACAACATCAGCTCTAGATTATTAAATGTGGTTTTCTGTGGGTGAGCAGATGGCGACTATTGGATGGCATATACTCTATATCAGAAACTAGAGCTGATTGGCCTATCCAATGCAATTTTCTGAATCAGCACCCCAAATAATCAAACCAAATCTAAAGTTGATCAAAAGCTGATTCATATACCTTTCAGTACTAACGTTGGAGAGTGGTCCCTGGGGAAAGTCTTCCCTGTTCAAGTGGTCCCTGGGCAAAGTGGTCCCTGGTCAAAAAAAGTTAGGAACCACTGCTCTAGATCCTCTGTTGCCAACGTCTGGCAGATGCTGACAACGGGATCATGATGGAGGGTATAGAAAGGAATTTCTAGGTTCTCTACTTTAATATGTGGTCAATTTTGGGTGCAAGTTGGACTTCAGCTCCCACCAGCTTTCCTTGTTGGGACTGCTAGAAACTGAAGTCTAAAAGCATTATTTGATGTATTTCCTAAGGAACTTTACAATACTTAACCTGAAAACTTTTACAAATTCCTTTTCCCTATCATCTTTCCAGTGTTGTGGAATGACGTGCATGCAATAAAATAAAATGAAAGTCATGAAACTCTTGTACATTTTTATAGTAATTAGAAGAAGGAAGGACTCAAAGTGATGTGCTTCTCTTTTAACTCTGTAGCTTCAAACCTCCTTTTCTTGCAATGAAGGTGGCAAGCACAAAATAAATAGGAGGGGAAAGAGTGCAAACATTAGTAACCTTAATAAATAGATCTTGCATAATATAAATTCCTCAAGTAAACGTACAAAGGGAAATCGACACTTAGAAAAGTGAAATGCAGAAACAAAAGGCTTAGAGTGATATATAGGATGTAACTCCCATTTCTTTTAACCTTTTACCCTTCTCCCTCCAGGAAAAAAATGTTAACCATTAATGATTGTATATCAAAATAGGTGACATTTAAAACACTGTATAAAACCATACAGGTGACTTAGAATTCGTCATGTTTTCTCCTAAAAGGCCACTTGGAGTGTTGTGAAACATGATCAGCTGCCAAAAGTACGAGATGGACAAATTCTTCCACGCCGAAGGAGTAATTTGTAAACTTCGGGTGTTTTCCTAGTGTTGGATGATGGCCCTGAAGAAAGGGAGTTAAAAATGGTTATACAAAAGCAAGTAAGTCAGCTATTTGCTGGAAAACAAGTGGCAACTTGAGTAATTATTTTCATTCATAATCACTGATTCATCGATCGACCCCAGAGCAACGACGTCAGTAGGAAAACACCTAACAGCAATGTTATTGACAATCTGAACTAACAGCCAATTAATTTTACTTCTCTTCCTCCCCCAGCTTTTAATATAAAATGACTTCTTAATCAGAGCAGAGAATTTAATTTGGACTGTAGCAGCAGAATCATATTTCATGTGGAAGAACTGAGAAGGGTAAAACATTTTACACAAAACAAAAACAGGGTGAGTTATTTCCATCCAATGCACTACCTCATCCTGGGGGAAGACTTTATCCTTCTTTTCCCAGGTGATGTAATGGACGCCTCTCAGCCTTGCTAGATCCAAATAGCAGCGTTCATCCTCGCAGTTGTACCTAGAAAAAGGCAGACAAGATGAGGACTTATTGGGAAAAGAATTGCCTGTGTTTTGCAGTACGAATTTAAAAAATGGGAATTGGGGAGAGGAAATATCAGCATGAAAATATTTAGAAGGGAACTTTTTAGTCCTGGGGTAATTTTACCAACTAGCTTTTCAAGCAGAGACTGGGTGGCCATCTGTCAGGGGTAGTTTGACTGTGTTTTCTTGCATAGCAGGAGGGTTGGACTGGATGGCCCTAGCAGTCTCTCCCAACTCAAATATTATTGTAAGACATAAGACAATGTATTTTGCCTTAAGGCTGCCCAGGGGTTAGGAGGTATCCAAACAAAGCTAAAGTGCAGTGTGACACAACTGGTGAAGAATAAACATTTCTTCAAGTAATGCCTAATAGGTTTGATAGCTACCATCACTGAAAAGACCATATATCTCTGTACACATCTACTAAGAGACAGTTTGGAAACCCTCTTTGAAGTAGGAGATTGTATCCTATGTTCACCTAAATCCATGAAGAAATATGAAACATACAAGTATAACTATGACAGGCAGGCTTACAGTTCGAAGATGACAGCCCAGTCTGGCAGAAAGAGGAGATGGGTGAGACCAGCTCCATGCATTCCTATGAATATATCCGAATTCTGTGTAATCTTTAGTTGCTCCTTAAAATCAAGCTCTCTAAAGAAAGCATATGAAAATCATATTTAACATGTACTGTATGTGTGAGGCAAAGTGCATAATACATAATTCACAAATTGCTGGAGGATTGGCAAAGGTATCCAATAACTCTATAGTGGAAAAAATAGATACACATTAAAATAAAGGATCTCCTTGCAGCAATCATGCTGAAGAAATTAATAGGGTGACTTTGAAACAGACCATTAAACAGTGCAATGTTTCTACTTTTTGAGATTCACATTATTACAATGTTATTTACAATCAATCCATTACAGCTCTTATCCAAAATGCTTGGGACCAAAAGTAGATTTTGAATTCACCTGTATTGGCATATATGTAAATACAAATATGCTCTACGTTTTGCAGTGGTCCTCAACTGGTGGGTCCCCAGATGTTTTGGCCTTCAACTCCCAGAAATCCTAACACCTGGTAAAGTGGCTGGGATTTCTGGGAGCTGTAGGCCAAAACACCTGGGGACCCACCAGTTGGGAACCACTGTTCTATTGATTAGCCTATTGGTCATATCAAAACATTTGACAAAACACATTTAACACATACAACATACAACCCACATTGCAACCAAAGCTGTTAACAAGGGTTCAAGATCGGCTGCATCACCCCTACAATTTACACTAATTGACTCTAAATATGCAGTTCTCAGCTGAGTTGCTTTAAATAGAAAAAGGGCCATTTTGCATGTTATTTTAGCATTCTGGCAGACCAATAATATGTAGTTTTAATATAAGGATCCCAGTGTGTCTTTTGTATAATATATGGCCCGAGGTATTGGTTTGTTTCTCTCTTTCTTAAATAAGTTACACTAAACAGTATATGTGTGATATCTTCTACCTCTGCCACTCCACAGATACAAAATCGTTCATTATATTGGGATCCACAGTATGTACATAATGAGATATCGTGGCAACAAGACTCAAGTCTAAACACAAAATTCATTTATATTTCATAGACACATTTTACACATTGCCTGAAGACAATTTTATACACACTATTTTAAATACTTTTGGTGCGTGAAATAAAGTTTATGTACACTGAACAATCAGAAACCAAAGGTGTCACTATCTGAGTCTTGCATGTGCATAATTTTGGATTTTGGATTTCAGAATTCTGTATATTACTTTATTACTCTTAGCATCAATAATCTAAAGTTGCTGTTTCATGTTTTCAGATTTGTATTTTAAGTTACAATATATATGTATGTGTTTGCTGAGGACTTACTAAGCATGCTTGGCATACTGTTTTAAAAGCTTCCTCAATTCAGATAGGACTTGCATCAAAGTAATTGGGTAGTATCCAAAATGGCTCTGTGGTGACAGAAAGTGCTTACTCTTTGATCTTTGTTGATTTCCCTCCTCATCTGATCTACCTTATGCATCTGGAAGGCTACTCTTGAGGACTGGAGAATCTCTGGATCAACACTGCACAAAGAGCTCCAGTAGGCAAACCATTAAATAAAACATTCCTATTTGAGGACTATATTGACAGATAGATGAAAAGCCCCCTATGAAGGACATGCATGAGCACTATTGCTTGGTAATATACTTACTTGTATTTATAATTCACTATTTGGACCTCAAACAATGATAGTGTTTTCAAAGCGTTGGCAAGCTAGGAAAAGAAAGGAACCAACATGTTAGTATGATATTATTATTCCTCTTTTCCCATTTCTCTGAATTCTCTCTATTCAGAAGGGTTGCTTTGTGTCCACCATTAAACAGAAAACCTTTACTTAAGAGAGAAATTATCCAACCTCGTTTTGGTTCAAAATCTTCCGATATTCTGTACTTCGGGCAAGTATAGTAACCCTGATTTTCCCATCCTAGGGAAGAAGAAGAAGAAGAAAGGCAGCAAATAAATCTGCTTGCATCAAGATGAGAAGAAAGACCAGATGACAATGAAAAAATGAGTGGCCTTAATGGAAACAATTAGCAGAGTGATTAAAATGTCTTTTCTTTTTAATCACCTCATTTGTACAACACACAGGAGAGCCACACACTCTTTAAGAGAAGTCTTAAGACAGATGCTTATAGTGCGCAATTCTGTCCACACTCTTTCCCAAAAGACAATATTTGCAACAAACAGCTGAGCCATTTAAAGGTCTTTTCATATTCTTTGTCTAGCCATTCTCAAAATCCACAGGGAACTTCGGTGTTAAAAATCAAAAAGGCTTTCAAAATGGATTAGGTAACCACCATAAACTATGGCTGAATCTGTGAAAAAATGATAGTTACGGCATATGCACTGGGCTTTATATGTAGTTTGAAGAAACAATGAGGGAGAAGACAAAAAGAGAGTTGTCCACTTACACTGGGATTGTTCTTTCCATCCCAAAGCATCCAACCAACCAACCCACAACATTAAAAACAACTCAAGGTTTTGGTTTAACTGCATGAGACCTATTAAGAACTGCAACAAGTGTAGTTGCATTGAGCTTGGAATCATACATTCTTGTCATAAAAATGTAATATATGCCACCATGAATGTCTAAAGCATTGGCTCTCAATCTGTGGATCCCCAGGTGTTTTGTCCTATAACTCCCAGAAATTCCAGCCATTTTACCAGCTGTTAGGATTTCTGGGATTTGAAGGCAAAAACATCTGGGGACCCACAGGTTGAGAACCACTGGTCTAAAGGAACTCTAAAGCCTCTACATTAATTTTCCCCTAAACGTTACACACCGTACGAATACACATATATACAATTAACAGCTAATTAAATGATATTAATTATTTCTGTGAACTAAGATGGCAGACAGGAACCCAAATCACATCCCAAATCAGTCCAGGATTCAGTGGATCACTAGACAAACCAGACTCTCCCTGGCTGATTAACAAGGGAAGGTTTTCTGATCACACCAAGGAAGCAAATGAAACCGTAGAAAGTGTTTTAGGATACAGGGTGACACTTTCTGAAGTGGAAGAATCTAATATTGTGGTTTATCATCATGCATGTTTCACACACTTTGTAATATAGACATGGATCAAGGACAATAGCCACATTTTTCAACACACAATTCTGAATATTTCATTCATTGTTGCAAGAGAGTTTGAGTCTGGTACTTCTGTCATCATAAAGGCACACTGGAAACAATAACACTTAAACTACAATGAAACTTTGATTGTGAACAGCAGAAAAAAAAAGAACTGCTAATGCTCAAGTTACAAAAGAAGCAAAATTTGAAGCAAGGGATGCCGACGCATGCAAAATCAACTTCACATGAGTATCAAATGTGATTGTTATAAAATGACATAATGCAGCACTAATACCTTGGGTCCTTCTTGTGTGACATTTAATCTGTGTAACACATGCTGCGAAAAGGCTCTAAATAATCCGGTACCATGACAGCCAGAGATCTGAAATCAGAGCAGGGAGATAGGAATAAAAATGTGCAAATGTGCTCCATTTTTGTTGAAGTATCGAAACATGGAGCTTTTATCATTAAATCGTTCCACCTAACATATCCTGATATGAAATTAATACATTTTGATTTAGGATGGTTTTTAAGAGGAGTGGGGCAAATACCCACCAGATTTACTCACCAATGGTGTGTTATAAAATAAGCCGTACCTCATTCGAGGCAATAATGTAAAAACTGCTTCTTTGAAGCATACCTGGGAAAGGAAGATAATTAACAAGTTATAGAAGAACTCCTGATGTATAATTAAGAGAGGTGAATATAAAGTAGGGCCTATTAATATTGCAACAGAAACTAGATCAGAGTACTCCAATCTCGACCCGCCCCATGTTAAGTATTGAACAAACGACTGAAACAAAAACAGTATCTGACACAAAGACTGAAGAACGTACGAAGAGGAAACTTTGCTCAGTAGGGGCAGAGGATCCTCAGAGGAGCAAAGCATGATAAGCTACATAAGAAAAGGGAAGGAAGATTAAAAGCAACAATGGAAACAGAAATGTGGCTAACAAAGGGACGCTTTCCTGGTGGAAATAGTTTTCACACTCAACAGCATAAATATATAGATACAGGTTAATCATACAACCACATTTGCAGCATATTCATATTGCACCAAAGGGAGATACCATATATACACATGTATAAGTCTAGGGCAAATTTGGAGCCCAAATTACGGGTTTTAATTTTGCCCATGGATAAGTGTAAAAGTTAGCAGCATGTAACAAACAAATGTTTGCATCTCCTTTTAAAATGCATCGAGGAAACATATTTAGGAAGAACTAAAGAGAAGGAGAGGATCTGTTTATCTGAGGAGTTATAATAGAGCATAAGATGATATTGTGTTGCTGATCTTAAAATGGCTACATCTGAACAAATGCAGATAGAGAAAGGAATAAGTGCTTGAGGTGGAGCAGAGGGCTGGCAATCATTTTTAATAGGAACTTATCTGTACAAAAAACGATGGTGGCCCTTTTTAATAGGAGTGCCTATTATTAATAGGGATACCCCTATTAAAATGGGCCACCACAATTTTTCTGCACAGAAGCTGATGTGCAGAAAAAAGAAAGCCCGTCTTTGCAGTGGCTGCTGTTGCTCCACTCTGCCTTAAAGCACACCATTTTTTTTCTCTGCTGAAAAATCACTGCTGATTTAAGATTAAAAAGAAGATAAGGAAGGGAACAGAAAAGGAGGGCTTTCTCTTTTTCTCCGCTGTCTCTGCACTTGATCCCTTGTCCAGCATTGGCCAGTGTGTAAGTCAACTCCAGTTTTTGGAGGTGGCATTTGCTCAAATACCATATATACTCAAGTATAAGCCGACACGACCAAAAGCTGAGGCACCTAATTTTACCACAACAAAACCAGGAAAAATTGTTGACTTGAGTATAAGATGAGGGTTGGAAATGCAGCAGCTACTGGTAAATTTCAAAAATAAAAATAGATACCAATAAAATTGCATTAATTAAGGCATCAGCAGGTTAAATGTTTTTGAATATTTACATAAAATTGTAATTTAAGATAATAATAAGACTTAAAAAATATAAGACTGTTCAACTCTGATTACCTATACAGTATACTCAAGTATAAGCCAACTCAAATATAAGCCGGCCTGAATGTAACCACTCGAGTATAAGCTGAGGGGGGCTTTTTCAACCCTAAAAGGGCTGAAAAACCCAGCTTATACTCAAGTATGTACAGTATGTTTCCAACTTATGCAAATATAATTATTCTCCTTGTAGAAATATTATTAGATCAAGTCTTAGGTGGGCTGTGTGTTATAAATGCATACAATGTTCAAAGATCTAAAATATTTTTGAAGTTTCTATTTTCTTAGAGAAAAGGTACATAATTGCAAGTAGTTCTTTAGAATGTAAATATTCAGTTCTGAGCAATGAAACTATTTCTTAACCCTGCAGAGGCCCATAAGTATAAGTGAATAAGATGCCTTCTGTGTATACCTACAAAAATGGGCAATGTACATATAGCCTTAGTTTATTTTTTTAAAAATCCTGAACTTTCTACAAGTGTTGCAGGAAGTATTACATAAAAACTATCAAAACTTATTAGTCAGGTGACAACAAACATCTCTATACTTAGTGCAAACTACTATCCATGTTTGTTAGCTTTTGATACAACAGACTTTATATTTATTTAAACTTTATTTTTATCCCGCCCCATCTCCCCGTAGGGACTCGGGGCGGCTCACAACAGGGACAAGCCCAAAACAACAACACAGCATATTTGACAAAAACTTATAAACGATACACAAAATAAAATTATGGACAATACATTAAAATCCAAGCAGATAAAATCAGAGTAATTAAAAGCAAACCAGTGGGGATAGGTTTCATAAAGTGCTGTATCATGGAAATAAGTAACAGTGATACGCTTTTAAAACAGAAGAAGTATTCTAATGACAGCTCTATTGGGCCTATTTATTCATTTATTATTTCAGCTTTACCTTTGATCCGTATTACACCTGAGCAGAGAATGCTGGCTTAATGTTAGTCAATGAACTAAGAAAATCAACCATGGTCATATCATTGCTTGTCAAGCAAAAAAAGATAGTCCAAACATGGTGACTTTTGTTTTAAAGGTCAATTATATTGCAACACTAATTTAAATGTTGTAGTTAATGTCATCAAGAGCTCAATAGAAGTTAAAGATCCAAATATGTAAAACATTGACATGGCTTAACATACTATGTGCAATTTGCTAAAGAAAAATATCTCATACTCTTTTTGAATCATATGATTTCAAGTGTACTATTTCATAGTCTGTAAATGCCTTCCATGTTTCACTGAACAAGTCTCCATATCCATAGGCACTCTAGGGAAAAAAATAAAATAAAAATGTTATCAGAAATAAGGCTTCTGTTGGAAACAACTCTGAATTAATTTCACATTGAATAGACTTCTTTAGAATAGCATCTTTAAAGCTCAAATCCTAAAATTGCCTAATAGGATAGAATTGTGGGACCGTATTTCCATCAGATGTTTGGCATGGCCAAGTAGTAAGGAAGCATTGGGGGGGGGGGGGGGGGTTGGTAGAAAACATTTGAAAAGGTTCCCTATCCTTATACCACATATGCCAACTAAGTTCAGTGAAACACAAACTACATGTTTCCTTTAGTAGGTGGCATGCAAATACATTGGGAACATAATTTAGACCAAAGCTGTAACAAAGGGTGGGATGCTTTAAACTCATACATATTCCCAGACACACACTTCTGCATATTCCCAACTGGAGTAAGGCCCAGTTTTTAAAATCGGCATAAAAAAAAGCCTCCAGAAAAAGTTACCTGAAGTTATTTTTCATTTAAGAGGGGATACACAACAGAAGGAGGGGAGGTGCTATGAATGTAATGCTTCAACCTGCTACATAACACATCTTGGAGAATGGGCGAAGGCTTCAAAACAGGCCCAAATTATGTCCCGATAAATATTTTTAAATAGCTCCATGTATGCTGCATGCCTCTTTTAGAGGCTAATTATTTGGAAAGATGAGCATTAGTATCGACTTTTGTTCTCATACACTGATCCTTGTGAGCCTCAAGAGGAGAACTGCAGTGGTGGAGATGACCATTTTATTTCTCAATATATATATATTTTGTTTGCTTACTTTAACATACTTTACTTTAAATAGCCTGCTTTTCATTATAATAGAAGCACTACTTTAAAATGAAGTCCATAAGTTCACAACAAACA
This sequence comes from Anolis carolinensis, assembly GCF_035594765.1. Lineage (NCBI taxonomy): Eukaryota > Metazoa > Chordata > Lepidosauria > Squamata > Anolidae > Anolis > Anolis carolinensis. Next base: position 45,050,893 of record NC_085842.1, read on the forward strand.
GTAAATTCAGTTCACGTGCTTAAAATCAATTTCATACAATGGAACCAAGAGAATGATAAAACAACTCAGTATAAAAGCAATGACACGGAATTTTAACCCATAATAGAAGATGAATAAAAAGGAATAAGCAGCTGCCCTGATACTTAAAGAACAATATATTGCTTGTTGTCAAAGGCTTCCATGGCCGGAATCACAGGGTTGTTGTGTGTTTTCCGGGCTATATGGCCATGTTCTGGAACATGGCCATACAGCCTGGAAAACACACAACAACCCAATATATTGCTTGTGGAGCTTCTTTCATTATGGTTTGACAGTTAAAGGCATATTTAGCATTGCACTTTTTACACCCACTTTTCATTTTTAAATATTTTAAAATAATAATTCAGTATAAGATTAGAATATATTAAAAATAAAAAATGAAGATCTGCTAACACCCAACACTATTAAACTAAAGAGGACATCCAATAGTTTTAGCATTTTATTTTTTATTTGTCTTTTAACAGATAAGGATCTAGATCACACTAGTTTGTCAAAGTACTCAATAACCTTTGTGCAAGTGCCATGATGTTGCACTTTGTCATTTCTGTTTGTTTGGAAACATGATAAATGTATGATTCACACTGGGGTTCTGCTTCGTTTCACATACTTAAAAGGACAAGAATGTATTAGTAAGATGGTAACGCTACTGTAGCGAAAAATAATATCATTACACCAAGCAAAACAGAATATATAATAACCACAGCAACCCACTATAATAAGGCTAGTCACCAAATTCAGACAGTTCTTTAGCACCATCAACTGGCAATATAAGGAACTAACATTAATGAATTCTTAGGAAATACATTCCATAGTTACTATAGAAAATTAACATACATTTCTCCACCCAAAGCAATACAGAAACTGGATTGAGGAAGAGGTTGGAATAGAAGATCCAAGACCCTGTCTAAGTTTATTAGCATGACAAATAGCAATAACTCTGCTTCAACCTACAAACTATCTACAGACCCACTAAGAAAATCCAACAAATGCTACGTTCAGCAAAGGACAAGACGGATTCTCTCACCTCTGCAGGAGTCTACTGTATACTATGCAGCTGTGGACAAGTCTACACAGGGACCACCAAATGCAGCAGCATTGCCCAAACATGAATCAAGGAACAGGAAAGGCACTGCAGACTGATTCAACCAGAGAATTCAACCACAGCAGAGCACTTGATCAACCAACCTGGACACAGCATATTATTTGAGAATACAGAAATGCTGGGTCACTCTAACAACTACCATGTCAGACTACAAACAGAAGCCACTGAAATTCAAGCATGTGCACAATTTCAACAGAAACCAGGAAACCAGGAAAATGAACAAAATCTGGCTACCAGTATTAAAAAAACCCTCTAAAATCAGGATAGTAAATAAAGAACAACATTAAAAAAAAACAGGAATTCCAGACAGGAAACAATCAGGGCCAGCTAACACCTCCCAACAAAGGATTTCCCCAAGCAGGAAGCAGCCAAGCTTTGAAGCTGCAATTCCATTCAATGCTAATCAAGGTGGTCGACTGCAACATTCACTCTTGCCTCAAACAGACAAGAGTTCTTTCTCCCACCCTGGATATTCCAGATATATAAACCCCACTTGTCTGGTTTTCAACAGACCTCACAACCTCTGAGGATGCCTGCCATAGATGTGGGTGAAACGTCAGGAGATAATGCTTCTGGAACATGGCCATACAGCTGGGAAAACTCACAGCAACCCAACTCTGCTTCAATCTCCAAATTAGCTCAATATTTAGGAACCCCTTTAACTCCATTGAAACCAGCTCTTACTTACAGTATCCCACATGACAATGTTGACATCTGTGCTAAATGAGTTGATCATATGCTGAGTAATGTACAGGTTGGCAAAATCACAGAAATGGTGGTACATATTGACACCTATGGAAAGAAAAGGGGATGCATCGATGTTTGTAAGTAAATACAGTTCTTCTATTTTTTGTAGACCTCTGTACTTGCTTTGACTTCCTGTTACTTTCACAAGTGCAGTAATTCCTGTTCAGTGATTACAATGATTGATGCAGAAATATCCTGTGGGCTTTCATCATTGCAAATGGGAAATAGTTCACACTTTTATCCTACAGAAGGATTTCATGACTCTGTATCATACAGTGCAGAAACAAAGAAATACCTTATACCTGCATCAAACTTCATGAAATAAGTTAGTTTGTCAACCACGACATCACAGCTGCCATCCTCCATAGGTCTGGAGTTCAATTCCGTATATGTCTGCAGCTCAGCGAACCTGTAATTACAGTAAATTCAAAGAAGCTACAAACCGCCCTTATCTATTGCCGCTAATTTCAACAATGCACCCCATGGATTTCTTTCAACAATATGTCGGTAAAGTTTTACAAAGTTTGACAATTAAAATTATTTTTAATTGTAACCGAAGCTTTTCCAGTAAGGCTTCAAAAGGTTAAACTCTGCCTTTGATCTCAGGAGCAAGGGAAATCTTTGATGTATAAATCAAGAGCTGGGGATAGTTTCAAGAGAGACAGCCTCTCTGTCCATGTTTCCCTCATCCAGTTAATTTGAATACATCGAGGCTCATGTCAAATGCATTGACCATGATTTTCCAGACATTTCAGCAACGACGTGTGTTATTAATGGCGACTGCAGGTACAAGGCAGAGAGAACTTGAGACCAATTAGCAGGATCCATTTAAGAGTCTCTCTCTAGCAAGTTCCTCTATGAAGGATCAGCAGCTGCACTGGTCTCAGGCAATACATCATGGGTCCTTCAGAAGCTCAATGTAGTCCCTTTTAGAAGGAAATGGCTAGATTTAGTGAGTGAGACTAAGCCACTTCAAAAGGGATTGTCTATATGGTGGCACACTGTATTTGAATGTGGCTTATTAAAATACAAAAGAATTAGAAGCTCATTATAAAGAAAATAACAATTTAAAAGTGCATGTTAAGAACATATATGATACAAGCTTTGCTTTAGGATAAAGTTCTATTTATAAGATGTTTTTAAAAAATTGCATATTTATCAAAAATAACAGCAATAAAACTCTATACACAGGCATATATACAAAACAAATACAATGTTCCCTAACATCTATACAGTGGTTGTACCTGACTATACCATTCCCTCTTCCCAACAATCCCATTATAGTGACTTCTCATGCTTTCGGTTAGAGACAGTCATGTACAGTTTTGTTCTTCCTTCCTATTACAAGGGATGAAGCTCTAAAGATATTACAGGAAAACCCCATGAGGGACATGTTCTCAGACTTCACATGAATATGTGAAACCATGGATAATATCATATCCCATTGAAATAAGACAAATTCTGTCCCCAGAATACCATGGAGTCATGCTGGAAAACCTAGAAAATGCCTAGGGAGAAAATCACTGGTCAGACATGCATAAATAGCCATGGATAGCAGTTCTGCGGATGTATGAGCCATACACTCCTCTTCAAGCCTCAAGGAAAAGCAGGTAAGAAAATTGTTATTGTTGTTGTTTGTTATATTGTACTATAGAAAAAAAGTATAGTTGGGTTGCTGTGGGTTCCAGAAACATTATCTCCTGACGTTTCTGGACTGCATGGAACATAGCCATACAGCCCAGAACATGGCTGAACAGCCCAGAAAACTCACAGCAATCCAGTAATTCTGGCCATGAAAGCCTTCGACAACACAAAAGTATAGTCACATTTCTTATTTTTCACACAACATGTGATGAAGTAAATCAGGTAGGAGTCAATGTAACTTCAGTCATGTAGAATATTTATTTTTATTATTGGAAGAGCATCCTAACCTCACATACTCTTTTGCATACAGTATTTATTTCAATGTATCAATTGGTTGTTTCTCATCTGCTTTGTGTGTGTTCATGAAACACAACATTCTTGGATGCAATAAACAAAGTATAGGGTTGTTTGCATGCAGCCTACAGAAGGTATGGGAATTTTGGCTCTCTAAACAGGTTTTGGCCTGCATCTCTCAACAACATTACTCTACTAAAATATATAAGTTGTTGTTGAAATATGAAATAGTTGAGGAAAAAGCAAAAGACAAAATAAAGGTACACAAATCAGCTGGAACAATAAAAGAAGGTGTGGATGAAGACATTTACATTTATTTTGTGCAGCGATTTGAAAGGAAAAAAATACAAGATTATGTACAGAGGGATTTGACATCAGAGGGGCTTTCTAAGTTGTATAAAGAGATCTCTGACAAATTTTGGAATTGTGAGTACAATGTTGGGACATTTTATTGAATGGGGTGGTGCTGCAAAAAGACCCTGAAATATTGAATTCAAATACATTTGATGCTAGAAGACATTGCTAAAGTTAAATTTAAGAAGGGACCAAGTTTTGTTTGTTGGGAATATTGGATGTTCATTTAGAAAGAAAATTTGGGAGAATGCTACAATATATAATAACTGCTGCAAGAACTGCATATGTTCAGGGATGGAAAGAATCCCATTACAAGAAAAATGGCCGATGAAGGTCTATGAAATAGTCAAGACAAATTGACTATGTTGCTTAAGAAGAAATATTTTACTAATGTTAAGAATAGAACTCATTCATCACAAAAATGATGGAGGTATTTATCAACATTGGGATTCATAAATTAGCAGTCTTGCTTTAGACAGAAGAGTTATATTATTATTGAAAACAAGTAGACTAATAAGGAATAGATGGAGAGTGGGAAGTCTGTAGTTTTTAGAAAGTGATTTAGTTGCAATTTAGTTTTAATATATGAAATGCAGTTGTGTAGTCTTGGTAGTTCATATACCTATAATGTCTTTTGGGTTAGCATAGTCAATTTGTTTATCTTGGCTATTTCATGGATCTTCACCAGCCATTCTTCTTGTGTTGGGATAAATCATTCCTTCCATCTCTATACGTATGCAAATCCTGCTGATCAGGAGCCTCTGGATGAGGAAGGTTTGATCCTTCAATTTTTTTTGGTAAATACTACCTCAATTCCTTATTACTGCCCATGCAAAATAATATTCCTATCCTATTACATACTGCATCCAAATAACGACATAATTTTATTGTAAAGAAAACCCAGATCTTATCAAAAGTCATAATAGTACCACAATGGCTCACTCCACAAATTAACATATTAGAATAACACTTTTCTCCAACAATATCCCAATGCTCAATCATTTTTTCTTTCCATTTTTCCCTTGAGAAAAAAATAGTGAAGACTCTAATTGCGCCTTGTTGATAAAGTGTCCAATTTGTATAGTTCTAACATCTAACATAGTGAGGTTACAGCTACAAATCTTACCAAGATTGTAGAGGGCTTTTCCTTTGCCCTTCAGCAAGGAAATTTGTAGTGTCCATATCACAATGACCTCCAATCTGACCCTTCTTAAAGAAGTCCTCATTAAATCTAAAGTGAATAAAGTTTACAATATAATTAAAGCAAGTTCAACTGAAATTCCAAACACAGTACATAATATTAGCACATATATTATTGATTACCAATATGGTGACAGGCATTAACAGCATGCTTAAGCATATAACAACAAAAAAAACTGCTTTGTACAGGATTGTAAGCCTATGTATCTTTAGCCTATGCTGAGCTTATATGAACCAATTTCCGTGTAGTGGCACACAGGACTACAGTTGAAATCTACACTTATTTTTGCGTAGGTCTCACTTACTATAGTAAAACTTATTTCTAAGCAAATAGAGACAAATAGATTGGTATTCCTATTGAACAATGTCACAATGTAATGTCTTTAGCAAACATGACATTTGATCCACGTGGCCACAAAATCAAGACTATTCGGTTAAGTAAAAAGGTGGGTTTTGTGCTAGAACAGTCATGAGAAGATATACTCAACACACCATATAGGTCCAGTCAACATATGTTTTCAACATACCTGATTGCTCCCTGGGAATAGATTATTATTAAAGTACTTGTAAACATCTTTTTAAAAAACCCTCTTATTTCCTATCATTCTTTACATTGTTTTGACCAATAATTATATTGAAGATCCTGGCTTAATGAAAAGGAGGAAGAATGCAACTGCACACTGTCTCAATGGTTTGTGCTGCAAGCATGAAAGTCTAAGCAAGCCATTGTCTGTGACTTGCTTATTGTAATGTCTACACCCAACACCCTTATGGCTTTCCCACAATCTGATAGGGAAATAATTTATTGTACATTGCTGGATTTGAAATAGGAATGGCTCCCTCACTTTTATCCAAGAGTAAAAGTAAAGGTTTTCCCGACATTAAGTCTAGTTGTGTCTGATGATGGGGGTTGGTGTTCATCTCCATTTCTAAGCTGAAGAGCCAGCACTGTTCATAGACGCCTCCTAGGTCATGTGGTTGGCATGACTGCATGGAGTGCCGTTTCCTTCCCACTAGAATGGTACCTATTGATCTACTCACATTTGCATGTTTTTGAACTGCTAGGTTGGCAGAAGCTGTGGCTAACAGTGGGAGCTAACCCTGCTCCCCAGATTCAAGTTCAGCAGCTCAGCGGTTTAACCCACTGTGCCACCAGGGTCTCCAAGGGTCCCATTATATACAAAGGAATGAAAGGTTCCATTTGTCCATCAACCAGTATCTAACTTGCTTACTATTGTGGTCACCTGAAGCACAGTACTATCCACTGAGCAGGTTAACATCAATGCTTCCCTTAAGACTATTGTTAAGACTTGGAATTTCAGGATATTCTTATTTTTATGACTGGGAAACAATTTATTTCTAACTATTTATAAAAGTAAGTGTGTTATAAGTCTATCCACTTCAACTGAAGGAGGTCAGATCTTATGGCATTACATAGACATAGATTGAGGGGCCTTCCACACAGCCATATAATCCAGAATATCAAGGCAGAATAACCCACAATATCTGCTTTGAACTGGAATATCTGCTATGTATCCCAGTTCAAAGCAGATAATGTGGAATTTTATTCAGATGTGTGTAAAGGGCCTCAGAGAATTATATGCATCTTAAAAGCTATTTTGTCCAATCTCATGAATAGGCAGTTATAGTACTCTTGAGAGGTGGCCCTCTGTTTGCAAACCTCTAAGGAGAAGCTAGCTTTTTCTGATAGTTCCAGTTTATAGCAACCCCATCATAACATTTTCTACATTATCTTGATTCAGTAGTTTGCCATTGCTTTCCTCTTTATATAGACTATATGCCAATCGCTTCCAAGTGCTAACCAATTTTGATTTTGATTAACTTTTGAGATCCTATGAGGAGCTGCAGCTCAAACCATATGTTTCATGAGGTAAATAGGATTATCTGTTCCTTAGTGAAACAGTGACTGATCTCTTCTGATTCTTGAGTTTTCTTATAGACCCTTGATGGATAAAGTTATTTTATTTAACAACTAGGGAAGCCAACAACACACCCCATTAAAAGATGAAAAGGATAGATTCATAATCCATGATTATTAGATGATTATTGCTATGCAATCCTATGGCATTTATCTATTAATGATAATAGAGAGCGGGTGTGAAAAGATGACCCATAGGTCTTTTGAGTGCATTGACATGGTCAAATCAACACAGTTTGACATCACTTTAACTACCATGGCTCAATCCTGGGAGTTGTAGTTTGATGAGGCACCTGTACTTTTTAGCAGAGAAGGCTAAAGACTTTGTAAAACTATAACTCTCACGATTCCGTATCACTTGGCCATAGCATTAAGAGCAGTACCAAACTGCATTAAATCTACAGTGTAGATGTACCCATCAATAAGGCTACTAAATATGCTTAAATGAATATTGGGAATATAAATAAAGCACAGACCTCTCATGAGTTCTCTTTGGGCTTCTTAAATCAATATACAAATTAGTGGCTCTGCAATACTGAAGATAACGGGAACACTGAAGTGAAGAATCTCCCTATAGGAAAATGACAAAAAGACAATAGGAATAAACTTTTATAAAATTGGGATAAGGAAATAATAATAATCATCATCATCGTCATCATCATCTTTATTTATATCCCACCACCATCTCCCCAAAGGGACCCGGGCAGCTTACAAGGCACTCCAAGGTGCACATATAACATACGACAAGTAAAAATGATGCAAAAGTATAAAACAAGTTACATAAAATTATAACAACAACCCCTGTCAACACATATAGCATAAAATCAGAATAACACAATTTTAAAACAGTAGATAACTTCTGTCAATTCACAAAGTGCCAAGTGTGATCTTCATATGGGCCCATTCAGCCTACTCAAAGTCAAAGGTAGACTATATTGCCAGAAAATAACATTTGATTGTATACCAATAAGGGCTCACCACTGCCTTAGGCTTGCAGTAAGTCTTCACTTCATCCATCCTCTCTTTAACATAACCAAAATCAGCCTGATTCCAGAAGACACGCTGGGCTTCTTCGATGGTAGATGCCCTGGCAAGTAGAAACAAGGCTCAAGAAACCTTTTGAGGAAACGCCAACTTGAACTACAGCAGAACCCCAGGCTATGGGTGGGTAAGATCCTACTCCAAAGCTTCTTAATGCTATGAAGAAAGGAATGAAAAATGTTTCTTCCAAGCACCATTCACAAAAAGGCAGATGGTTAAATGATCCCTGGGGTGCACAGGGAGAGTGCTCTGTATATGCGGGGAGGAACTGATTAAATTAGATGCTGGGATTTCTTAAATATTGGAGGTACAATACACAATTCTGCTAAAATTATTGTCCTGTATCCATGGCATGTGCAGAGGGAGGAATATAAACCTATGACTAGGATGAAAAAATAAAATCAGCATAAAAGGGAAGAGGTTAATGCTCTAACCTTAGTCTTCATGTGCAAAACAAAATTACAAACATTAAAAGCATAATCAGCATGAGGCTTTTCCATTCAACTGAATTTTAAGAGTTTGGGGTTTGCCACATGCGAGAAAGTCCATGGAGTAATGTGAAGAGATGAACTTTAGCTACAATCTAAGAGACATGGAGTATTTTACTGATATCAATCTTAGACTAGGAGCCCCCAGTGGTACAATGGGTTAAACCCTTGTGCTGGCAGGTCAGCAGTTTGAATCTGGGGAAAGCAGGTGAGATTCCTCTGTCAGCTCTAGCTCTCCATGCGGAAACATGAGAGAAGCCTCCCACAAGGATGGTAAAACATCAAAACATTAGGGTGTCCCCTGGGCAACTTCCTTACAGATGGCCAATTCTCTCACACCAGAAGCGACTTGCAGTTTCTCAAGTCGCTCCTGACATGAAAAAAAAAATCCCAGGCTCACCACTTATCTGTACTATTAACAGTGGGGTGCATTTCAGGTCAGTGTGAAGCAACCTTCCAACCTGCATAAACCCTCTTCCTCAATCTGCAATCTATCTATCTATCTATCTATCTATCTATCTATCTATCTATCTATCTATCTATCAAGCCAACTTATGTATATATATTTGTTGATTTGTCTGCTTACATGGCTTGATGGATCTCAACCACACTTGCCACACATAACCTTCATTATTATGCAACGTAAAATAATTGAGGGGTTTGAACTTTAAAAAAAAAAACACCCTGTTCAGGCCCACAGCTGAAGAAAAGGATCAAAGTGGGTTGTCTGTGGCTAAGTGAAGTGGCCCTCTGTGATGTTAGTGGGAAAGAAAGAGTGAAGTGGCTTGGTTGCTACATGAGTATGAGAAAGAGGGAGGAGGAGGGAGGAAGGAAAGAGGGGAAGGAAGGAAGGATTGGTGTATGAGGGAAAGTAAGGGAGGAAGAAAAGTGAGAGGGAGAAAGGTGTAGTAGAGGAATGGAGGAAGGAAAGAAAGAGCCCCAAAGAAACCTGCCCGCTGTTGCCAGAGTGTTGTTATAGGGCACTTGTGGGGTAGGTCTTCTCAGAGCTGGAAAAGAGAGAAAGAAGGTAGCAAACTGTCCCAATGACACCCAGGCAACTCCAGGTATAAATGCTAAAATGGCAATAAAAATAACTGCAATGTTTCAGCATGCTGTAACTTAATAGGGACTTAGCATAAAAGCTTGCCTGCCTCCATTAAAAATGGCTATCACCATCTCTCTGTGGAGAAGCCTATGCAGAAAGATCTTGTTGAAAATGGCCATTGCTAATCTGCTCCACCTCAAACATCCAAAATGTTTCCCTCATGTCACTGATGAACTTCACTCAGGCTGAAAAACAAGGTGAGGAAGAAAGGGTCATGCTTCTTGCCTGTGCCTCTTCTCACTGCCTTTGCTTTGGGCATCTACACCTAATAAAGGCAGTCTGCTTTCCTTGCTTGTTGCACTCCTGCTTTTTCAGGCTGCGTTCTCATTTTTTTCCTTCATTTAGATTCCTTTTCCTATCTGTATTTGTATAGATGTGCATATTTTGAGATCAGCAATGCATCTGTAACCCCCCAATAAACAGGTGCTCTCCTTCTCCTTAACTCTTCTTAAATATGTTCACTGCATGCATTTTAAAAAGGATAAGAAAATATTTATTTGATACATGCCCCAAGGTTTTATTCTTGACTTATCTATAGGCCAAAGCAAAATCCATAATTTAGGACGCAAACATCTCCTTTACTTATACATGAGGTTGACAAATACACAAGCATCCACAGTAGATTTCAGCTTCAGTGTTACAAAAGAATGAATGACTCATTTATCCCACCGTTCCTCCAAGCAGCTGAGAACAGTGAGTATGGTTGTATCTCCCCACTCATTCACTTCTCACAATGGCCCTGGGAAAGAGTTCAGCCCTAAATGACCCAGGCAGCTTCATGGCTGAGTGGGAATGCGAACCACAGTTTCCCTAATCTCATTCCAACAATCCCTATGGCATAGTTCATAAGGCTTACATAAAACATTTGGTACCTATCCAAACAAGAGATGCATATTTTAATATATCAAACATTGAGAGGGCTTAAGAAAAAGAAACCGCTATGCAATTATGCTCCACACATTGAATATACTTGCCATCCTGCCTCAGCATAATCACACACTGGATATCCAAACCTGTTTTCTGGCTTGCATGATTTCTCATAACCCCAACAGGCTTTTGATTTCTTCAAGTATTTCTGTTAACAAAAAAAAGTGACAGTATTACAGCAACTGAGAATTAACTTATAACGATATTCATTTATCTTTCTTGAACGTGTTGCTTACAAAGTGAAGTCCACGATATGCAAGTGTGGAGAAGAGCAAACCACAGATTACCTATTACAATGCAGTCTGAGCCCTGCCTCATGCACGTGGAGGACCTTCTTACAGCCACACCAGGGGCACTTAAAATGGCCAGCTACTGGTCAAAGGACATTTAGTATAATGCCAAGTTATTCACTTTGTGTTTTTAAATACATTACAACTGTACCCTTGGTTCACTTCTGATACGATAAATAAATAAATGATTTTTAAAAACTCTACTGTATTATTTTTTCAATCCAGAACTGCAAAGATATATGCATATTTCCAGTTTTACACAAAGACAGGCTGTATGATTTAAAACTACATACAAGGAAACACATGCAAGGCAATTGAAACACTACTACAAAACTTTCTGCATGAGCAACTAGGTACTTTGAATAGTTTTTCAATTACTCAGTGGCAAAAATAATATCATGGCACAATTGTTGGTTATTTCAAAGTCATTTTTTAAAAAGCAGGATTGCTTTGCAGTACAGAAGCCAATTATTTCTAAAAATATACAGGCCAGCATTTTGCAAAGCGTAACCCTCACTCTTTTGGTATTATAGCTGAAAGAATTACAAGAATCATATAAAAGCAAGAATGGGATGGATTTTAAAGTATTGCATAGTCAGCTGAAAGGGAAAGACCCCCTGGCCGATAATGGTGAACAGTACCAATCGCATAAGTTGTTATTTGGTTGGCAAAGAAACTAGTTACCACCAGCTTCTAACTTCTTTTGAAAAATACAAGTGTACATTGGGTTTCTGTAAGGAAAAGAAGAACTCACTTTATATGGGCAATTATGATCCCGCTTACAGGCTGCAGCAAGTTGCTGGTTATTATGGAAAAAGTAGGGGATATGCTCTTCTGGCAAGTTAATTTTTCCATAGCTATAAAACTGCACTTGGGGAAGACTGCTGCCATCAGTGAGGTTTTCATCTTTAATCTTGGCCACGTTTTCCTGAAGTAGTAGTCCAAAGGCAAGCAGCATTAACATGGCACTAGGGAAACCTGCTGAGAAAGAAATCCAACAAAAATATTAAAGGATGACATAATTGCTATTCACCAGGCTCTTTTTAAAAACTAAATCCATAAATATGACATTTATTTCAAAAAGTATGCAGAGCTGCTGGCCAAAAAAGACTTTCATCCTGCTACAAACATGTTATTGCTATCAGATATATTAAGCCAATGGGTGAAAAGAAATTCACTGTTTCCCAAGAGATGCCTGGGAACTGAAGTCAGGAAACTATGCAAGCTTCCCAAGAGATAGGCTTCCTCTGATCCTAAAAAAAGAATGAGAACCAAAATAAACAAAGAGCAGAAACTTCTTATCAGGTTACTGTATTTCCTGTTGTGTAATGTATGTGAGTTCTAGGAGATAGTGCTTTTGTTCCCCCAGGTGTTTTGGTCTTTGAAGCCCTGAAACTGGCATGGTGAACAGCAAGGAATTGTGGGACCTGAAATCTAAAGAATCTGGAGGACTAATGTTTGAGGACCACTGATTCCAAACCAATGATGTGAGAGAGGCTCAAACTCCATTTAAGACAGTCTCTAAGTCAGTGGTTCTCAACCTGTGGGTCCCCAGGTATTTTGGTCTACAACTTCCAGAAATCCCAGCCAGTTTACCAGCTGTTAGAATTTCTGGGAGTTGAAGACCAAAACATCTGGGGACCCACAGGTTGAAAACCACTGCTCTAAGACAAGTGGGGGAGAGAAGCAGTTCTAATTAAAATGCTCACGCAGAAACAATAATTTTTAAATAATAATTTTCATAGATAAAACCCATGTGTCTATAGACTAAGAGAATGTGACTTATCCAAGGTCAGTTAAAGTCAGCACACCAACTGCACTTGTTCCTGCAGAAGTCAAATCTGGCCATGGTGGTACACACCTTGGTTACATCCCGATTGGACTACTGTAATGCACTCTACATGGGGCTGCCTTTGAAAAGTGCTTGGAAACTTCAGTTGGTCTAAAGAGCAGCAATCAGAATGCTAACTGGGGCTGGCTACAGAAAGCATACAACTCCTCTGTTGTGAAAGCTCCACTAGCTGCCAACACATTTCCGAGCACAATGGCTCTGGTCCAGGTTATCTGAAGGACCGTATCTCTTTCTATGAACCTGGGAGACACATATGATATACTGGAGAGGGCCTTCTCTCAGTCCCACAACCCACTCAAGTGTGCTTGGGAACAAGAGATGGGGGCTTTTTGGTGGCTGCTCCCAGGCTGTGGAATCCCCTCCCAGGATGGCCCTATCCCTGCTGGCCATCCCACAAGCAGGTCAAGACTTTTTTATATATATCTATAGGCATTTGAGGAAGGGCAAAGGGTAGACTTTGGGGAGGTTGGGTGGATTGGGGGGAATACGAGTTTTAAAGACAATTTTAGTGTATTTACAGTATTTTAATTCTGTTTTTGACACACTGTTATTTAATTGGTTTTTAACTTTTGCATTGCTCTTTTTAAATTTGTTTAGTGTAGAGTATTAGCCACCTTGAATCCCCACGGGGAGAAAAGTGGGGTATAAATAAAGATGATGATAAGAAGAAGTAGTAGTAGTAGTAGTAGAAGAAGAAGAAGAAGAAGAAGAAGAAGAAACAGAAGCAGAAGCAAAAGCAGCACCTCTGGTCCTTTAAAGCTATCCCATCCAAAATACAAAAAATATCACTATTTTTTGTGGCAATAAATTTCACAGTTTTACATTTTTAATGCAGTTATACACCTTGGGAAGAAAACAAAACAGCAGAAACTCTTCTTCCTCTCCCTGAATCATTCATCAAAAAATATGATAGGAAAATGGTTTTCTCCTAAAATTGAAGATTCATAAATGGGTGCACCTTACATTCGATGATGCCTTAGATTCAGTGAAATGTGGTACAAGAAATATAAGAAAACCATTGGGTAGCTGCCACGCTCCTGGCTATCCAACTCGGTAGCTGATTTTTCAATTGTTAACATTTACTTGTTGAGTTTTGTTTTCCAACTTGAAAAAGAGACTTTCACAAGGTTGTCCTCCTTACCTTCCTCGAAGGGCTCCTACTTTTTAACTACCAAAACAACAACAACCACGAGATAAATTCAGAACAAAAACAGATAACTGCTCCTTCCTCAGTGAACATTTTAGCTTAGAGATGGGCAATCTATAGCCTTCCAGATCTTGCTGGCCCTCAAGCCGTTCAGTCCCTACCAACTGCTCACCTGGCTAGGTGCATTGATGAGCTGCAGTCCATCAGTATCTGAAAGGCTACTGCCAGAGTCAAAATCTCCATCTAGGATTATTATGCAAGATTTAGAACAAGAGTGGGAAATGCCTATCTCTCCCAATTGTGGAAATAAAATTCTAATCAACCCAAATTCCCACCACTGTCAATGGAGAAGAAAGTTGAGTAATGCAATCCAATAATATGGGTCACACAATCTCCATCACCTGTAGAGATTTGCAATATTTTTCTTGCTGATTTTATGTTTGGAACCGTCTCCCAGAGTTTCTATGTGGTTCCACTACATGTTTGTTTCCTTAACTCTCTCCTCCAAACCCAGCATTTCCATGATGTCTCTGGCACAATCTCCTAGTTCTCATGCCCTGTTACAATGTCACATATTTTTTCTTATTTTGGCTGGTGGGAAGGCTAATGACAGACAGCTAGCTGATCTCTTCAGGAACCAACTTAAGTTTCTATATGGAAGGCTAAGTGAAAATCCTTAGTGAGTCATAATCAGGTACTAAATAATAAGATGTCACAGAGGATGGGAGATGTCACAGAGATGTTGGCACCTGAGGCAAGAAATTGGGCCTCCTAAGCCTTATCCTACTTTATAGATTAACCTCATAACCGTTATTGTTCTTCGCATACTCTACTTAATCCTAGATATGGAATAAGGGAATGCCATAAAAGAGGACATGTGTTCACTCTAATCTTTTTATTAATTAAACTTTGTCAAATCAAGAACCTCCATTGTCACCTAAAAAAGGGGCCATCTGCTCACTTGAGAGATATTTTGTTGCAGAATTCGCAAAATAGAATAGAGCAACAATGCAAGTATTTCACAAGAGTTGCAAACAATGTTTCCATGGTTTTTATGTGCATTATATTCAGACAGAAAATTTAGGCTACACCCTATCCCACTTCCCCAAAAAGGCTGACAAAGAAAATAATTTCTTTTATGCATTTGCAGCCAACTCTATAAGAGTTGTGTTTGTTTTCTGTCCTGCTCAATGTAATGAAGCCGCTTTGAGTCTCCTTTGTGGAAACAGAGAAAGAAGAGGAGAAAGTAGGAGGAAGGAGGGGAAGGATCATTTCAGGAAGCCAACATACTGAAATGGTTGGTGTAAATGCAGGTATTTGGTATAGTAGGCCTCATCAACACTTCCATTATAATCTAATTTAAACTGCATTATAATAGTCAGTGTAGGCTCATATAATGCAGATAGAACTGCATTGAATAAAATTCTGAAACTGGAATATTGGCAATGTAGTTTGAGTGTTGGATTATGACTCTGGAGAACAGGGTACAAATTCACAGTTAGTCATGGAAATCCTCTGGAATATCTGGGCAAGTCATACTCTCTTAGCCACAGATAAAAGCAAAGGCAAGACTACTTTGAACGGAGCTAACAAAACCCTCATAATAGGTTCATTGTTGGGTCACCATAAGTCTGAAAGGACCTGAAGGCACATATCGATAACAGGCAAAGCAAAGCATAAAAGATGAAAAAGAACCCACTCTTTACTGGTTAAGATTAGGTTGCTCTGTGGTTAAATGCGGTATTTTAAAATCGAAAGAACTTCAATTGTACATGCACAGAACAAGAACAAA
Source organism: Anolis carolinensis (assembly GCF_035594765.1). Lineage (NCBI taxonomy): Eukaryota > Metazoa > Chordata > Lepidosauria > Squamata > Anolidae > Anolis > Anolis carolinensis. The sequence continues at coordinate 45,066,854 of NC_085842.1, forward strand.
AACCAACATGGATAAAGTTTATTGAACTGCAAAAACTTTGGGTCGCTATGAATTTTCTGAACTGTATGGCCATGTTCCAGAAGCATTCTCTCCTGACATTTCACCCACATCTATGGCAGGCATCTTCAGAGGTTGTGAAGTTTGTTGGAAACTAGGAAAGTGGGGTTTATCTATCTGTGGAATGTCCAGGGTGGGAGAAAGAACTCTTGTCTGCTGGAGGCAAGTGCAAATGTTGCAAATGATCACCTTGATTAACATTGAATAGCCTTGCAGCTTCAAAGCCTGGCTGCTTCCTGCCTGGGGGAATCCTTTATTGGGAGGTGATTAGCTGGCCCAGTTTGTTTCTTGTCTGGAATTCCCTTATTTTTGAGTGTTGTTCTTGATTTACTGTCCTGATTTTAGACTTTAGATTCTAACAACCACCATGTTAGACTACACAGAGAAGCTATTGAAATCCACAAGCATGTGGACAATTTCAGCAGAAAGGAGGAAACCATGAAAATGAACAAAATCTGGATACCAGTATTACAAAACGCTAAAATCAGGACAGTAAATAAAGAACAACATTTAAAAAACAGGGGGATTCTAAACATGAAACAATCAGGGTTAGCTAACACCTCCCAACAAAGGATTCCCCCAGGCAGGGAGCAGCCAAGCTTTGAAGCTGCAATGCGAATCAAGGCGACAGATGTGGGCAAAATGTCAGGAGAGAATACTTCTGGAACATCGCCCTACAGCCCGGAAAATGCACAGCAACACACTGAAAAACTTTTGTTTTTGCGGGACATCCTGCTTTAGTTTTGCTATAGTTTTCCAAAGAATATCTCAACTACTGTAATTCAACACAGTTTGTGGCAGCCACAAAAAACTAAGTTACTGGACTGTAACAACTACTTCTGCAAAATTGAACAAGGTATAGCCCTTTCAAACCAGGAACAGAATTTCTTTTCAAATTTTGTTCCATCCAAGAAGAACAGGACCTGCATGGGAAAAGGAATGCCTTACAAGCTAGGGATGCATCTATACCAGGCATGGGCAAACTGGGGCCCTCCAGGTCTTTTGGACTTCAACTCCCACCATTCCTCACAGCCTCAGGCCCTTTCCTTTTCCCCCTCGGCCGCTTAAGCGGCCGAGGGGGAAAAGGAAGGGGCCTGAGGCTGTGAGGAATGGTGGGAGTTGAAGTCCAAAACCCCTGGAGAGCCCACGTTTGCCCATGCCTGATCGATGCTGTAGAAGGAATGCAGGCTGACACCACTTTATCCCTATGGCTCAAGGCTATGTTCGGTGAGTCGCCAGCCTTCTTGGGCAGAGGAGGCGAAAGACCTTGCAAAACGACAACTCCCAGGCTTCCTCTTGCATCGAGCCCTGGCAGTGGCAAGTGGAATCAGACTGCATATTCCTTGCAGCAAGGGAGGCGAAAAGAAACCCCCATCCTTCCCAATCCCGGCTGAGAAAGAGATTGCGAACCGGCCCTTGTGTCTGTACCTCCAAGGAAGCGGACCTGCCGGCAACGTCCCGCCGAAGGGAAGGGAAGTGGAGCCCAGAGTCTGGGCGCTGGAGGCCGGCCAATGCGCACAAGGCAGAAGCAGCAGCAGCTCCAGCTCCAGCTCCTCCTTTTTGGCCGGAGTTCCCGGCGAGGAGGAGCCGAAGGAGGGGCCAGGCTTCCGGAAAGGCGGGTCCTGAGCTTGGGGACGAGACCAGGCCAACCTCTCTCCCAATGCCCTTGCCTTGAGCCTTTCTCCTCGGGTAGGGCAGGAACCAGGCAGCCCAGGAGTCGCATCCATCAATGCACCTCGACACTACCAGGGCTTGAGCCATGCATTGCTGGGTTCTCTGGGGGACTCTTCCAAACATCAAAAGCAGCAAGAAAAGGAGTGCTGAGAATAACACCACTAATTCTGGGCATGAAAGGATTATTATGCAAAATTTAGAACATGAGTGGGAAGTGCTTATCTCTCCCAATTGTGGAAATAAAATCCTTGTTTATTCATTCAGTCGCTTCCGACTCTTCGTGACCTCATGGACCAGCCCACGCCAGAGCATCCTGTTGGCCATCGCCACCCCCAATTTCTTCATGGTCAAATCAGTCACTTCAAGGATACCATCCATCCATTTCGCCCTCTTCGTTTTTCCTTCCATTTTCCCCAGCATCACTGCCTTCTCCAAGCTTTCCTGTCGTCTCATGATGTGGCCAAAGTATGTCATCTTATGTCGCACTTGCAAATTGCTCAACTTTCTTCTCCCTTGACAAGGGTGGGAATTTGGGTTGATTAGAATTTTATTTCCACAATTGGGAGTTTTGGGAAATGGTGTTCGTAACTACAGTAGAGTCTCACTTATCCAACATAAATGGACCGGCAGAATGTTGGATAAGCGAATATGTTGGATAATAAGGAGGCATTGAGGAAAAGCCTATTAAACATCAAATTAGGTTATGATTTTACAGATTAAGCACCAACAACAAATTTGACAGAAAAAGTTGTTCAATACGCAGTAATGCTATGTAGTAATTACTGTATTTACAAATTTAGCACCAAAATATCACGACGTATTGAAAACATTGACTACAAAAATGCATTGGATAATCCAGAATGTTGGATAAGCAAGTGTTGGATAAGTGAGAATCTACTGTATTTGGAGATCCTAACCTTTTGGAGAAGCATGACCTTTCAGGCCCATTCCACACAGCTGAATAAAATCCCACATTTTCTATTTGAACTGGAATATAAGGCAGTGTGGACTCAGCCCAGTTCAAAGCAGATCTTGTCGGATTTTCTGCCTTGATATTCAGGGCCCTTCCATGCAGCCACAGGGTAAAGGTTTTCACCTGACATTAAGTCTAGTTGTGTTCAACTCTGGGGGTTGGGGCTCATCTTCATTTCTAAGTCGAATAGCCAACATTATCCATAGATACCTCCAAGGTCATGTGGCTGGCATGACTGCATGGAGCGCCATTACCTTTCCACCAGGACGGTACCTATTGATGTACTCACATTTGCATGTTTTCAAACTGCTAGGTAGGCAGAAGCTGGGGCTAACAGCAGGCACTCACTGCACTCCGCGGATTCAAACCTGCAACCTTTCGGTTAGCAAGTTCAGCAACTCAGCACTTTAATATGCTGCGCCATCAGGGGCATCAAAAGCCGCAAGGAAAAGAGTGCTGAGCTCTATGTAGAACCTGCAAATCTCTGTTTACAGGTGATTGAGATTGTGTGACCCATGTTACTGGACTGCATTGCTCAACTTTCTTCTCCATTGACAAGGGTGGGAATTTGGGTTGATTAGAGTTTTATGACCAAGGTGAAGGAAGAAAGTGCAAACGGTGGTCTGCAGTTAAACATCAAGAAAACCAAGATGATGGCAACCAGACTGATTGATAACTGGCAAATAGAGGGAGAAAACATGGAGGCAGAGACAGACTTTGTATTTCTAAGCACAAAGATTACTGCAGACACAGACTGCAGCCAGGAAATCAGGAGATGTTTACTTCTTGGGAAGAGAGCAGTGGCCAACCTCGATAAAATAGTGGCATCACACTATTATTTATTTATTTACAGGATTTATATTCCACCTTTCTCACACCGAAGCGGACTTAGGGCGGATCAGAATGCACATATACATGGCAAACATTTAATGCCATTAGACATATGACATATAGGCAGACACAGAGGCAATTTAACATTTTCCAGCTTCCTGAGGGTATGCTCGATTCCAGCCACAGGGGGCACTGCCGCTTCATTGTTCACTTGTGACACCAAGTCCTTGATGGAGTACTTCCTCATTCTTCTGCACACTGCTGGAAGTTTTTTTGGTGTTGTAAATTAGTTAAATTAGTCTCCCTGAATAAAGCAGTACCTAATTTTTCTACTCAACAGATGCAACTGTCTTTCGAGCTGCATAGGTCAAGAGCAAGCTAGACTGTTAATGGTTGGGAGCTCACTCTGACCTGGGCTGGCTTCAAACTCATAACCTCTCAGTCAGTAGTGATTTATTGCAGCTGGCTACTAACCAGCTGCACCACAGCCCGGCCCACTAGCAACGAAGGTCCACATAGTTAAAGCAATGGTATTCCCCATGGTAACCTATGGATGCGAAAGCTGGACCATAAGGAAGACTGAGAGAAGGAAGATAGACGCTTTTGAACTGTGGTGTTGAAGGAAAATTCTGAGAGTGCCTTGGACTGCAAGAAGATCCACCCAGTCCATTCCCCAGGAAATAATGCCCGATTGCTCACCGGAGGGAAGGATATTAGAGGCAAAGGTGAAGTACTTTGGCCACATAATGAGAAGACAGGAAAGCTTGGAAAAGAGAACGATGGTGGGGAAAATGGAAGGAAAAAGGAAGAGAGGCAGACCAAGGGCAAGACGGATGAACTGGCTTAACCACGAAGGAGCTGGGGGTGGCAACGGCCAACAGGGAGCTCTGGCGTGGGCTGGTCCATGAGGTCACGAAGAGTCAGAAGCAACTGAATGAATAAACAACAAGGATTTTATTTCCACAATTGGGAGAGATATGCACTTCCCACTCATGTTCTAAATTTTGCATAATAATCCTTTCATGGCCAGAATCAGTGGGGTGTTGTGTGGTTTCTGAGCTGTATGGCCCTATCTTAGAAGCATTTTCTCCTGCATCGGTGGCTGGCATCTTCACAGAATCTGATAGTAGTCAAGTCAGTGGAGTATTATTATTTATATGCTAGATGGCCATCTGTTGAGGATGCTTTGAATGCGATTTTCCTGCTTCTTGGCAAGGGGTTAGACTGGATGGCCCATGAGGTCTCTTCCAGCTCTAGGATTCTATGATTTATTTTTACCCCACTTTTCTCCCATGGGTGGGATTCAAAGCGGCGTGCAATGGTTAAACAAATTACATAACAAAACCATCATATAACAAAGTAACAGAAAGACACACTACATAAGCTTGATTTAACAAATTAATAAATTAAAAATTCCTTGAGCCTCAGGAAATTAAGGTTATCCATTAAAAGAATTGTTTTAGGGTCTTAAAAACTCAGTTTCCTTTAGGCCATATTAAAATATTGCCAGTCCGAAATAACATTCCAAAAATATGCAGTTACCCATATGTATCTGAGCATTGCCTATTGTTGATCTTCAGGAAAAGCCTGGTTCCATAAAACGGCTTTAACTTGAGAGTGAGGCCGAAGCACTTCCTTTCCACCTGAGAATTTTTTATGCATCCCCATATATGTAAATATATAAATAGGTGTAAAAAATCAAATGTAATGATACAAAGTTGTTATTTATGAGGCTTGCTAAACAAGTACCGCTGAAGCATTTTTCTGCAGAGTCCACTATAAACACTGTAAATTATTGCTCACAGATTCATGAAAAGGTCTAGATAGTATTCGGAAACATTTTACTGTTGCCACATTTTTTGTGACCCCAACATTGAGCTAAGAGCCATTTGGGGTCGGGATACAGTGTTTAAGAAGCAGTAACTTTGTTAGACTTCACAAATGTGTAACCTTGACTATAGATATAGTTTTATTGCAGTTTTATCAATGCAATTTTTAGTACATTTGCAATTAAAATAAAAAGCCTGTTTTAAAATAAACTTGTTTTAATGAATCAGAGAAAAGGGACAAGTGTCATGGTTTGGTTAATACGGTATATTCATTGCCTCAACTAACGGAAATTTTATGTTCATCCTTCCTAAATAATGCAGTAATGTTTCTCATGATGTAGAAGATCTTACAGGGCATAGTTAAAAACTGGCTGTTAATGGGCCCAGCGAGTTAAGATCACATCAATTTAACTTTTTTTCAGTTTGTGAGCACAGGAAAGCGTCTCATTTGTGCCTCAGTAGGAAATGTAATCAAGCCAAACATAATATTCTGTTTCCTCTTGAGTCTTAAATTCATTTCCGTTTATGTACCAGCTCAGTGTTATAATGGTTGAGCTACTTGAGTAAAAATGGTTATCAGGAGACCCAAAGAGAACAGTTTTGCCAACATCAAGAGTATGTGATACATGTTGTTACTAGTGTCTTAACAGTGAACAAAGTGGCAGCATTATTTACATACACAGCAGTGCTTACATAAACAGCTTCCTAAGTTACCAAATAATTGCTTTTATAAAAAGAAAGCTTCAAACATTTTAGATTGCAGTAGGGATTCTGAAAATAGCTCCCATGGATTGGTGTCAAGAAATCAATGAACAAAACAGGGGAAAATTGTGCTATTCAATGCTAATTAAGGTAATTAATTACAACATTCACACTGACCTCCAATTGACAAGAGTTCTTCTCCCGTCCTGGATCTTCCACAGATATATAAACCTTCCTTTCTTAGTTTTTCCCATATACCCCACAACCTCTGAGGATGCCTGCCATGGATGTGGGCGAAACATCAGGAGAGAATACTTCTGGAACATGGACATACAGCCCGGAAAACACACAACCACCCGGGGGGGGGGGGATTCTTTCAAAACCCTTCTTGTTTGAAAATTAGCTTTCTCAAGCAAAATGCCTTCAAGTTATTGATTTGTGGTTGCTCTAAGGCAGGGATCCTCAAACTTTTATTTTAAACTAGCTTGGAGACCCGGCGATGCCCGGGTCATTTGAGAAAGGCATTGTTTGCCTGTGTT